>NC_133773.1:26164588-26212181 GCF_003597395.2 Chelonoidis abingdonii
CTTCCTCTAGGGAGAGGACTATAACTTTGCAATAGGTGTCACCCCCGAAATTTTTCCAGTATTTAGCTTACATTTTCATGTGTTCGGTTTCATTCACATTACTTGCTCTCCCCAAAACATTTGTCACTAGATATTTAACCCTTCAAATATTTGTGTGTGTCAACATCCTGTTCCCTGAAACTCCAAATGACACTGTTTTTCCTTCTTTCTCCATTATGTCCTCTTCTTGCTTTTTTGGATGTTTGGTTGGGCTCCTGGTAACTATGCTGCATGCACAACCTTTCACACCCATCCCCACCCCTCATCCCCCAAGTGCCCCACCCATGTCAGGCACGCACAGAGAGTACTCTTGTATGAAGAATCAGTCAGAGGGTAGGAACTCTACTTAGTTCTGTAGATCTCTGAGGCCGCCACAGGCCCTGGAGAAACTGTGGATTGAGACTCTTTTTGATGATTGTCCAGAGATAATTGTGCTTATCTGCCAAATGGTTGGGCAGATTTTAGCTTTACAGGCTGGTTTTCATTGGAGGAGATCGTGATATGGAGTCTGGTGTTTTATTTAATGCAAATTATTTACTACAACTGTATACACCAGTTCCTGGAGCAGAGGTGGCACAAACAGCATATAGGCCCAAAATCTTTCCTTCAGGATCTCAGCCCCACATACGCAAGCATGGTGCACAGGGAACAATTCCACTCCAAGAACTGACTTGTTTAGAGAGATTAAAGCGCAGGTAAAACTCTTTTGCAGTTTTGCACATCTTTCCCAGAAGAAGAAACTCTGTTCATTAATTATCAACATTCTTTCAAAGACTTAAACACTGCTTGCATCTAGAAAAAGGACTTTTAGATGATTGTTTAACAGCATTATCTGATGACTTCCACCTAGCTGTAGTTGTCATAAATGAGAGTTTACTGTCTTGGGAGGCAGATTTGGTCTAGTGGTTGTACAAGGGTCTGAGATCAGGAGACATGGGTCCTACTCTCAACTTATCTTTGGGCCTTAATTCCTTTTCATGAAACTAAGCTAATGATACGCAAACCACCTTGCAAAGCCGCTTTGCCTCTTCCTTCAGAACAAGGAGGTACTAAATGCAAAGGCATATGTTGTTATGATAGTAAAACTCAACACTCTATTCAGGTGCTTTAATGGAAGTCACGTGCACTACTGATGCCAAATGGGGACCCCAGGTCTGGATTTTGAGAGAAATGGTAGATAAAGCGAAAAAAAAACTAGAAGAACAACAATAACAAAAAATGGCTTTAATTTCTTCTTCCTTATTTTGATGTCCCCTTTTCCTGCTCTCTTAATTTTAATGGAATTATGTTTACATTGTCTTTCCTTTACAACCGTAGCTTTCTCTTAAAATTCATGAGGTGGGGGAGTGAGGAGGGGATGATAAAAAGAATGCTATGAAAAAGCCCTGCTCTTACTCATATTTTGATGATGATAATAAAATAAACACTTAGAATGTACTTTATCTGTGTTTCCTAGTACCCTGCAAATTTGGCAATGCTTTTGTCCTGATTGTCCTCTCTGAAACCCTGAGACAATGCTTGCATTTTCAACAAAAGTGTGTGTAACCTCTGTTCAGTGCATGTTACATCCCAAATCCTGACCCACAGAAGAATTATGTCTGCTATAAGCTGTGACAACTAAGGATTTAGTCAGATTTCATAGGAATTAGCCACTAACTCCAACTGAAAATCAATGGAGTTAAGCCATTTCTAAAACTTAAAAATATGGCCTTTAGCTCAAGAGGCAGAGTTTCATGCTCTTATCTATGAAGTTCCTGCCCAATCCCCAGATGTTATGGCTAAATTTGATGTGGACACTTGCATCTCAAAGCATGTATCTTTATACCTGGGATATAATTCATTATGAGCAGAACACAGCTGAGACTCCCCAGCGGCCACCGGGCGCGGGGGCAAGTGGGCAATCTTGCCCAGGCCCGTAGAGGCCCTGTTTGATGAGACAATGGAAGCCACACGAATTTCTCTCAAACTGCGCGCGGCCCCCTGCGCTTTTGAGATCTGTGGGTTAAGTGGGGCAGGTTCTAGTCCATGGTCTGTTGAATGCTGTTCTTGGCGATCGAACACATGCTACTGACTTCGTGACTAGCTTGAGTTGCGTGTGTGTGGGACATTGCATTGGGCTGCGCAAAACCTTTTTCGCATGCATAAAGTCACTTCATGGAAGCTGTTTGGAGCTCTGCTTCCCCTGCCCTGAAATGCACAGACAGACCGGGTGAATACCAATATGCGAAGAGCGAGCCCTCACAGTTTGAGAAGCGAGTAGCGATAGCCTCGGAAGCTTGCAACGCCAGACAGCTGACGCGGTCCAGTCCTTGCCCACGTGAATCAATTTGATGTGTGCCGAAAAATCTACTGTGGGGCTAGCGCATCCGTGATCGCAAGGTAAGACAACGCAATCGATTAGACACGCTGCGTGCTCACGAACGGAAGGTTGTGGTTCTGGGGTAAAGACGTGCAGGTCTAGGGATGGCTTTCTGCAATGGGATTCCCTAACTGTGTTGGGAGGCGATAGATTTGAACCAACATAATCCTATCTTCCCGGAGGCACCAGTGGCACCCAATACGCTAAACCTCAGAGGTGGCACCGTTCAGTGGTGCTGCAACACTACTCGGATCACGAGGGACGTCTTCCACTCAACATCCACGTGTGGCCATGGCCAGCAAGGGTTCACTGACGCTCGCGCCCCTCGTTCAAGGAGCAATCTACTCTGTTAACGCGCGATCGACGCCACCTGCAAGGGGAGATTATTCTCAGGACCACAGATAGAAGTAACAGTGGAATGTTGAAATGCCCTTGTCGATTTGTCTGGTCTACCGCCAGCTCTACCCTTGATGGTGGATGCCAGTTGGCTCATGAAGCTATACCATCATAGGCAGCCTGGAAGCAGTAGGAGTTGTCACTACAGGTTGAGGGCAAGTGCAGAATGGTGGCTAGGATGGTGGCATTTTTGGCTGTTTAAAGAGACCTTGTATTGGCGGTACTGTATGGTCCCCAGGTCCCTATGGCGGGGTGGTAGGCTGAGGCAAATCACCTGGCCGCTGATTACGTGCAGCCAGACACCAGGGCAATTAGAAGAGCACATCAGGAAGCGGCGCGCATTAGAGAAGCTTTGAAAACGAGTTTCATCACGGGCCAGGGTACGGTGTGACTGCTGTGTTTGTTTCCCCTTGATGAACCCCGCCCCCCTTGATTGACTCATTCGCTGTAAGCAACCCACCCTCCCCCTTCGATTACAGCTTCCTTAAGGAAATAAAGTCACTGTCGTTTAAAAAGCATGTATTCTTTATTCAGTCATTATAAGAAGAGAGAGAGAACTGACAAGGTAGCCCAGGTGTGGTTTGGGAGGAGGATATGAGGTGCTGGCCAAGATCTGTAAGATACTAAACATCTTCAGCACTACGGAAGGTGAATCAGGCCTTGATTTCTGAGGGCTGATGGGAATTCCAGTGGATGCATGATGCATTAATATTTCACATCAGGAAATCCTGGCAACAAAGGGTTAAAAGTTTTCTCCTCCGCTTTCATTTAATCTATTTCTCACTTTTGAATTGTATTTCTTCTCTGTTTTACTCACCACTTGTGGGGTGTTGTAGTAGATGTGGTGTTGATGAAGCTTGTCAAAAGTAACTATGTTCCAGAATAGAATATTAAAAAGAAGTGGATTTAAAGAAAAGATATGTGTTCACGGGAAGTAGATTTGACAAAGGTTCATTTAGGAAAGGAAGAGATGAAGTGATGTTGGGTGAAAATAGTTTTCTTTCTCTAGCACACTTTTCAGGGTCAGGATTAGTTGGGGGTGAAAAAGAAGCAGTGTTTAGATGCCTCAGTTTTATAAGCTGCAATCCAAAATATCTACATCAATAAATATATTTACTTTAAATAATTTTGCTTATCACAGGTCATACTGTGTTAGTCTCAAGAATTCCAAAGTGTTTCTTATTCAGGGTCTGAAACAGCAGCTCTTAATGAAGCAGCACTCTTTCTGTCATTATCCAAGCTTGCCGGTACATTGGTACAGCATATGATGTTCATGGGGTGTGTTGCTCAAGTAAGGACTAGTCAGACCCTCAAATCATTAAATTTTGAGCAAAGATTTTTGTTTTCCTATCTATGGACCCTTTTTTTCTTGTAACTGTCACTAGTGGACCCTTTTTTTCTTGTAGCTGTCACTAGTGGAGGCCTTCACGAAATAGTCCTTCAGTGCACCACTGATCATCGTCCATGAACATGAGTCTGATTACATAAGAGGTATGTGAAGAATCTGTTTATGATGTGATCACAAATAGGCTCTCTCAGTGCACAGGCTAGCTTGTCTGATGGAAAAAATAAACATTACATCAGCTAACAAAAGTATCACTGACTGTATAGAAGAAGATGAAGGCTGTAATGTCACTTTAGTGTTTCAGTTTGTTTAGGAAAGCTTGTATCACCCAGCTGTAGAACATCACACAGAACCTCTGCAATGTACCAAAGTTTTTGTAGGAAAAGAACATAGAAATAGAGAAAGACATCTTAATTTCATCAGTTGCTTTCTCTTGTGCTAGCTTGATGGAGAGGAGAATGAGCCACCCATGAGAATGAAACTTTGTTTAGTAAAATAACTAAAAAGTACAAATGCAAATGATTAAACTGTTGTTTAAATAAAGGTTTCCTGCTTGCTAACCTGATTAAAATTGGTGATTTAAGTCAATTTATTTAAATCAATTCGCCCTGGGTATACCCATCAGCAGACTTTGATACTGTTGACCATGATCATGGAACTCCTGGGTCTTCTGTTGTTTCCCTGTGGAGTGTTCCCAAAGGGCCACATGAGGACTAGCACATTGGCCCGAGGGCCGCATCACTGAAACCTTTTCATAGAACGATACAAAAGTATAGTCAAAATGAAAAAAATGAAGAGTAATATAGTAAAAATAAAAGAGTAATACAGTATGCTATTAAAAGTCAATGTATTTGTTTTTTTAAAACTGTAATGTGAAGGGGGGGTGGCTAATAAAATATAAACACCTGTAACTATTCCTTATGTGGTCAGTAACACTGATGATGATCTACACTAATAGCAGGAACTTTTTAAAGTAACTATTCATGCAAAATACGTTGCCGCTTTTAATAAACATTCTTCCCTCAGCATGCCTTGCTCCGTCTCTAAGGCAGCGGCTTGGTGCAAGGTGGAGTAGAGCATGCTGGGATTGCAGGCCTCTACTGAGCGAATTTACTCAGCAGCCAGCACCTGTGTTGAAGCGTCCATGTTCCCTAGGAGGGTCGGGGATTTCTTTCCCACCCAGGCGTTGTTGAGGGTGAGAGGTGTGGGCAACAGGATTGGCCTTTCCGTCCCTCTCAGTGTTAAAGGAAAAGGGCTTTTCCCAGTGACTGGCTGCTGCTGCTTTCCCGGCTCTCTTCTCCCCCAGTGTTTCACACTGCGCATGGGATCAATGGGGATGGATTTCAGTGGCGGGTGTGTTTGGCCCTCTCTCGAGGGAGGGGAGATTTGAAGAGTGGAGAAGGGGCTGGCCAAGGGTTGGTGTGAGCTGTGGTATAACTGGAGGAGAGGATTGAGGGTGCAAGAAGAGCAGGCTCAAGGGCTTGGCTGGGAGTGAGGAGCTGCAAGGCTGTTTGTCAAGCTTGGGCAGTTGGACTTGGGTACACTTCATAGAACTGTGGAAACAGCTCATTGAAATGCACACAACAGACATCCCCACCCCCAAAGCGAGAGTGACTGTAAACACTGCCTTAAATAGAAGCTCTGAGATCCTGCGTGCATGCCTGTCCTTTTCCCCAGTGCACCTGTGTGGGAGCTGGCAGCAGCAGGGCCAGAGGTGGGTTATGACGTCTTCCCTGCCCTGCCTCTTTTCTAACCCCTTCCCCAAATCCTCACCCTGGCCTTGCCTCTTCTTCACCTCCTCCCCTGAGCGTGCTGTGTCCCTGCTCCTCCCTCTTGGAAAGTCCTGAGTGCCGCCAAACAGCTGTTTGGCGGCGGGAAGCACTGGGAGGTAGGTGGAGGAGTGGGGATGCGGTGCACTGGTAGGGAGCGGGAGTGAGGGGAGGTTGGCTCCCTGTGGAGTTGGGACATATGGCGGACCGCAGGAAAGAACTCCCCAGGCTGCATGTGGCCTGCGGGTAGCATGTTTGAGACCCCTATCTATTAACACAAGCCACAGATTTAACCCAAATATTCCTGCATTTTGCCCAGCTATTTATTGAACTACAGCATAACTCTTAGACGTCTGGTCATGATGTAAAGACTCAGAATGATGGTGAATTTATCACATCCCTTGGTAAATTGTTCCTGTGGTTAACTTATCCCCAGCCTCACTTCCTCCTTATCACAGTCCTCCTTTCAGTTCCAGTCACGCGACCCAAGGCTTCATTTCTCACTTTTCTTAGAGGCCTTTGACTCCCCCTGCCATTTCAGGAAGTGTCACTAGGAATGATTATGTCACTGCTGGGGTGTGAATTTTCCAGTTTCACTTCTTATTTGTTGCAGCCTCTGGGGACATCACAGGAAACATAAACAGATCATCCTTATGGGAGGCTTTTAAGGGAGTTGGGCTCATGTGTGAAGAATGGAGGCAGGGGGTGTCCCAAGATCCTAGAAGGACCTTTGTGAATAGCTAAAGCAGAACCTCACAGAGCCGAGCTTCAACTATTTTATCATGACCGGGAGTGAAATCAGCACGTCCAAGTGAAACCAACAGCTTCTTTCTTTTCCAATTATACAGGAAATAAATAATGTAAAGACTATTTGAAATACAAGCTTATAGAAAAGAACATTTGAGAAAACTGAGAATGTGTAGTTATTGTATGTTTCTTGAGTGGCTTTGTGCTGCTAAACAGCTCACTCCTACACTATCAATTCTCCATTGCCTTTTTTGTGTAGTCATTTATACCTGCGAACAGTGTGCAAAGTGGGCAGTAAAACAGTACCAAACTAAAATGCATACAAGGGGCCAGGCAGTGGCAAACTAAGCCCAGAATGTTGTGCTTCCCTGCTCAGCTTTGCCCTACAGCATAGTTGGGGACTACCAATATGGTTACCACTGTCTAAAGTTGGATCAGGAAGTAAAGTATCCATGTGCTGTGTTTGTAGATAGCTAATACAAACAATACCATCTACTAGTATATCTGAATATCTGCTATTATTGTTATCCTTCTAAGCTTAGTGAAATTGTTGTTACATGGCAAAAGACTTCCTAACTGCTACATTTTACTTGGTTTCAAAGGGATGTTTTTTACTAACTTAATATTTTATTGCAAATAACCAGAATACTTTGGTCACTTCAGCAATTGCCTTGAAAAATGTGCCTCGTGCTGCAAGTGTAAATGAATGGGGATATTTGTGAAAACCCAAGTTTGATCCTGGCTACAAGAACAAATTAGGAAATTGGACAAATTTGGAATTTTCTATGTGTAAACAAAGACTATGCAGCAGTCAGAAGAGTTATAACAAGAAAACAGCAATGGGCAAATGTAAGCTGGCTGACCCACCAATTCCAGCTGAAAGCTTGGTGTAGAGTCAGAAGAGGACCCCACGAAGAGAGACTGCTGGCATAGCTCTCTCCCCTGCCTTGGTTTCATGTAGAATTTCTTGCTTGATCCTATCTGTCCCAGACCCTATCTCCTTCTGCCAGAAGACTATTCACATTTCCTTTATACTAAAGAGGAACTCTGATAAGCCACAGCAGCATGTCTGAGTCAACAGTAATGAATCCTCAATTCCTTAGACAGTTAGGGCTTTGTAGGTTAAACTCCACCTGAAAAACAGTAGTCAGTCAGTGACCCTCATGGAGCATAGGTAACACATGCTGCCACTAGGGTGACCAAATGTCCCTATTTTGTGATCTTTTTCTTATATAGGCTCCTATTAACCCCCACCCCAGTCCCGATTTTTCCCACATGCTGTCTGGTCACCCTAGCTGCTACTGAGAGGACACCAAGTGGGCTGCTGTGTTCTGCAGCAGCTTAAGTTTCTGGATGTGTTTCTGAGGTACACTTATATAGAATTTGTTATAGTAATCCAGTCTCCTTAACTGAGCAATTCAAACCTTAAAGGGTAGGGGTCTGTTCAGAGGAAGATGAGATTAGAGCCAGTTTTTCTGAAAATGTTGCCCATCCTCTGTTATAACAGAGGCCCTACAGACTCTTAACCAACTCTACCAGACATCTCAAATGTATGTACACGATATGATCAGAGTTCTTTACATAGGTCACTAGCTGTTCAATTCTTCAGCACCAGAATTGGATTTTCCCAGCGCAGGCTGCAAGAAAATGACTTTGGGAGGTTGGGATGAAGTGTAGACATAAAGTCTAGGTAAGGATTGTTTTCCCCCACACACTTCAACAAAACTATGAAACACACTTGTGTGTACTCGTACTGCTCCTTGCCTGGCTTTTGTGACAGTAGCTGTTGGAAAGCTGAAGGGTAGCAGCTGGAAAAATGTAAGATTTTTCTGCTTGCTTTGTCTCTGAACATATGGCCTCATGGCCAGTGGTTGCTGCTGCTGTTCTTGTTTGCCTCATAGAGAACTTTCCCAGCCTAGAGCAAGCTTTACATTGTGCCATCATGTTAGTGTTCCAAAACTGAAGAAACCCGAGAAGGGGAGACAGCCTTCCTGAAAGAAACAGATGGTTACTGTTTTAAATGCAGGCAATCCCCCCCGCCCCACCGGTTCTACCTAATATGTAGTGTTGTGAGAGGAGGGGGATTTTTTGGGTGTTTGAGGGGGAGAGAGGTGGAAAGAGGGAGGCGAGGGATGAAAAAGAGAAAAGTTATAGGAGCTTTTTCATATCCTACGTAATCACAGTCATATGTCAGGCTTTTTCAAGCAAGAAAGGAGGGAGTGATGGCTGTTGAAATTTGTTGCCTGCTGGAATTCTACAAGTGAGCTGTGCTGTATGGTAAGTTCTGTGGCTTGGTTTCTGCCTTAATGAATAGAGCCTTTCCACAGCTGCCAAGCCTGCAGCAAATGTGGCCAAGGGATTTATTACGAAATGTACCAAATCTTGGCGTGGAGCTAATTGCGTATAACAAGAAGCGTGCTGGAAACTCGGACCTGAAAGGTGACAAATGCAGAAAGCGTTCTACTTCTGACTGCTGAAAGAGGTTTTGTGTCAGAATGTCTCTATGTCTGTGCTCATTGCTAATGAGCTTCCAAACAAGTGTTATGTTTCCTGTTGTTTAACTCGGTTAAGATAAATGATGGTTTCCTTTTTGGATTTTTATTTCATAACCATCTGAAAGAGTAATCGCTATATAGTTGTAACAGTTCAAGTCCTCTAACTAAATGTTGAGGAGCTGTTCTCAATGTATGTGAAACATGCATGCGAAGTGAGACAGATAAGAGTTGAAAGACACCTTGCTAGATACTGAAAATTTCAAATATTTAAGCTGAAAATTCAGACCTGAAAACAAAGCTTCAGAAATATCAAAGGTGAAACTAATAGCATTTGTAAAGGTATGTGGGAATATTTAAGGAACATACTGACAAAATATTAATGGGACGAATGATAGTCGCTAAGATTTCAGAGTTCATTGAACTTGATATAGTTGTATATATGCCTTCTATGCTTATTTTCTGGAGTTGATTATTTATGTGTGTGCTAAATAGGACTGGTCCATGGTAATTCTTAACCAAAACAGCAGGGCAGCTTAATTTGTCCTTTCTACCATCTCTTGCTCTTTTTTTCATATTTTCATAGTACTTGTAGTTTTTTAAAAATACCTTTTGACCTTTGCTGTCTAATAGGGTTAATCTTTCTCTCTGCAGACACATTGAGGTGAACAATACTGTGTTCGCCTCTTGAGGTCAGTGTGTGTCTCAGCCATCAGATGATCTCCATGTGTGACACCAAAAGTCAGAGGTATTTCAGAGAAGGGAAGGAAAATGGATAGAAAATTTAGAGTGCAGTGGGGCCAAAATCTTTTAAAACCTGGGGATGCTCATTCAGGGCAGCAGAAGATATACACAGAAGTTAGACTGATTTACAGATTGTTTGCTGAACTATAATTCATGTTTAAACCAGTGTGATGGAGAAGGTGTGGTCAGGATTGTGATGAGGAAGCAAAGAAGTGCCCTATTGACTTGCTACCAATAAATCTGTAATGACATGGTTTTAATATTGAACTGGAAGCATCAGCTTTAAAAAAAACATTAGCTTTCATGCTAATGTTTGAAACAGCAACCAAAAGAGAATGATGTATGTTAAAGTAATACAGAATTATAGAATCACCGAGATTCTCAAAAGCATTGTGTCCCACTGACAGAACACATGCTTCTAAATCCATTAGGCACTTCTGAAAATCTCCCCCATAGCACTAAGAGGTGGGAAAAAACCCTAAACCATCCTCCTTCCTGTACAGGATGTACAGTACTGTTTGTAGGCATTTAGATTTAAACAATATTAGGATTGAGGCATAAGCCCACAGAAAAATTCAAATGATGCACATGATCCGTCTTCAACTCAGTTTTGTTGTGCCTAATGACTGCATCTTTTTTGGTCCATTTTCAAAAGAAGGATAGTTCCTTTCTTAAAATTTGTGGATCTGTTCTGCAGCTTGCGAGCCTAGGATGGTTAAATCCAATCAAATTTATCTTGTCACCTTCATGACATTTTTCATGACGATTCTTCCTTGTATTACTTAGCATTGTGCCACTGGCCAGAGGAGTAAGAGTTCTGGGTACATAGCTGAGTCAAACAGGCAAGATTACCCAGTTGTTGAATAATCTTCCCTGATAGCATGTGGGTTTCTGATTCCCTTCTAGTGGTGGGTGTTCTCTGAAGGTCACAGATTCAAACTCCATTGACAGCTGAGTTCCCTGGTGGACAGAGTAGAGTGGGTTGAGGCTGCACTATCCTGGTTGATGGTGTAAACAAGTTTCCCTGGTGCAAGCTTACCTGCTCCATGCAGTGAATTTTTTGAGTAGGGGGGAGCATAATCTTGACACCTGCTGTTCCATTGAGTGCACAAGGGGAGCAGTCCCTGCATTTTCTTGAAAATAACTGATTTTGCCTAGTGCCTGAGGGGGCACACCCCATGCTGCAGAGGAAACCAGAATGTCTTTATCTGGAAACTTGCACTTTAAACTGCCAAAATTTTATACTAGGCATCCTCGGTCTGGTATTTTCAGTCATTAAGATATACGTGATTTCAGAAACAGATGTTTGTAAATTATATAAAGTGTATAATCCTGAGAAGTGTATATATTTTTTCTAATTCACATAATTAAAAAATGACTCAAAAGGGATTCTAAAATTTTCTAGATATACTAATGTTTTTGCTGAGATCAGATGTGGAAAGTTTAATCACAAAAGGACTAACTTTGCAAAAAGTCTGTGTTTGGGGGGGAAAAAGATACAGTGGAAACCGATTTGCAATATTATCAATTATCTGCCTTAGGTCAGACTAGATAAGGGATTGGCAACCTTTCAGAAGTGGTGTGCCGAGTCTTCATTTATTCACTCAAATTTAAGGTTTCGTGTGCCAATAATACATTTTAACGTATTTAAGGTCTCTTTCTATAAGTCTATAATATATAACTAAACTATTGTTGTATGTAGATTAAATAAGGTTTTAAAAATGTTTAAGAAGCTTCATTTAAAATTAAATTAAAATGCAGAGCCCCCTGGACCGGTGGCCGGGACCTGGGCAGTGTGAGTGCCGCTGAAAAATCAGCTTGTGTGCTGCCTTTGGCACGCGTGTCATAGGTTGCCTACCCCTGGACTAGATGATCATAATGGTCCCTTCTGACCTTAAAGTCTATGATTCTATGATTTTTTGAAAAATGTCCATTTCCAGGTAAAGAAGATAAATATTTGTTTAACTAGAAATGCCTGAAGTACTCATTTTCATAATACATAGTTTGGAGTATATAACAACAGCAGCGCAGTAAATTGTTAGTTTTATACTTAGATGTCATAGGCCGTTTGTCAAACCTTAAACCACATGCTATCAATGTAGCCACTACCTATTCTTGTTATAGTATGTTAAACACCGAGAAAGGTAATCTGCCGTAGTTCAGACTGATTCATAAACTGTTGTAATGCGGCTCTCACGTTTCAGTAACTCACTGCTTGTATTTCCCACCCTGGCTGTACTGTGTGGTGCTTGTTGGGAAGGTTGACAGGCATGCAAAGTAAGGTGTGCAAATGAAGGAGAGAACAGAAAATAAGCATGCTACCTCTATACTTCTTTCCCAAAAGATTTGATCTGGGATGCACAATGTAAGTTAAAGAAAGCCTCAAGTAGCTTTCAAGTGAGCTTCTGACACATACTGCGTGGTGCAAATCACCCTAGGTTTCACTGATCTTGGCATATGGCTGAACTGTTCTTTAACAATTTTTCCAATGTATTAGGCCCAGATAATCTTTTCTTTGACATTAACACATGCATCTTCTCTTTCACCATTTTTCTCCACAACAAACAATTAGACTAGCCTCTGCAATGAGTCTTTCATAAGTGGGTTTTGATATTGAATTGGCAGCATCAGCTTTAAAAAGGAAGAAAAAAAGAAGCAAAAATGATTGGATAATGACTTGACTTCAAACATCATTAGTGACCAGAAAAAAATGTTATATATTAAAGTAACATAGAATGGATCATAGGAGGGGATTCTCTAAAGCACAAAGTTCCATTACCTTTTTACAGAGCTTCAGATTTCTGGGGGCAGATCCTTACCTACTGTAAATTGTGATAGCTCCATGTGCACAATTTGTACCAGCTAAGGTGGTCTAGCCTCTGGTCTTTTATGTATTAATGATATGTACTGCTCTACATAAAGCCCCAATCTTGAATTTGTGGTGCACTATGTTAGTGTGGAGACCAGTGGTTTCATTGGAGATCCACTCAGGCACAGTGTTCAACCTGTGTACACTGGATTTCAGCATCAGTGCCCAAGTACATAACCACACAATTCTGAAGTCTATAGAATACAATACTGTGCAAGTCACCCAGCCGGCAAACCACATAAAAGATAATATTTTCAGCTCTTATATTGAGTCTTTCATCTCAGGATCTCAAAGCACTTTCCACTAAACCTGGCACTTCTGTGATGCTGGCAAATATTATACTAATTTTGCATATGGGTAAACTGGCACATCAGAGTTTCCCTTTTACACACACAGATCCATAGGAAAAAAGGACAACTATTAAGAAGACAAGATAAGTATATTATGGAGAACTTGGATGTGAAGCCCCAGTAAAAATAGTTATTCATTTTTAATATGGCTGCAAATATTGGTGAATACCCCTCCCACAAAATACTATGCCATTTTCTGCATAATTGTTGAATGGTATGGTCATATGTTTAATATTTTTTTTGTTGTTGTTAACCCTCAACTTGGTTTTATATACAAAAAGAGCAGGCTAATCATATTACAAATGTCAGATAAGGCGATTAAATGTGATTTTGGTTACATAATTGTCACTTTCATTTTGGCATGACTGATCGGTTGACAGTTAAATACAGGGGTACGCTTAAAAAGTACAGTATTCCCTATCTAAGTATAAGGAATATCACTGGAACTGGTAAGACCGTTGAAACTGGAATGCACTTTTTACATTTGCCCACTGTATCAATTCATTCTTATAACTCATTAATTTTAAAACCATCAGGCATTCACATTAAGTTGGGTGTTAGTTCAGGCCATGAGGCTTGAAAGGAGTGGGAGACCAGTTTTCTGCATGAACAAGACAGATCAGGTTCACACCATTTTATAGAGGCAAACCTGTGTCCAGAATTGTGTCTTGTTGAATTTTGGTAAGTTTTTCTCAGAGATGCCGTGTGTATATTAGGGGGTTTGGTTGGGGAGATCTTACAGTTCAGTCCATGCGTCTCATGGCTAGTAAAATGAGGTGAGTAAGGTATTGCAGTTGGCTTAGATTGTCTATGCCTGCCTAAAGGATCGCAGAGTGCTAGCAAAAAATGACCATAAATCCTTTGAGCGCATTTCCCAGACCTGAAGAAGAGCTCTGTGGAACTCGAAAGCTTGTCTCCCCCTCACCAACAGAGGTAGCTCCAATAAAAGATCTTACCTCACCCATCTTTTAACTCTAATATTCTGGGACCAACGTGGTTACAACAACACTGCATACAACCAGTCAGACAGTCAACATCAAGAGATGGCAGAGGCTTTATGCTCATTTTTTGCTAGCACTTTGCTGTCCTTTAGGCAGGCATACGTGTTCGCCAAATAAAGGAACCTGAGTGAAGAGACTGAAGATGAACTGACTTCTTGGGAAACAGAATGGAAGAGATCTTGAGTAAACCCCAGTCCCCTGGGCAGAACTCTAGCATGATAACCATGGCAGCTAAATATTTAGGTGGTGAAGTCATTTTTGTGTGTGTTGGGATATTTGGAGGTTTGTGTTTCTGCATGATGCACTTAATTTTCCTTTTCTTGTTTTAGTTTAGTTATTTTGTTGAAATTGGATTGATGCCTATAGTTACAAATGCATTCCCATTGTAGCAGTTATCAGCTTCTTCTTATGATTTTTTTGATTTTCTACCTTTTTTGGGCTGAAATCTGGCAATTTTAATTTCAACCCAGGAATTAGTATTTTGGTAAATTTGAGCAAAAACATTTCAACTCTCTCTGTGTGTGTGTGTGTGTGTGTTTTGCTTTGGGGTTGTTGTTTTTAAGAACAAAGAGTGAAAAAATATGTTTCCTATGAGGATAACTGTATTGCCACCTATTTTTTCAATGACTATAGTGCTTCAGTGGTTTGATTTATACTTCTGAATTGGCAGGGAGATAATCCCTAAGTCACAGGTGTGTGTGGCTCATTGGTCTGGTTGCAATTTGTGAAAATTATATGAGTTTGTGAAGAGAACTTTGGGCGTGTGCACTGAATTCCTTTAATGTGGTCTGTTAACAGCCTGCCAACATTCTATTGGCATATGTAGTGTAAGCATCTTGACTTCCTTACGCTTGCTTAGTAAAGAAGTCCTAGACAGAGCCCTATCTCCTTCAGAAAATCAGTATAGGTGAGTGTGGAAGAAGACAGGGGTCAAGGGATCCGTGTTGTATATGATACAGAAAGGTGTGCCTGGAATGAAGCAAGGACTCTTTCTTATGCATTGCCTGTATTGCTCCTAACAGAGCACTTTCATTTAATTTAGTTAATTTTCTTTTTAAAAGTGTGGGAAATTCCATGAAGCACCTACGTTGAAAAGGTGTTAAGAATGAAAAGGGAAGGTGAGAAAATAACAAAATACAGGTTGTATGTACAGCTTTAACTCTGCGCTCTTGTGCCAATGTATTGCATTCGTCTTTTTGGTGTAATTTAAAGACAATCTTCATCTGAACAAAAGCTGTGTGGGGAACCTTAACTTTATTTCCGGACTCCTGAGTGCTTCACATTAACATTCTTCTAATATGTGTTTTTTGGGTTTGTATGTTTGTTTGTTACTTTGGTAGGGAATATCCATAAATTCCCTGGCAATTTTTTGGCACTAACGGTATGTTTACATTTGCAGTGGTGTGTAGAGTACAGCCCCTGCATGCCCAGCTAGCATGAATATCAAAAACAGTGTAGATGATGAGGCACTGCTCAGGCAAGTAGAGTATAAACATGCCAGAACCATGGAGTATAGACCGTACACAACTCTCTACGTGCCCAAGTAGTGTCTCGCACATCTACACTGCTGTTTTTAGTAGTGTAGTGTCCCACAGCCTCCTCACTGCTAGAGTCTTTTCCCCACCACAGAAAAAGGCTCTGGCAGTAGGGAAAGGCTCCAGTAGTTCACTGCTGGCAGAGCTTTTCTGTGCTTCCTCTCCACTGGTAGAGCCTTTCACTGACATGTGTAGCTACATATCGCAATATAGCTGCAGCCTGCTTTTCACTTTGGTGTGTAGCTACATGTACCCCGTGTGCTGCCGCATGGATAGACAAGACCTAAGTCTTATTTTCTGGACTGTTTTCTGTGGGTACTCTATGACAGCTTCTTACTGTACGCACACCACTTCCGAATGGATTTCTCCTATCCCTAGATTTTGCCTGTGAACTGGTTGAAGGCCTGTATTGTGTTCTTAATCCTAAAAACATCTGCCTGTCCTTTGGAGCAGTAAGACATTTGATAAGAATGCTTCACATCAACAGTTAGTGCAGGTCAAAGCTCAAATGAAGTATTTGTGAAACCCAATGCGTCCTGACATGAGCAGTAAAACATCGCTTGAGCATATATGGATTTGTGTGCAGCAGGCTTACTGAATCAGCAGAAGACAATGTGGTATCCAAGAGAAAGGAAGTTTGACTAGCCATCTTGAATCATTTTGTGATAGCTGCATGGCCAGAATCACCCATCTGCCTTTCCCCCAGCATAAGAAGTATCAAAAGATTCATGAAGCTGGATTTTTATATTACAGTAACTTCTCCAGTTTTAGAGGAGTTTTCCACTTAGCAAAAAACTTTCCTTCTCAGTTCATGATCCTAATAGGCACATAAAGGAAACGCTGTAATCCAAGCCAAAAAAATTTTTTTTTGCAGGAGTGTTATCGACTGGCTGTCAGGAGAGCTATAATAAGCTTATCTAGGAGACCTAAGAAGTATAAAATTTGAGAGATTCTCTTTCCTTTTCATTAAAATAAACTGGAATTGTTCAAGAAATCCTCAAAGAGCTCCTTGCCAAGAAACTCATAAGGTGAAAATGAAGATTGTATATAAAGGATTACAATGTGTACAGTAGATAGCTGTTGGCTCTTGGACAAAAGTACAGAAGTTCCACTTCTAGTGGTTTGCAAAATAGCTTTACTTTTGTATGTTGATATGGTTGAGAAGTGCTACACGGTTGAGCTTTTTAAGCTTTTCCAGTGCTTTATTATTACTGTTACTACTAGTTAGTTAGATTGTACCAAGGCCGTGTCTATACTATGGGGACTATAGCAGCATAACTATGACACCATAGCTCTGCTGGGATAACCTAATGTAGATGCAGCATACAGTGGTGGAAGCAGATTTACCATTGCTCCAGGACCACTCCTTCCTTGAGCAATGGTAGCTGTGTTGATGGAATCCTTCTTCCATTGACCTTGCTGCTTCTACCTGTGGGCTAGGTCAGCACAGCAACAGCACTCAAGGGTGTGGGCCAGTATAGACCAGGTCTAAGTCTGTACATGGCATTTTACAGTCAAATATGCACACTAGGCCCCTGCCTTGAAAAGTTTACAATATAAATACTTGCATAGGATACAAATACAGATGGCACAGCTGGACACTTTCAGCCCTAAGGTCTGTGGATTTAAAACGAGGTAAAAGTATTGCTGTTTGGATTAAGAAATATGTGAATTATGGATTGAAGAATTAATTGTTAATGTAAATTGCAGACTTGGATCTTCAGCACTTTACTAATGAATTGGCAATTTCAAATAAAATGTTCAGGTAACATTTCTATTTACATTATTTTCTGCTATAAGCAACTTCTGGGGAACATTAGTTTTAAATAGTCAAATGAAAACGTATAACTTGTTACATCTTTTGATATTGCATGTGTTAAAAGTTGTATCTGGGACAACTTCTTAATTTTACATGTGTGCAGGGCATGGTGATCAGAAATTCAGTTTTTGATAGGTCACAAATGGTTAATGAAGTCTCTATTAGTCTTGGACAAAGAAAAGCCTCATTAAGGGGGAAAAGGAGAACAATATATTGACTGACTTTTATAAGAAAACGGGTTTAACTCTCCTGCAGCAATTCATTTTATTTTGGACAAGTTAGGGCTTGTCTACACAGGTACATGCAGGAAAATTAATTCAAATGAACTAAACGTGAATTTAAACTGTGGTAAACTGCATTAAAGCCTTATGCGGATGCACTCATTCAGAATTAAAGTAGCCTTAATTCATTTTAGTTAAATTCTCCTGAATTAAGATAACATAAATTAAGGCCACTTCAAATGCACACTTTTAGTTAATTTGTATTAGCTTTCCTTCTAGTCCCTATGTAGACACGCCCTTATAGGAGAAAAGGCTTATTCAGCATCTCAGGGTGATTTCTTCTCTGAATCTTCAAGGCCTATATGAATATGGGTTCTCAGCAAGTTAAATTTAATTAAAATGATACCCTGCACAAGTGTGCCATAGCAATCAAAAGGGATACTCTTCATGATGGGATTGCAAGGGACCAAGAGGGGGCAAGGGGTCACTGTGACCTTGTCCTAGGACTGCAGGACTGCAATTCCGATTGGTCATTACCCTGGCTGTACAAAGGTGGGAGGCTGCTTACTCCATTCCTTCCAACTGCACAGTTATGTAAGGCTTGTTACATCAAACCTTAGATATATACTGAAGTAATAATTAAAAGTAGTCATGTTGATTTCATCTTCATTCAAAAGAGGGGGAAAAAGAAAATAAGTGTCTTAAAGTGAAAACAGAAAAATGTGCTGTAGATGGAAATGGGAAGTAATTAGTTTATAAAACGCTGCATAGAAAATATCCCTAAAAGCATTATAAAAGACTTTTTAAAGTATTTATCTTTTATAGTTGCACTTCTTTAAAGTGTGTTCTCTTAACAACTCTAGGCACTTTTGCTACTATGTAAAATATACAAAATTAATTTTAAAAATCCAGAAATATGTAATGAATGAAAAGCAACCCAGATTAAGAATAATGTTAATCCCAAAAGTAATTATCACCCCATACACATACCTATACACACACTCCACATTTCTCAATCCACCTGCTCATCTAAAGCCCAAACATACAGATGAGCTTTGCAGGTTGAATATCTTGGTTCTCCTGTACCACAGGGTGGGAAGTGCCTTCCAGATTGAGGGCCACTCATGGAAAATACCCTGCCAACAACCCCTGCTGCTTTTTAAAACATTTAATGCCCCAGGGCCTGATTCAGAGCCCATAAAATTAATAGACTCCCGTTGACTTCATTGGGCACTGAATCAGGCCTTAAAAAGTGAAATGTATATAATTTACATTCCATGCAGTACCATATTTATTTATTTATTTATTTAACTTTTTAAATATATTTTTACAGATATTACTGTGGTGTATTGAGAACTGCATTGGAATTGCAAGCTATTGCTTAAAGAATGGTAAGGGATTTTCCTGGTCTTGCTTACAGGCTGGAGTGCTCTGTAGTGAAGCATGAAATCTAATTTGGGAGACACAATTAGTTTGGAAAAAGCCAGCCTAGAACAAGGTGGGGTGAGTGAATGAGTTGTTCCTCTCTGCCTTGCAGAGCAGCCAGTTCTGTGTGTCTTTCTTTTTGGTTATTATGTGTTCTGGATTCTAAGAATAAAAGTAATGTTACTTTGCTACCTTCCAGAAAGAGTTTTATATTTTTTATCTACATTCTTGTTTGTATGCCATGAACATAACAGCTACTAAAGACTCATTACTGATTGCCGTTCACAAAAAAAACTTCTCTGCTTCATGTTGTATCTGCCGCCTGTTAGCCGGAACCCACTGGACTCTGTCGGGTAGCCTACTCCCTTTCCAATGACTGGACTCACTTTGTGTGCATTCTACATGCTATCCTAGCTCAGGGTTTAATAGAGAGTTTTCTTCTCTTGTTGTGATGTGGGAGTGTCATAAACAGATAGTAGAAGTTAATAGAACAGAAGTACTTTATATCTCTTTTGACTGTAAAGGGTTAACAAGTTCAGTAAATCTGGCTGTCACCTGACCAGAGGACCAATCAGGGGACAGGATACTTTCAGATCTTGAGGGAGGGAAGTTTCTGTGTGTGCTTGTTCAGACATTGTTGTTCTCATCTGGATTCTGAGAGGGACCGACGTGCAACCAGGGTTTCTCTCCAATCTCCCTGATACAGGCTCTTATAAGTTCAGAAAGGGAGTACTAGGTAGAATAGGCGAGTTAGGCTTATGTTTGTTTCTTCATTTGCAAATATGTATTTGCCTGGGGGAGTTCAAATGTGATATTTGGCTGGAAGGAGTTCAAATTTGTATTTTGCTGAATGGATTTTAATTTGTACTTGTATATTTAGGCTGGGAGGTATTCCCAGTGTCTATAGCTGAAAACCCTGTACCTAATCCACTTCAACTTTACAAAGATATTTTTACTGTTTTTCTCTGTTTAATTAAAAGCTTTTCTTGTTCAAGAACCTGAATCGTTTTTTTATTCTGGTGAGACCCCAGGGACTGGGTCGGATCCACCAGGGACTTGGGAGGGAGAAAGGAGGGAAGGAGGGAGAAGAGAGGGTTAATTTCTCTTTGTGTTAGGGTTACTTTCTCTACAGGGAGAGTCCTGGGAGGGGAAAGAGAAGAGGAGAAAGGTAAATTTTCCTCTCGTTTTTAGATTCAAGGATTTGATATCACAGTGATCTCCAGGGTAACCCAGGAGGGGAAGTCTGGAGAGGCAACGGTGGGGGAAAAGTTACTTTCCTTGTGTTAAGATCCAGAGGATCTGGGTCTTGGGTCCCCGGCAACGTTTTGGGGGGGACCAGAGTGGTACCCAGGGCAACTAGGAATTCCTGGTTGGTGGCAGCGCTACAAGTACTAAGCTGGTAATTGAGCTTAGAGGAATTCATGCTGGTACCCCATCTTTTGGACGCTAAGGTTCAGAGTGGGGAATTATACCATGACAGGGAGTCATGCAGGGTTCAGTTCAGCTCTAAGTTATTCATTTGTACCTGATCCTGCATCCCTTACTCATGTTAGTTCCAAGATTGGTCCCAAAATATCTTACATTTCACATCAGTTAGGAATATGTAAATAGCGCTGCATTGAAAATCTTGGGACTAGATACGAAAATTTTGACTCTCGTTGGTT
Source organism: Chelonoidis abingdonii (assembly GCF_003597395.2). Taxonomy (NCBI): domain Eukaryota; kingdom Metazoa; phylum Chordata; order Testudines; family Testudinidae; genus Chelonoidis; species Chelonoidis abingdonii. The sequence goes on from NC_133773.1 coordinate 26,185,364, forward strand.
ATTGTAGCACCTAGGAGTCCTAGCCATGGACTAGAACCCTACTGTCCTACTTCATGGTACTGTACAAACGCAGAACAAGAAGACATTCCCAACTTCAAAGACCATATATGAAATTTTAATTCTTTATCCTTCCTGAATTGTGTTTTGTGTGTCCCGATATATGTAGTGTGACATAAGTCATGATGTATAACAATACAAGAAACTGTCAGTTTGTACTTCACAGATTGTTTTGTAAGAAAATTTGGGTGACATTCAATTACCTGTATTAGATTCAGGCAGGCAATCACTGGCTAATTTATTACAAACATTACTGAAGCTAAAGTTAATCAGGCCAGTTTCTCCTGGATGCTGAATGATGATGCAGTAACTAAATTTGCCATGCCCAGTTGTGATAGGACTTACATACAATTAACCATTCCTTCCTGCCTGCTCCAGTTATGATTCACAGTTATGACTTTGCATGTACAGTACTGGTGATTTATTGCCAGATATTTTACTGTAACAGCTCTAGAGAATGACAGGTTGTTACTTTCCAGGCTCAGAGTGTGGGCTGGCTTGGGAGGGATACGGGTTGTGGAAGGGAAAGAGAAAATGGGGGTTAGAAATAACCTGCCAGTTGTAATCTTCAGAACCTTTATATAAACAGACTGGAATGAAAACAAAGATTTTTATTTGGAAACCTGTAGCATATCCAATCATAACATTCCATGCTGAGCTATATGCACAGTTTTAGAAAGACACTACAGTGTAGTAGATCAGGCCCGCAACTCTATTCACTGCTTGCTTTGTGTACAGTTTTACGTCAGTCTGCTTGAAGGTGTATTTTTACCCTGTAGCCATTAAAGGGGGGTGGAGAGGCAGTGGTTCGGGGACAGGGGAGGGAAATAGCTGGGATAACAGTAGTAAATTGGAATAACAGTGCCTATGTTTAATCTGAATGATAGGTACTTATTTGTGATAGAAAGTCAAAAGATAAAATTCATGCTTTTGCTCATCTCTAAAATAGTATTTTTAAAAGTCAGAAATACACTGAGTTTCAACTATGTTGACTATAAAATAACTGTGTTTAAAATAATATCAAGATTCTGCCTTCAACAGCAGAGCAAAGACATTTAGAGTTAAAACTGATGTTATTCTTTAACACAGTTGTTGTCGCTGGGCTCTGCAGCTATTACAGAGTTCAATCCTGTGAGGTACTGAGCACTTTTTATTCCCACAGACCTCAGCGTTCTGCAGGATCAAACTGCAGAATGCTCATACCATTAAATATTACGTACCTTATAAGATTGGTGACCAGCATAGTTAGAAAAATTCTCTAACATCCATTCCCCTGTCTCCATGCAATCCTAGTTTGAGCATGTAGACTGGGAAATTGGTTTAATCTAATTTGGGAAGGGAGGGAAAACTCTCACAGTAGCACTAATAACCCTTCTTGTGGACCACATAAAAAGTTCGCTTCCTATGGATATTAGACCCTGGTCTTGCAGATTGTTTTGCATGGGGAGACTGCTGTGTCCATGAGTAGGGCCCTACCAAATTCACAGTCCATTTTGGTCGACTTCATACTCACAGGATTTTTAAAATAAGCTATTTAAATCTGAAATTTCACAGTGTTGTAATCGTAGGGATCATGACTCAAAAAGGAGTTGTATGGTGGTCACAAGATTATTGTAGGGGCGGTTGTGGTACTTGTACCCTTACTTCTGTGCTGCTGCTGGTGGCAGCGCTACCTTCAGAGCTGGAGAGCGGCAGTTGCTAACTGGAAGCCCAGCTCTGAAGTCAGAGCCGCCGCCAGCAGCAGCGCAGAAGTAAGGATGGCATGGTCTGGTATGGTACTGCCATCCTTACTTGTGTGCTGCTGGTGGCGGGGTGCTACCTTCACAGCTAGGCCCCAAACCAACAGCTGCCACGCTCCAGCTGCCCAGTTGTGAAGGCAGTGCAGAAATAAGGGTGACAATACCGTGACCCCCCCCCTTAAAATAACCATGCGACCTCCCCTGCAACTCTCTTTTGGGTCAGGACCCCCAAGTTGAGAAGCGCTGGTCTCCTCTGTGAAATGTAGTCATTTGTGTGTATTTACCCTATACTATACATAGGGTAGTATGTACATATAAGAACATAAGAATGGCCGTACTACTTCAGACAAAAGGTCTATCCAGCCCAGTATCCTGTCTACCGACAGTGGCCAGTGCCAGGTGCCCCAGAGGGAGTGAACCTAAAAGGTAATGATCAAGTGATCCTGCTGTCCATCACCACCCTTTGACAAACAGAGGCTAGGGACACCATTCCTTACCCATTAATGGACTTAAACCTCCATGAATTTATCCAGTTCTCTTTAGTTATAGTCCTAGCCTTCACAGTCTCCTCAGGCAAGGAGTTCCACAAGTTGACTGTGAGCTGTGTGAAGAACTACTTCCTTTTATTTGTTTTAAACCAGCTGCCCATTAATTTCCTTTGGTGGCCCCTAGTTCTTATATTATGGGAACAAGTAATTAACTTTCTTATTCACTTTCTCCACATCACTCATGATTTTATATACTGTACCTCCATCATATCCCCCCCTTAGTCTCCTCTTTTTTCCAGGCTGAAAAGTCCTAGCCTCTTTAATCTCTCTGCATATGTGATCCGTTCCAAACCCCTAATGATTTTAGTTGCCCTTCTCTGAACCTTTTCTAATGCCAGTATATCTTTTTTGAAATGAGAAGACCACATCTATGTGCAGTGTTCAAGATGTGGATATACCATGGATTTATGTAAGGGCAATATGATATTCTCCGTCTTATTCTCTACCCCCTTTTTAATGATTCCTAACATCCTGTTTGCTTTTTTGACTGCCGCTGCACACTGCGTGGACATCTTCAGAGAACTATCCATGATGACTTGAAGATGTTTTTCCTGATTAGTTGTAGCTAAATCAACCTCCGTCATATTGTATGTATAGTTGGGGTTATTTTTCCCAATGTGTATTACTTGACATTTACCCACATTAAATTTCGTTTGCCATTTTGTTGGCCAGTCACTTAGTTTGGTGAGATCTTTTTGAAGTTTTTCACAGTCTGCTTTGGTCTTAACTATCTTGTGCAGTTTAGTATCATCTGCAAACTTTGCCACTTCACTTTTTATCCCTTTCTCCAGATCATACATAGTATAGGGTAAAAGCACAAAAAAGACCAGATTTCATGGTCCGTGACGTGTTTTTCAAGGCCTTAAATTTGGTAAGGCCCTATCCATGAGGAACCCCATTGACTGCAGTGGGGCTCTATAAGGGTACAAGAGTCAGCCCACAAGGAGCAACTGTAGAACAGGCCTTCAGAGAGACCAGATAGCCCAGCATTGTCCTCCTTTGGAGCTGCCCCGCTGAATTGGCAGGTTTTAGTCAAACTGAGGTTTCAAACTAATTTTGGTAAAACTTCAAGACCTGTGGTCATGTCCCCCTTCAGGGAAAAAGAAGGCAGAGAGCTTAGCAACCTATGTCCATGCTGCTTTAACAGGAGGGAAAGTGAGGAGTGGTGCCAATAGTTGATTTTCAGAATGGGAGGGAGAATGAGGGAGCTGGAGACACTGCTGTTTCCCATCTTTGAGTCACTGTTCTTTTAAGATGAAGGGGGTATAGGGAACCCTGAGCTGGAGCCCTCTTGCTTTTACAGAAGAGGAGGGGCAGTGAGTGAAGAGCATAGCAGCCCGTGTGCAGGAGGAACTGAGGGCTGAAGCCTTCCCTTACTTACCAGAGCACCAGGAACACACAGAGGTTCCCCTGCAGCATTTGTTGGTTTTAGGGTTGGGCTGAGGTGGAGTCATTGAGTTTTGTACTCAGGCATATGGTTGGATCATTTCTGTAATTCCCTCAGTTGTAAAACCCAAAAGTGTCCAATTATGATTATAATCAACAGTGCCAAAGCTTCAGCTTATGTTGCATGTGTGCTATCCGGGCCTTTGGGAGTGAAGTTAGGGAAAAACTTTAAAAAATTTTCAGCTAAAAGATAATCAATTTAATGATATGGAAAATGGTGCTCCATTTTGTGTGCAATTGTGTTTATTCAACAGGATTTCCCAGTAAAACTGATATTTGCTGTTAATTTTGATAAATGTCTTGGTAACCCATACAGCCTGGGAGATGTGAATATTTTTTTTCCTCCCATACTTTATTGAAGGTTGAAATGTCATCATGAAATGTCATTGGTTTATAATCTGTGTGGTGGTAAATTTGATCCTTTTTATTGAGCATAAGAAATAAACATTGACATGTTGTAAATGGAAAGTTCCCATTCAGTTGTTGTTTTTTAAAAATGGGTGCTCTTTCCTTGTTAGTTTGAAAGGCAGCTGTAGATAAGACTTTGGTAATATCACCTGCCACAAGTCAGTAGTTGCTAACAGTGCAGTGAGCAGACACCTGTTCTCAGAAGCAATAACCAGATTATAGAACAGTCACTTTCTTCTCAGAAATGAAATGAGATTGAGATGATAGCTAAAGCAAAATTGCTGTTACTGTATGGTTTGCAAAATTGTTAAGACAGAATGGAGTTTGGGAAGAAAGCATTAAAAATAACTAATTGGGAACTTGCAGAAATGGGAGGTTGTCAGGAATCGTATAAAACCTTTGAGAGCTTGAGAAACCTATTGTATGGCCGCATAGTCGTTGCAGAATTTAATTTGATTTTCCTCTACAGCTTAATACCTAGCACTCCTGGACTACATTTCAAGGAAAGTATATTTGCTTTGTTTGTTTTCCCCATAATCTAAAAACCACCCTCCATGTGTGTGCAATGGAATGCTAGGAAAAAAGCATCATTGAAAAATAAATAATCCATTTCCAGGGTTTTCGACTTCCTCTGTTCACTTAAAAAACTGAAAAGAAACCCTAAATGCAGATACCAGTAGGATTTCTTTGGTGCAAAAAAATTTGTTTTCCATTTTAGCTCCATGCCACTTCTGAATTCCTTTTGAAAAATTGTCTAAAGAAGTGTATGTTTCTCCTGTAGCCAGTGCTTGTCAGAACTTCTCTTGAGTCAGCAAATGGGCATCTGTCTCTTTTATGGTAGGCGTTAGCTCCAGTTCTCCCTCTTTGCCCCCCACCACTCAAATCTTTCTCCAGGGACAACCTCTGTTTTCATTACTAAACAGACTACTCTGTTGCCTAAACAACTGATTCACATTCACTGCAGACAGGTTTATTATTTCTTCTCAGGTATGGTACTTAAACTAATAGTGGGTACAATAAATGTACCCAAAGAGATGCATTATTGCAATACAGCAGTTCTTAAAATCACAGTTACATATGTGATACTTGTTTAAAATATGGAAATATAATTTAAGGGATGATTCAGGAAAAAATACTTGCAGATTCTGCATTGGGGAAACCTTAAAAAAATCAGCTCCTGTGGGGTTGAGCCAAGTGGCATGAAAGCTGGATGTATTTTCATCCATAACTGGGTCCTGTATGTCCAAATTTTAATATTAATGTTTTCAACAGCCACAGTTTTGACTATGGTATAGCTCTGAAGTATTTGTTAGGAAAAGAAATATTAAATTTAATGAAATGTTAAGTTCCTTTGTTCACTTTTCTGGGAGGGGAGAAGTAATAATAAACCAATTTTAGTGGTTGTTAGTAGGCTGCACATTTTAAGCTGCTATTTAAAGCTGACTTTTATGAAGTGATGTTCGTCTGAGAAGACAAAATCCATGTAAATTAGGTACACAGGAGTATTATAGACCAGGAAAATAAAATCATCCCTTAATAACACACAAATATGCATCTATAATTTCTGTTGACTTAACCATAAAAAGCCATATCTTTACTGAATGTATCTTTCATTTTAGAAATGTTTTCCCCAGGTTCATCTAAATTTGACCTAATGTACCATTTTAATTCTGTTGACAATTGTAGTTCTTCCTCTGTTCCATCTTATGCACTGTGTAAGAGATCTTCCCATAGGTGAAGCTTCAGTTGTCTTCTTGGTATTGGTCTAGTGCCACTTCCATCCTCAACTTCAGGCTTTTACCTGGTGTTCAAGAGACCCTTTCATAATAGGGTCAATAGGTATCATTGTGGCGACAGCTAACAAATATTTTGAGGTAGTAATGTGCTTCTGATCAGAGTGAAAGAGGGAGAATAGTAGTCCTTGTGTTCAATGATCACACAGTGCGGAAAGTATTTGCAAGAGGTCTGCTTTATTCTGAACCTTAGGCTGGTACCAGCTAGCTGACTGTCTGGAAAGCTGGGCCTGTAAAGGCACAGACCCTCAATAGCACAGTCCTGCTGTACTGTGGCTGTATGAGGCATTGACACACATTCATATATGTCATTGTCATGTCTCTCATTACAGATACTGGCTTTTACTGGGGAAAGTGGTGGTGTATTAGGAAATTGCAAGATAGTATTTTCATAGAAAATGCGTCTGCTCTGTCTCAGTTCTGGCTCCTTGATATCAGTATATACAAGTTACATGCTGGATTCTGAATGGACTGGAAGCTTGGGAGAAATGTACAGGCACAAAAGCACTTTACTGAGTAGATTATCAGAAATTTATTGTAATAAGATTGGAACAGTAACTTTTTGTTTGTCCTTAACTTTGGTGGACTGGAGTCTTGTTTCTAAACATAAGGTTCTCAAACCTTGATTTACCCTGAAACATTGTTAGATACGGCTTTTCTGACTGTCCAGCAGTTTACCCACAAAAGGGGAAAGACCCCCATTATAGTGAAGGACTCAATCATCATCCCACCTCCTAACTAGCCTTTGTGTTTCACTTTGGCTTGGCTTGGCTTGGCTTTTCTGCTTGCGCCCATTCCCAAAAGTCTTTGTCTGAAACATGCTTCTAGAACATTAGTATTGCTGTAAAAATGTGGTTTCATTCTTGCATGGCCCAACATATGTCAGTATCTCATAAATCTTGCACACAAAATGTATTCATATTGGCCTGGATATATTTTTAGATTTTCATCTATCTGCAGTGTTCACCTTGTAAACATTGCTGCATTGTGCTAGTGCATGAGAAATTGAAAGTGAAATTGAGTAGAAACTGACCTTATAAACAGATGTGAAACTGACTAGCCTGCTGTCTTTGTCCACCTTGAAAGAAATACAAACTCTGGCCAGATTAGATTTTGAATGGCTGAAGAAATAGTTCACAGATTAAACAAACACAAACTCACTCTGGATTTTTTAGTTTATTTCAATAGCTCTAGTTTAACTGAAATAATATAAAGTGGTACTGTGTGTAGAGGCATTCCTTCCATGTAGCATTACAATCATTAAACTTAAGAAGCACAAATCTACAGACCAAAACAAAGCAAACCCAAAACAGGGTAGCTCTTTCATTTTCTCAGGAACTTCCTACCTCAGTATAACAACAAACTGCTGTCTGTCTACTCATGGGAGAAAACCAGACCCTGTTCAAGGTCGCCAGTGGGACTGCCTTCTTAAGCTGACTTTGACACTTTTTTTCGGGTTAATTTACAGAATCCCCACAGAGAGTGAGAGAGAATTTTGCCACAGCTATCAAAAACTTTCTCAATTTAAACCCTGGTAATGTTAAAAACATGTGGACTGATTTTCCTTAAATTTCATTTGATTTTTAAGTCTCCACGAATACAACTACATGGCAGGTAAACAAACCGGCCCGGCCCGCCAGGGGCTTTCCCTGAACAAGTGTTGGAACAAGTTTGGGAACCACTGGCATAGATGTTCCTGCTTGGAATGGAGCTTGGGTTTTAAGCCCACCTTTCTCCTGAGTTTCAGTGCCTGAATGAGAGTGTCTACGCTGCCATTTTCAGTGCCATAGCGTGAGCTGGAATTTCTGAGACTCACTGTCACGGGTGGGTTTTTTGCAGTGTAGCTGTACCCAATGAGATCTAACAAGCCAAATTTAAAATATCTTGTGTGGCAACTTGTCTAGTTACAAAATGTCTGGTCAATACACATGGAAAATGAATGTTTTTCACTGGTTGATAACTCAGTAACACATAAATCAGTGTTACCTGGACTTAGGAAAACATTCACTATGAGCTAAGAGAATGATTCAGAAGAAATGTTTGATAAAGATATGAGCATCTGACAAAGTTTGAGAACCGCTGTCCTAGCTTGCTGGTGAAATTTTCCAAATCATCCACCTGGAAGTCTGAGTCTCATTTTCAAAAGTGACATAGGTATTTAGGGGGGAGGGATAGCTCAGTGGCTTGAGCATTGGTTTGCTAAACCCAGGGTTGCGAGTTCAATCCTTGAGGGGGCCACTTAGGGATCTGGGGCAAAAATCAGTACTTGAGCCTGCTAGTGAAGGCTGGACTCAATGACCTTTCAAGGTCCATTCCAGTTCTAGGAGATAGCTATATCTCCTATTATTATTATTATTTTTTAGGAGCAATGAAGGTCAGTGAAACAGACTAGAAAGTACTATGGTATAAATGGCTTTTCTGAAGTGAAGTAATTTATTCTCTGAAAGGGAATTGAGCTGGCATCAATCAGCAAATGGCCGTTCAAAACTCCCTTTGGCCTTGTGCACTTGGGTTCCAGTTTCATGAGTTCGTGGCTTACAGCGTTACCCGTTGGCATAGCACATACAGTGCATTGAACACTAGTTAAACAGAAAGTCTTTCATCAGTCTTATTTTTAGCACATTATCATGTTTTCTGATTTTATTGATACAATTTTGAGATGAGATCTCTCATCTAAAAGGCTCAGTGCTGAAAGCTTATAGTGGGAATGCTTTTAAGTACTTCTAATTAGTATGGCTGGCAGTACAGCAGCTTTTGTTGCAGGCCGGAGTTGGAGTTGAAGAACCCTTATTTTAATTTAAAGCAACCAGAATATTTTCCGAGGCTTTAGTTATCAGTTTCCATCCACAAATTCTGTATTGTTTTTTAATTTAATTAGTAAAGGAATGTAAGTTAGAATTTGACCTCTGAGTGACCCGCTTGCTTATACTACCATGTAATCAGTTACATGGAGGCCTACAGATAACTTCAGATCTTTTTGTCAGTTGTTATTTAATTGGGAACTGTGTTGCTTATTGGAGCATTTGACATGTGAGGTGAAAGATGTCAACTGTAGTGCTACTGTGACCTCTGGTATCAGGGACATTTTCCTTAGTTTCCCAAGGGGCCCTCAGGCTGTAACAAATGCTGTAACAGAAGCAAGACATTCTTTCCTATAAGGTGGGTAGTCATGTTTGAAAAATTCAACCATGTAATAAAGGGATCATTTAAAGGGCACCTGCAACCGAACACAGAAATGCTGTACATCTCAATAAGCTAGCCCGTTCTAATGGAAACATTAACATTCCAAGATTTGAGGGCATTATTTTATTCCTAGTGATAGGAATAACTAAGAGGCTAAACCAATGAGTGAGGTAAAAGAGTTTCCCCCTCCCCTGTTGGTTGTGAGATTTTAGTCTTCATCCGTCTTTTTACTTACATTGATTGTGAGTATGTTAACAAAAATAGCGGCATATATGCTGCAAAATATGCAGCGTCTGTTTTTTAGTAAAGGTTTTCGTGGGAATTGAGGCCTGTTGGTTGGCGGAGGCAGGGTGGGGAGGAGTATTAAAGAGGCAAACGTTTTGAATGTTGTAAAATGTGATATTAAAAGTCAGGTGATTATGAGCATATTATGTAGCTAGTAGCGGAGGTAATGTAGTGTAGTGTCAGAAGGAGAGAGTTGTTGCTTTCCTAATGCCAGCTTTCACTCCTGCATTGTTGTGCAACCTTCGCATTCCCCTGGACTTCGCAGCCATGGTTGTGCTGTGGAGGAGCCTCTTTGTTCTCTTCCCCACCTCCTTATTCAAACACAGGAGACGACAGTGATTTGGCCCAGAAGCCTTAAATTAAATGTATTGCATTACTTGAAATTAAACACATTTAGTCTTGTTTTCTATCTGCCGCTGCTGTTGTATTTAATCCAGATGGAAATGTATTAAAGAAAAAATCCAGGCATACTCTTATAGGGGTCTGAGCCTGCCAAATGTTGAGCACCTCTTGTGAGACACTAAGCACCTGCAAATCCCCTTGAAGTCCATGGACTTTAAATCAGTTAGCACCTTGTGGGATTGTGTCATAAATGTTTATATGAGCTTTAGACTGTAAAAGCTATTAAGGTTTTTATCATTTGCAGGTAAACAGACAAGAGTTTGTGCAAGTACTCACAGACTGTATTTTTTTCATAAACTTAACTTTCTACTTGAGGACACCAGTCATAAAATAGATCTGTGAAATACATTCTTTTATAAAATGTATAATGAAAGGATTGTATTGTTTCTTCTTGGGAACTGAATCTAGGTTATTCAGAATTTTATGTACTTCACTTTTCGCAAAACCAAAATATGTAATATCAAATGATGGGAAAAAATGTCATTGGTGACTATTCTGTTGCATGTAAATGGCCTTTGGACACTTCTGATTTTTAACTTGAAATATTTGTAGTTTTCTCATTGTTTTAAGAGTTCCATAATATTTTGTTTTCATATAAAAACCACCTGCCTTCATATTTCACCAAATGTGGCAGCTTTTGCAGTGGGAGCCATTTATATTGTTGCAAACATCATAATTCATGCATGTAGAATGATAAATTTTGCTAAGTCAACATATATGGGTATGCTCACAGCAGGAGGAACATGTATTCATCTATATAAAACAGTATGAAATATAAGCTGGGAGATCCTTCATCTGCTAGAGAATTCTTCTCAAACATATTTCATTCAAAAGATAGAGGTAAAAATTAATTCTTTGTATCTTGCTGAAAAACGAGAACACAGTAATAGGATGAAATAATCCAGATTTTTCAACAAATTTACTGAATTCTGTAATATCCTTTTCATAGTATGTGATAAAACTACCCTCTTAGTTTTGGAAACTGGTCAGGGAGAACATTAATACCTGTGAACACACATAAATTCTGTATAGCTGCTGTTTGATGTGATTTACTCTAAAAGCACAAAATCAAATGGTATTTTGAAACAGACACACTCTGTAGACATTATTTACTAGTCACATGCTTTACTATGCATATGCTGCTTTAAAGGGACAGTGGTCAGGTCAAATCTGACCCAAAAGTTAAGTTTGGTAAAACTAAGTGCTGCTTCTACTTGTTTACAGTGTAAGTAGATTGACACAATACAAAGCATGCTGGATGACCCAAAGAATGGTTCTGTCTAAGAGCATCTTTTTCAGGGATGGTGTTGTGGGACGCAGCACTTTTACTAATATGGATTGAGATCTGTGGGCGTCTCGTAGCTAAGGTATATGCTATCAGTAGATATATTGCTGAGATCAGACAACCCTGCACCATCATGACTATTCAGTCAGGATCCAGACTAGTTTTCTGTGTAGTTCAGACTTGTTCTGCATTCTTTATAATATATATTATATATTGACGTATTTGGTGCACTGTTGATTTGCCATTGGCCCTTGATCAGGTTGATCCTCCCCTGGCAAGGCAATATTCACCTACTGGGTACATTGCTGTGATACTGGTCGTGACCAAAGTGCTGTGATCATTCATGGCTAGAATTTATTGTTGCACATTTTTGGGACTCTTCATACAAGAATCATTGAAGTTTGCTTATTAAGAAACAAATTCGTGGATATTTCTTTATGAACAGACTTGCATGGGAATCTATATAAAATAATAATAGCAGGCAGTAATTAAATTCAGGAAGTGAAGAATAATTTATTCAATTTAAAGTCTAGAAGATAGGTATGTGGAAACCTGGCCAAAACATTGGGGCTAGCACCCCTTCTCTTGAGAAATGTGCTACATTATATTTAATGGCCACGTGGTCAAAGTCCTTGGGTTTACGTCTGACCTGAAAGACAACACTACAGTTTGGATCAGGAAGCAAAGGTAATGTGTTGAGTTCCCAGCAAAAAAAAAATGCTCATACTAGATAACCTGGAAGGTGGATAGAGGCAGTGGCAGATCACCCAAGGAAATGACATGTTTCCTTAAAAGAAAAACACTTTTGGGCAAAAAAATTTTTTTTCAGCCCTGTTATATCACATGGCATCCAGACTTATCTGGGTTTATTTTATTTCTGTAAAGAGTTCTCTGATTCCTGTTTTGTGTGTCTGTATCTGTGGGAATGATATATTATGTGTGTGCACCCAGTGATGAGCTGCCAAAATCAAAACAACCGGTTCCCTGCCAGGTCTTTGGCGGCACTGAAGGACCCACTGCTGAAGTGTCGCCAAACACTTGGAGCGTCACTCAGTGAGTATAAGCCCCACGTGGTTTTTTACGTGGTTTTTTTTTTAGTCATCTCTGGCGGGTCCCCGTCGAAATCGGGCCCCACACTTCCTAAAGCTGGCCCTGCACACCGAAGTTGCAAAATTGTATCGGGGGCCTGTGCCTCCCAAAACAGCCTGCCCTCCCCCCATCTGACCCCCACCCACATCCTGCCCCTTCCTGCTCCACTCAGAACCCGCAACCCATCAACCCCCTGACCACCCTCTCCTGGACCCTCCCCCACCCTAACTGCCCCCTAGGATCATACCCCCTACCCAACTCCCCTGCTCCATGTCCCCTGACTGCCTTGACCCCATCCACCACCACCCTGACAGACCCCGAGAAGTCCCACGCCTACCCAACCCCCCCATTCCCCGTCCCCTGATCGCCTCCCCAAAACCTCCACCCCCTCCAACAGCTCCCTCCCCCTTATTCAACCCCTCCTCCCAGCCCCAGCCTGACCCCTCTTACCATGCTTCTCAGGGCAGTGTGTAAGGATGCCACGCGGCCCTCTGGAGCTTGCAGCCTCCCCCTTCCCTCTTACCTTGCTGCTCAAAGTGGCAGGAGCTGCCCAGAGCAGCATATCCAGTATTTTTGGCAGCACCTATGTGTTATTAATGCCATCAGGTAGTGGAAAGTGTATTAGTCTTACACTGGAATATATTTTGCTATTGCGTGAGAGAGAAAAATGTCCTGGTGCAGGTGGTAATCCTGTGGAAGCAGTGCAACAGAGAGATGTGCTCTGTTCAGATCGTGGCTGACAGGAGTACTTATTCTATACAGCAAAAGCTAGGCACAGGCTAGCCGATCTGAGCTTGATTGAATCCATCTAGTGTGGGTAACAATAGCGAAGGAAGCAAAGCACAGGTTTCAACAAGCCTGGCATGCATCCTGGGTACATACTTCACTCACTAGCCCACTCTGAAGCCTGGGCTGTGCTGTCATTACCGCTATTGTTACCCGTGGGGGCTGGAGTCAAACTAGCTCAGGAAAACTAGCCTGTGCCCAGCTTTTGCTGTATAGACATACCTGTATATGGACATATATAATCATATTAATATGGACATACCTGTATATGGACATACGTAATCATACACAATAGGCAATGCTAGCTCAACAAACCTATGGATTTGTGATAAGGTTAGAATGTTTTTTTATTTATGAAGCCAGTTCATTTGACTGTAACCCTTCTCAATCTTCATGGGGTTGTGAACCCATGTTCATTAGTTCAGGTGGGAAAAACAGTTCTGTTCCTGATGCTTTCCCTTTCCCTCTCAAACCATTCTCATGATTCATCCCCTGTGCTGCTGTTCATAAAATCTTGTGGGTTCTGTTTCTGAACAATCTCTTCTCAGTCCTGCCATACCTCCCAGCATATCCTGCAAACTGGCCTTCCTCTTTTTTGGTGACCTTCTCCGCTTGAGTCTTCGTCCTTATCCTCTAACCCAGTCTTGCTTGATACTCCTTTGCTAGCTGTATTCCCAACCATTGAGTACATCAGGAGATAAGTTAGCTTTACTTCCACAGTTAAATTACTTGCAAAGGTGATCCAATTTACTTGGGACATACTGGCACTTGTTTAACATATGATTACATTATGTCTTGCCTAAGAGCAATTGCACTTATTTTAATTTTTCTTTAATTAATTTTGTTAATGTCTCAGAATTGTTTTGTTTTGTTGTTGTTGTTCTCTGGCTTTATATCAGACGATCAGTACCAGTGCTAACTTATTTAAGAAAGATTATTTTATCGGTTTCATGTTGTACTGTACATAATATTATACTTCCTTACTGATAGGATGAAAACAGCAATTCAACCTGTCCACAACAGTTCAAGATAATTTAACATGAGAAGGTGAAGGATTGTTTGCTTTTATTTTTCTCTATCTCTTTTTACTTTTTATTAACATTTTTGTATAAAAGTGAATATGCTGCTATCAGCACTGAATCCCAACACCTTTAACTTATAACAGTTTCTTTTACATCATCTTTTATAGATTCGTAGAACTTAGAGGGCAGAAGGGATCTAACGAGATATAATCTCACCTCATGAATATCCCAGGCTTTTAAATCTCACCCAGTTACCCCACTACTGAGCCTAGTAACTTGTGTTTGGCTAAAGCATAACTTGTATTTAGCTTTAGCATGTATTTCAGAAAGGTACCCAGTCTTTGAAGATGTTAAGAGATGGAGAATCAACCACTTGCCTTTGTAGTTTGTTCCAGTTGTTAGTCACCCTCACTATTGAAAAAAGTGCCTTGTTTCTCATTTACCTGGCTTCAGCTTCCAGCCAAGTGGTCTTATTCTTATCTCACCTAATTAAAGAACCTTTTAATACCTGCTGTCTTCTCCGTGTGAAAGTACATACGTTGTGTAATCAAGTCAACTCTAATTTGCCTTTTTGATAAACTAAACAGATTGACTTCTCTCAGTTTCTCCCTGTAAAGTATTTTCTCCAGCCCTCAGATCTTTTCTTGTGGTACTTTTCTTTTCTGCAGCCTTGCTACTTTTTCAACATATTTTTTAAAACATGGACATCAGCACTGAATGCAGAGTTCTGAAATAAGTCTCTCCACAGCCATAGACAGAGGTCTCCTTTATCACCTTCTTAATCCTACTGTTCAGTTTATTTACCCAAGGATTGTGTTAGCCCTTTTAGTTACAGCATTGCACTGGGAGCTCATGTGGAGTTGCTTGTCTGCTATAACACCTGCATCTTTTTCAGAGTCACTGCTTACCAGGATATAGTCTCCAGTTCTGTATATATGGATAAAACATGCCTTGTCTCTAAATGTCTAACTTTTCATATGGCTGTATTGTTAGTTTGGTAAGCTGGACTCATTCAATCTGGATTGCTCTGTATGACTGTCTTGTCCTCCTCATTACTTACTACTCCTCCAATCTTTGTGTCATTCACAAATATCAGCAGTGATTTTATATTTACTTCCTGACGATTAATGAAAATGTTAATTAGCATTGAGCCCAATATTGAACTCTGTGGAGCTCCATGAGAAACACCAGCATTTGGTGGTAATTCCTCACTGATAACTACTTCTTGACATCTGTCACTTAGCCAGTTCTTAATCCATTTAATGTGTGCTTTATTGATATTGTCTAGTGCTATTTTAATCAGAATGTCATGAGATACTAAATCAAGCACCTTACAAAAGTGTATTTATTACATCTATGCAGTTATCTTTGTCATCCAAACTTGTAAGCTCGTAATAGAATGACATCAGGTTTGCTTGACAAGACCTGTTTTCCATACCACCATGTTGACTGGCATCAATTATATTTCGATTCTTTAATTTGTTTATTAATTGAATCCCATATTGGCTTTTCCATTATTTTATCTTGGAGAGTTGTCAGGGTAAATGACTTGTAATTACCCAAATTGAAGCCTCCCAAATCGATACCTTTTTTTTTTTTACACATTACAGGTAGGTGCGTAAGAAGTAATTCAAACTGTTTTGATTTGCAGTACCACCTCCTCAGTTTTGTTAGTTAGTACATTGTTCCATAGATACATATACACAAGATTCTGTGGTTCAGAGTTACTAATAACTCTAACAGGTGAAAGTGTCTTTAATGAAGAGAGCCACCCCCAGCCTCTTAACCACGTTATCCTTCCTAAACGGGTTATAACCAGAGATTTTAAGATTCTAACCATGTGAATCATTTGACCAGGTGTCAGCAGTGCCAAGTAACTTATGGGACTAAAAATTAAACATTAGCAACATGCAGCATTACCAGAGGCTATAATATGGCTAATTTTTTTTAAAACAGTCATTCCTCCAGATGTTAAACAGCAGTTTTTTTTCCCCCACAATATGATCTGTTCTCAATACCAAAGTCCAAATCCAGTGGTGATTAAACAGTGGTGTGCTGATAAATAGTATATTTATTGCAGACTGGTCATAAATTAGGTGGCAAAGTTGTACAGTAACTCCTCACTTAAAGTTGTCCTGGTTAACTTTGTTTCATTGTTATGTTGCCGATCAATTAGAGAACATGCTTGTTTAAAGTTGTGCAATGCTCCCTTATAACTTTGGTTTTTAAAACAGGCATTCCTCCAGATGTTAAGCAGCAGCTATGAATGTTAAGTCTATGTTTAAATTACACTATTATCTGTAAACCCGATAAAGAATGCTTTTTCCTAGTGTCTGACATACATCTCTATTTGTCATCACTGAATTTGACCCACTAATTATAATATACAAATGTTTTAAACTCTTAATCTTATTAATATTCTGTTTTCAAAGATTAGCACTGTTGATGTAATTTAACACTAATTATCTGTGCAAGCATGCACTATTCTACATGATAGCAGTGAGTGCATATAGGGAGTTACAGTTCCCACAGCATTGTTAACTTGGCCACAATAGGCATACGAATAATTTTACATGGTAGCTTGTTGCTAAGTCTATGTTTTTGTCAGCTTCAGTCCTCTGTGCTTCTTCCAGTCACCAAATTTCCTTATGTACCTCACCGATGGTAGCAAACATTTTGGCAGTGCCTTTGGGGCACAAACCGTTTTTGCCTTTGGCTTTGTTTTCACTGCAGAGTTAAGTTGTCGTCCCTCAAGCAAAATCATCTCAAGTAAACTGAGCTTGAGTGAGAGCAGCAACACTGCAAAATAACACTTACGCTGTGCAGAGTGATTGTGTTTGCGGCTGATGAGTTGTGCTACCTCAAGCTTTAGCGTGTACACTGTAGTGGGCCAGCCAACTTGAGTTAAAATTACCACAAGGGTTTTTCTGTGTGGATGGATCTTGAGTTAACTCTGCAATGAAGACAAGTCCTTAGTCCTTTGACTGAGTGCCCCTTCTGTCAGAGGTCATGAGTTCATTTTCCTTCTTTCTAAGAAGGGACTTCCTGGAAGTATGCCAAAATGATATCAGACCCAAATATCTCTAAACAATTAAAACAGTTGGTGAGGGGTATGAGAGTGTGATGGGAAATCAAATGGAAAATGGTATAAAATCTATCCTGTCTTGCACTAGATAACAGTTTAGCTAGATAAGGCACCGTTCTTACAAAAATGAGAAATTATAAAAGCCAACGATGTGAACATTAATTTTTTCTTACTGTTTGTTATTATCTCATAGCCTTTTTGTCCTTCCAGCACCATAGCTTGTGAATCCTGTGTTCCTTGGCACGAAATCTGCTTGGTGTCAGAAACCCCCTCTCCTTTGGACTTCCTGCTCCTGATGTGTTTTAAGGAAGTCTTTGAAGTAGGGTATGTTAGCATGTAAACTCTGGAGTTCTTAGTTTGTGTTCATGTCAGGATAAAGACATTTGTTCAGGTGTCCTGTTTTAGGAAACAAATTTATCTCTGTCTTGTCTCAATGCAGTAATCATTATACTGCATACTGATAATCGTATGCCTTCTTTTTGAGACATGGAATTATTTTACTAATTTCCGTTCCCCAAACCAGGAAATTCAGATGCTCTTTTGATCTTGCCTACATCTTGGTCAGATTGCAAGTGTTCTTCATTTGCATGTTAATGGTTCTCTCTCCCTGGGAGTTTCACTCTGTGTCCCTGAAATTATAATCAGTAGATCTCAATCATCTTTCAGTCATCACCATAAAGTTACAGTGATGGTTTTTTATTAATTCCAGTACCACGACAAGCATGATTTCTTGATGGACAGTATCTGATAAGTCCCATTATCCTAGAAAGTAGAACCACTTATAGGGTGAAATCCTTCCCTCACTCAAGTCGAAGATGTTTTGCCTTAGACTTTGGTGGGATCAGTATTTGGCCTTTAGTGACTTAGAATGTAATATAGTACAGTATATACAACATTAATAGGGTAATCTCATATTGTTTCAGTATAACTTGTAAACTGCAGTTCTGGCTAGAGTTAACTTGGGATTTAGAGTAATGTGGCTCTGGGGGGATTAATGTAGCATTTTTCAGTGAATTATAGCACTAGTGGGTACTAGTTACTTTTGCTGTGGAGCTGCAGATTTTCAGTAGGGAAAAGGGTCTGTTTAGAAGAAGCTTTTCCCTTTGCTGGAACTATAAACTGTCTAATCAGTCATAAAGAAGTGATTAACCATTTTATAAAAACACAACTTGTGTTTCTGTGTGAAAAGGCAATTTTTGTTTCTGTGCAATAGAAAACTAGGGGATGCATTGGGATTGACATATAGCAAGCAACAAGGAAAGGTGAATGTAATAACTTCCTTCTTTTGTGGATCCATATTGTTTCTGATTTTGAACCAGGTGATTCCCTAGTGACCACATTATTTCTTGTCTTTTAAAGTAGAGATAAATATAGTTACTGTAAATAGATACTGAACTGACTTTAAAATATGCTTCCTGGTCCTCCAGGTTTGATATTATTTTCAGTTATAAAAAATGACCGATAGTACTAAAATGGCGTAACTTATAATTGAAAAGGTGTCATTTAGCTGAATATTGACCTTGTATTTATTGCTTGTTATACAGCCATGCAAATTAAAGCTGTGAATCAACAGTTGGGTCATTGGTTTCATCCTTAATTATATTGTAAACCAGGGACTATGTCTTCCCCTGTCTTTCGAAATTATCTACGAGACTGTAAATGGTACTACATTGTAGATAATAGTTAATAGAAAGTTATATAGCTTTTGCTTATGAGAAAAAGGTGCTTACATTAGAAATTAATGGAACAGAGAAGGCAAATGTAATCAAATCCATTGTCTGGTCTGGGTTTCCTTATTGCTAATTATATTTGATTTTTTTCCTTCAAGAGTAATTTATTAAGAGAGGGATGAGAAGTTGAGTACCTAGGGATAGTCATTGCTTCCCTATTAGATTTGTTTTGCCTCTCTTGCATGTAGTCTAGGAAATTCATCCTAGACTAATCTCTTACTGATGTGTTTTTATATGCCACTGCTCCATACACCTGCTGCTGCCTGCCAGCCTGTTGCACTTTCAGTAGCAATGCCTTTTAGTATTCAAAAGAGGTCTTTTGAAAATACATACTTTAAAAGTGAAAGGTACATCAGAGGAGACAAGAGAGTGGTGATGCTATCTTTTAAAGTTATACTTACGTTGCCTTCTCTGCTCTAGGGGAAGAAATGGGATGGGGAGGAAATTCTTCTGTTGACAAGATGTGTCACTGTTTGAGTTGTGACTGCTTAAATTTTATTTCTTTTACCAAATATGGCAATACACAAAACGATTTGACTTGTTTTAGAGCTACTAGCAATTCTGTTTTCTTGAGCTGGTTTTTGTACGTTGTTGGCAAACTATATTATATATTCTACTGGCATGCTTCTCAAACTTTTTGCCCCAGTAGAGGTGCACTGTTTCTATTAAAGAGTTTTATGGGGCTCCCCACACAGCCTACCATGCTGGTTCTTAAAAATGGCTTTGAATACAATGCCAGGTCCCCCATGGTAACAGATTTATGGGCTCCCTGCGGCCTGTGAGCCCCCTGGTTGGGTAGTCCTTTTCTAGTGGTGTCTGAGTGAGGGGTTTTCCAATTAAAATGATGAAATATTTGTTTTGTCTGGTTAAATTAAATATAGCCTACTTGCTGAATAAAACATGAAGCATTACAGAGCTTCATACATTCTTATTCAAAAAATGTGCAAAGAAAAACTAGGAATAATCTGATGCTAAAATCTGAAAGCTATCTGCATTTTACTGTTTTAAATGGAAGTTTTGCCTGAATAAAGATTTCTAGATTTGGCCCCAAAACAGAAACTGAAATTTCAAATACTGCTTCTTTAAGATAGGTCCTGTTGCTTCCAGACTCTTCAGTATATATTATTGTTCCTGAAGTGGATAAAACTTCATGAACCTAAATATTTTGTAAAGCAATCTTACAGATTTAAGAGAACTCATCAGTGTCCCTGAACATTTAGTTCTGAAATAGTGTGCTCAGAAAACTTGCTTCATTATGTTTAAAAAGTTGAAGTAACAGCAACAACTTAAAAGCTCTGTAGCTGGACATGAGTAGAAAGCAGCCTTCTCTCCAATTCCCACTTTTTGTCTGAGTGCTGGAGTTGTAGCTTTTGGTACTGGCAAAGCTTCTTCCTAGCATACTCAACTTCTCTGTCCCCTGGGGTTGGGAACAGGATGTTTCTGAGATAGAAAGTGATATCTGACAGCATTTTGTGAGTCTAGCTCAGGGATAGTGAATAGGCAGACCGTGGGCCAAATCCGGACCGCAAGACACTGTTGACCGGACCCCAACATCTTTTTATTTACTTATCATCATTATTGTTATATATTTTTAGTATTTTCTCTGGTTTCTGGAGCTTGACTGTACCTTGACCAAGCAATTCGGACCTTGACCAGAATACAAATTGACTAGCGGCCTAGCTTTCTCTGGGTTAGAAGTAACACAAAGCCTACTGGATGAGGCATAACAAGTCTTACAGTGAGGTCCGTAGCAGCATAAGATGCCATGTAGTGGATGTCATGTTCAAGTGACCAAAATTACAGAGTGCAGATTACAAACTGGAGTAGCCTTAGTGATAACTTTACAAAGCTGTTGTTTTTTTTAAAAATCTTTGGAGCAAGAGAACTAGAATTTGTTCTTTTAGACCATTGCTGGAGCTGTCTGTCAAACTTGTTCAGATTTGGCAGCCCAGGTCATTCTGCAGCGTTTGACAGTAGAGTCTTTGTTGACTATCTGAAACAAGGATGTGGGGAAAACTTATTGCACTGTTGAGTTGTATTACTGTTTATATAAATATAATTGAAGAGTAACTGTCTCCCAAGGTAAATGGTATTCCTTCTAATGGTCTAAACATTATAGGGCATTTTTAAATTGATATTTTTTCTTTTTCCATTTTTGTTTTCTTATGTAATTTTAGTTGACTTTTGATATGAAGCAATGATTATTATATGTACCAATTTCCAATATTTATTTTATATTCATCTATAAAAACCACACAAACAATTTTAAAAAATTCTCAGAGCATGCCCTGTTGTAATATTCACCTAGTGGAATCCTTGCTGAACAGTTAGGGCTTTGTTGCACACTTCCATGGGAAAGCAGCAGGGGAAAATGTAAGTAAACTCCACCTGGAATTTCTGATACATCACTCTTTCCAGGAGTTGTAGAGGGGGCAGGGCACTTCATTTTGTAACTACTCAGATGCCCTGAGATCTATGGGGAAAATTTTAAAATAATAACCTAAAATGGAAGATTCTAATTCCATGTGGTATTGATTCATTTGTTAAAATTGATTAAAGAAATCAAAGCTGTGCATAATTTAGGCTCAGGTCCATCACATACTTACTCATTTGCATACACTAATTTATGGACTGGATTCTGAACTCCTTGCTGCCATTCGTGAGCAGTTTCTCATACACACAACTGTGGTGAAATGAATGGGACTCTTTGTGTCAATAGCTGCTCACCAGTGGTTGGTCTTTGTGGTTAGCCAATATCTGGGGCCTTGGAGGTTGTTTCTATTAGAAGTAGTTGATAATATAGTCCAGTGTTTATCTGATACACTCCTGTGTACAAAGAATATACACAATGTCCTGTTCTGCTGACGAGAGTAACATCAAACAGGAATCAATTTCCTTGCTCACAGTTCCAAGCCTGTCTTTCCAGCCAGTACTCTACCCAAAAAA
Organism: Chelonoidis abingdonii; assembly: GCF_003597395.2. NCBI lineage: Eukaryota > Metazoa > Chordata > Testudines > Testudinidae > Chelonoidis > Chelonoidis abingdonii. The sequence continues at coordinate 26,207,168 of NC_133773.1, forward strand.
CTCTCTGTCTCTCTCTTAGCTTTCACTCAGGGCCACACTTCAAGTGCATCTCTTGCTGTCTCTTGGCTTTTCTGCAGCTCTCACTGTCTTCTGTCTTGGTCCTTTTTTACCTACATACAAGCAGCTGCAAATCAAATCAGGAGAAGACTTTGTTGAGCACTGGACTGAGACTCAGGAGTTATGGGTTCTATTCCTGGCTCTGAAGCTGGTCTACTGGGTGACCCTGGGCAAGTCACTTTGCCTCTTTATGCCTTGGTTTCCCAATCTGTAAAATGGGGTTAATAGTACTGCCCATTTGTAAAGTGTTTTGAGATCTACTGATGAAAAGCACAGTGTAAGAGCTAAGTAGTAGTATTGTTAATTATTATTTATTAAAAAACTCATATAAAGTTATGCATTTATAATTGACATCAATTGATGCAAGCACTATTACATCTGGTTTCTTGCGGGTTTTCTTCATATGCAATATGCAGACATAGATGAGAGTAGAGGTTTGAGTTTTTGCTCACAGCAAAAAAAACAACAACAAGAGGACCGCTGCAACTCCCAGTAGAGGTGATTTGGTTATGGTGGGATAAAATCAGTGTGAGATCAGAATCTGTGTGAACGAACTTTTCTTGATAACAAAACAATTGCATTTTATTTTTATTGAAGTATAGAAAGCTTAAAGGGAGACCAGCTCCCAGTCTGATTTCTAACTCTCCTGACTTTTCTGTTAGAACTTACTCTTGTACTGTCAGTATGCCAAGCTAGGGTCAGGAGAACTTTGTTCTCCCTTCACATATTTCTTTAGTTAGGGAAATTGAAAATGTTACTTCTTAGTCATCATATAAATAAAACTACTTGGTCATATTTGGCTGGAGATGTCACATAGAAGGAAATTTGACACTTCAGGCTGAGAAACTCCTTTGATTTGTGAACAGTACTTCTGCTAGTGGGAAAATGTGCAATCTGTTGTCTGTGTTTATAAATATACTATACGTTCCCACGCTTTCCCTCAAACACTAGAAGAGGGCTTTCTGTTGTTAAAAGCAGCCTAAGCCAACAGTTATCACAGAATGTTATCTGCGATGCCCTAATTTCCCCATACCTAGAATAGGAAATAACTGTAGTTATCTTATGGTGTATTTTGGCAAAAGGTAACAGTGAATACTATAACTTTATTATCACTGAGGTGTAGTCACAGGATACATGTAATGACACTTGCACTTTCCTGATGTTGCTGGGTAAAAAGAACCACGGATAGTTGAGAACTGGCATCGGGGACTAGAAAACTTGTCTCCTTCGAGATTTTGTAGATTTAAAGTTTAGTAGTTCATGCCAAAAAAAAGAAAAGCCGGCCTGCTGTTTCCAAATAGAGTTAATAAATTTGTTCTTAAATGTGTCTTTTATGAAGATTTTGATACACATATGACGCTAAAGGAAACAAGGCTGTTAGCTCCTACTCTGGTGCTAAGACGTAAGAGGGATCCTCAAACCACAACGTATGGAGCTAGCAAACTTTACTTCAGATCTGCCCCTGTATTCTGGATGCGAATGAGATATTGATACAGCCTCTGACTGGCTAACTTAGCCAATGACCAAATGCTACTCAGAGCAGTGGCGCAATGTTGTATCCTTACAGAACAGGTAGCTCCTAGAGCATCCCTGCCTGGCTGAGGTGATGGTTTCAGTGCTTTGTTGTTGAGGCACTACACAGGGGCTTAGAGGAACTGGGTTCAATTGTGGGTTATACAGATTTCCTGTGTGAGTGACCTTAGGCAAGGCACTTAATGTCCCTCTCTCTCAGTTCCCCATTTCTAAAATAAAATGGGGTATTGTACTACTTCTATTCTCCCATCCTTTGTTTGTATTGTCTATTTAGAGTGTAAGTTTTTCGGGTTAGGGCCTGTCTCTTATTATGTACATGTACAAATACCTAGCACAGTGGGACCCCAGTCTCTGAAGTTAAGACCTTTAACTGCCACTAAATACAAATAATTGTGTATCAAAATTTCACTTGCTTACGTGCAGATTTGACCCACGTGAAAACTGTAGTGCAGTCTAGTAAACACAGCATTATGACAACAATGATTTTAACAAACAAGAGCAAAGATACTGGTTCCAAGTGAATAATTCACAGTTTGTCTGAAGTTAGCTTCTTTGGCTGGCTGCAGAGTAGCCTTAATCAGATTGCAGTTTCTTAATTTTGTTATTTGAAATATTTCTACTTCTTTCTACTCTGATTGTTATTCAAGTCATTGTAGGTGAGTATTTGATGTCTCTCTTAAAGATGTTTTGTTTGGTAGTGAATGGTCTGAAGTCATATGATTTATTCTTTTTGGTTTGCTGAGTGCACAACTTCCAATATGAATTTTAAAAAAATATTTTTGTATATATTCTTGGATAAGCAGCTTTGAAATTTGCCTTCTTTGAACATTTGTTAGTAAAAGTCAACAAAATGAATATTAGCAGAAGCAAACACAGAAGAGATGTGAGCATGGGCAAAGCATTTAAAAATGTTCATGAATAGTCACAATTTATTCCCCCATTATATATATTTAACTCAAGCAAGTAAAGCTTGGCGCTAACAGTGTCAACAAATTGAAACTCTCACCTTTTTTAGGCTCGGTTTCCTTTTATCTACACCTTTACAGTATTCTGAGCAGGAACATGTTTAATGCATGAGTTTAATGTCAAAAGAAAGTGTTTGAAAGTGAGAAAACTAATCAGAATTTGAACTCCTTTCTCCCAACTTCCCCATACTGAGCTGTTAATGCACCTGAATGCAGACCAGGAAGTACCATCTCTGGAAATGAGACTTGGTGAATAGTTTAATTGTAAATTCTCATGTAATCCTGGCCCCGCTTGCCACCAAGATAGTGCCATTTGGGATAGTCGGTTCTGTGATGTGGATACTCTTCACTAAGAACTGAACTGAAACCACCAACTCATTTCATATATGTCAACAAATAGCCATTAGATGGTTATGCCTGTAAGTCACTATGAACCTGGCTTGGATTTCAAATGGTGACATAGAGTAGAACGCCTCTGAATCCCATTACTAATCTCTGGAGCCACTGAGTTGGCAAAATAGCCTATTCTCTTGTGGTCAGTTCAGGATTTTATACCTCAGAGTTGTAGGAATGTCATTAAAAATGGTAGTGGGTATACTTCTAGCTGCCATTTTGAATGCTTGAATGCAAGCATGAAAAAAGTGACATTGTAATGTAATTTGAGTACCTTGTTTAAATTCATTTTAGATAGGGTCTGCATTTCAAGAAGCACATACATCCTACTGTGATTTTCACCATTATTAGAAGGCTCTGCAGTCATGCTGAGAATTAAAAAGGCATGGGGAAAGAATGGGTTCTTCTTCGAGTGCTTGCTCATATCCATTCCAAGTAGGTGTGCGTGTGCCGCGTGCACGTTCGTTGGAAGAATTTTCCCCTAGCAACACCCGGTGGGTCGGCAGGCGCCCCCTGGTGTGGTGCCGTTGCGGCACCGCATATATACCCCTGCCGACCCGCCTGCTCCTCAGTTCCTTCTTACCGTCCGTGTCAGTCGTTGGAACTGTGGAGTGCGGCTTAGCTGACCTCCGCTTCCCTAGCTCTTCACCCGTTTTTTGTCTTTCTAAGTTCATAGTTCTAGTTTGTAGGCTGTTAGTTGTTAGTAGTTATTAGTAGTTGTTAGTATAGTTACTGTATATAGATAGAGGGCTGAGGTTCAATCCTCCTCACCCTCCTGGGGCCTGGGCTCATGCCTGGCTCTCCCGGTTTCAAGCAGTGCTCGGCCTGTCGCCGGCATGTGTCACAAATGAATGAGATACAGGAATTGTCAAAGATAACATCGGTTCCGCAACGGGCAGAACGTATCCGTCCACCTGAACGTCCAACATGGGGGAGCCTAGCTAGACCGCCAGGGGCACTATGAGGATTGGTACACATGGACATGTTCATACATGTGTTAAGTGAACTTGGCGCGACCGGTTTACCACAGACGTATCAACCACCGCAAAACTGGTGTAAAGCGAAACACGACTCAAAGTCCATATCAAGTCTTTAACCAGCACCATAAGAACACTTGTGACCCCTAAATTGCATGTGAAGATGGAGGAGGAGAATCCCCTCCGCAAGGACAGTATGCAGAGGCAACAAAACATCATGATTGACCGAAATCTCAAATGAAATACTCCACCAATCACATTAGGGAGGTGGGAAACAGTCAGATAATCTGGGTCCAGGCACTGTTCAGTTTATCGGTCAAAATCCGATCGGGGTCTAAAGCTGCTTAACGAGTATATGAGATACTGTGCCTGTCTGCAATCCCAATCACACATACGGAGTCAGGGCACGCGAAAGTCACAAGCCTTGGCCCGGATCGGACCACACACTCGGTTGGTAAAACGGCCTGAAGAACGCCTCATGTGGTCTCATTATTCCCACGCGAACAAAATGGAATAGCCATCGCCATATACATCCACGCGGATGTAGCCAAAGATTAAATATCTCACTAATTTGCTTCTCCAGGTGGAAAACGACCACAGGAACTCGTTGACGGCAAGTCAGTCCTCCCGCAAAATCCCGGACACACTAACCAACATCCGACGCCTCACCCAGGACCAACCTCTCCGCCCGACGGACGGTCAAATCACACCGGCGCAGCTGGGAGCGTCCAGACGGGCTCGTCCCATGCTCAGACCGGTGCCATGGAAAAGCAGCCGGGCAGACCGGGCCCGGTGCCTCGGACAGGGACGGGCCTGGGGTGGGACTTCGGCGCCGGAGACGGTGGGGGCGGAGGGGGTTGGCGGAACTGGCGGCCTCCGTGGCCGAGGACGGCAGCTGCTGCGGGGGGCGGACGCGGCGCACCGGGCCAACGGAGGGGCAGGGCGCGAGCCAGCAGGAGCTGCTGCAAGCGAGGAGGCCCGGCCCGGGGGAAGGCCGGGGGTGAAGGACTGACAAAAGCGGCACGGCCGATAGGGGGGAGTCCCCAGGCACGTGAGCAGCGAAGCGAAGGGGGCCCCGTAGGCACGGCC
>NC_133773.1:26569285-26620163 GCF_003597395.2 Chelonoidis abingdonii
TTATAATATCAGTTTTATAAAACCGATTTTAGCAAATTCGATTTTATCCTGTAGTGTAGACATGGCCTCAGACACACAATTCCTCCCTAAGCTTGCTGTAGGTGGTGAAGCTTTGCACCCAATTCAGACAATGCCTAGATGGCACAATTCTGCAGCACCACACGTGGGTTATTTTGCTCATTTTATGCCATTTCACTTAAATGTAGCTTTCTTCCTTATGTTGTTATGGTGCAGGATATTTCAATTAGATACTCTCCAGCTTCTGCTTAGAGAAGATTTTTATGGCAGGAGAACATTCAAACTTTAATTTGTTTTTTTTTAATGGCTATATATTTTCCAAACTCCAAAGTCAATACAACAGATTAATATACTTCCACTTACTCTGCATACACAGCCCATCTGTGCAGTTCTTGGACTGCAGAACGAGACCCTCACAATCTTTCCCACCATTCTTCGGTGCTGGCGCTGTACATTCCCTCCTGCGCCAATGGGTGCACTCTGTGCCACAGGTAGACCACTTACTCCACGCTGTCCATCTACCATCCACTGCGACAAAAAAGCAACATGACTTAGGAAGATCAGAAAGAGAGAGATGCAAATATAGATAGAAGCAGAGAAAATGGTTGACTTTAGAAGATCTTTGTGAATTTAGCCCTTGTGAAAGGTGCCAGACTGACAGAACTAAGGACCAAAATCTTTACAGCATAGATCATAGAAATACAAGCTTTCTCTCACAGCCCTGCTAATTTGCCTCATATTAGTCCTAGAAAGACCAACTGTGAGGGAATGAGGTAGTTCAGTCTCCACGGTCTTAGATATACATGCTTGGATTGCCAGCAAGGGTAATAATTAGTGCTAACTACAGTTGTGATTTTTGTGATTTTGACATCTCTTCAGTCCACTTGAGTCACCAAGTGCCCATTAGAAACTTACGTCTTTCAGTTAATACTTGTCTGGGTTGGATCCCAACAGCTTATCGAGATGTTTAAGGCTTTCTGTCGCAGTAACAAGATCTGAGCCACTGATTTACATAAAGAACTTACTTCAGGAAAACAGTCACTCAGCAGTTGTCTTGTGGAATTTATAGCTTTGGTAGAAGAACTAACTCTGGATTGAAATTTGTCCCCAAGTACTCATTCTTTCTCTCTTCTCCTCTCTTTTTTGAAATGGAAACAAAAGGAAGTTTCTCCATGGCTAAATTGTTTAAGAAGAAAAAAACTCCAAAGCCCAGAAATTTATGCTTTTTGGCACTTGTATACAACAAAAGATTAAATTTGGCAATAAATTATGTTGTGTTATCAAATCATCACTTTTCATATTCAGAGAAATGACTAAAGTCACTGAAATATTTCATTTGAAAAAAGGGGCTACTAGGCATAATCAGCAAAACTGTCAAGAATATGTACTCTGCACATGCAGTTTATTACCTGTCTTACAATCTGCATTTATAAGCCAGTTGGTCATATATTTAAAGGGACAGTGTGAAGATAAAAACCATGGCCAAGATTTTAAAATAATGGGTGCCTGAAGGTAGGCTCCCATATCCACAATTAGGTACCTACATTAATGGACTAAAATGGGATTTTGACAAGTGTTCAATATGAATCTGACCCTGCTCCCACTGAAGTCAATACAATAACTCCCATTGATTTCAATGGGAGAAGAGTTAGGCCAATGCCGGGGCTCAAAAGTGCTGACTTCAATAGCTGGATCTACTAAATATTCGGACTAAAGAGGCTCAGCTAAGTGTCCAGAATTTGAAATTAACTTCCATTTCTCTGAGTTTCACCCATCACTAAGAGCCATATTTTGATGCCCCTTACCCGTGCTGAGTAGTACCTTATTTCAACAGTAGCGCCATTGATTTCAATGCATAGGAAAGTGTTACTCAACACGAGTGAGGGATAGCAGAGTTTGTCCCTCTAAAAGCCACCCAGAGCCCTTAAACAGTGTTGAATTAAATGATAAAGTACACATTTCATGGTTTAATTTTCTGGATTTTGATGCAATTTACAATTATTTTAATGTGTGAATGCGTGGATATTTTTGGTGTGAATGTTCTTGTCTTTGTTGACAGGCAAATGTGTATGCCAAGTTTAACATCCATAATCTAGATGTTTCAAATGCTCTACTCATCTTTACAGTGTAAACTGAGAAATTGGTATGCACAGAAAAGAAAATCTGTTTGGTCAAAATAATATTCTGTACTTAAATTCTAGTTTATTTCCACAGCTTTCAACAGATCAAGAGCTTTAGCTCTTAAGATTTGAAGCTGTAAATGTTACTCAAATCCCCCGAATTACAGGCACTGAGATGATGGTGCTAGCTTTGTGAAATAGTGGGATTTAATCCACAGTGGTTTGATCTACTCTGTGCACAATGTTTTATCTATTTATGTAACACAATTTAGTATTCATTCACTGAAATGCTGGATTTATCAGTAAAATAAAAGGAGTGTTTATGATTAATAGTTACTTCCTAAAATACTTGTTGTTGGCAAACTAGATAATCACATCTGGGCTGTGGGTCTTTCATACTGTACCTGGGCACAGCGTGGTGCAAGTTATTTTTTGGACACTTTGGCCCTCACAAAAGGCACCACCATTGAGTGGGGCAGGGTTGGTGCAGGTCCTTGTGCGCTTCTGATAGCCTCTTCCACAGCGACCATTACACACTGACCACTCAGTCCAGGTAGACCAGCCGCCGTTGACTGAAAGGTGACAGGTGACAAAGAGCATTAAACAAACACAAATCCCCCTTTTTTAACCACTGTCTTTGTCAAAGTCCTAGAAATACCATTGCATGAAAAGTCCTTTCAGTTTCCTGTACTATGGCTTCTGTGGATTTAAAATGGCTCTTCTCTTCATGTATCAGAGGAGTAGCCGTGTTAGTCTGGATCTGTAAAAGCAGCAAAGAATCCTGTGGCACCTTATAGACTAACAGACGTTTTGGAGCATGAGCTTTCGTGAGTGAATACCCATTCAGCAATCAGATGCACGTAGTGGAAATTCCAGGGGCAGGTATCATCATACTGCTACCAGCAGCTAGAGGATAACTGAGGTTAGTTTCCATCAGCGGACGGATATAGGCCCTGTATACAGCCCCAGCTAACAACCCCTCCAACCGCTCATCAGGATTACAACCCATCCTGGAAAGATCCCACACTTTCACAGGCCTTGGGTGCAGGCCATCTCGCCACAGACAACCTGATCAACCTGAAACGTATTCTCACCAGCAACTGCACACGCACCATAGTACTCCAGCTCAGGAAACCAATCCATGCAACAAACCTCGATGCCAACTCTGCCCACATATCTAACCCACGCGACAGAACCATCACAGGACCTAAACCAGATCAGCCACACCATACCAGTTCATTCACCTGCACATCCACCCCAATGTAATATACCGCCATCATATGCCAGCAATGCCTTCTGCTATGTACATCGGCCAAACTGGACGGTCTCCTACGGAAAGGATAAAATGGACACAAAAATCGGACATTAGGAATGGCAATATACAAAAAACCTGTAGGAGAGCACTTCAGCCTCCTGACCCCACTATAGCAGACCTTAAGGTGGCCAATACCTGCAGCAAAAAAAACTTCAGGACCAGACTTCAAAAGAGGAGAAACTGCTGAGCTTCAGTTCATCTGCAAATTTGACACCATCAGCTCAGGATTGAACAAAGACTGTGAATGGCTTTGCCAAACTACAGAACAGTTTCTCACCCCCCTCCCCCCCCCCCTTGGTTTTCACACCTCAGCTGCTAGACAGGGCCTCATTCTCCTCTATTCTCTTGATTGAACTAAACCTCGTTTATCTCTAGCTTGCTTCTGCTAGCATAATATATACCTGCCCCTGGAAATTTCCACTACATGCATCTGATGAAGTGGGTATTCACCCATGAAAGCTCATGCTCCAAAACGTCTGTTAGTCTATAAGGTGCCACAGGATTCTCTGCTGCTCTCTTCTTCATATAGACCCAATATGGTCCAGCAATGAGCATCGATTTTTCTTTCTATAATTGCAATCACTGTAAGATCAAACAGTGCGCCTCTTGAACTTTGTAAGCCAAAATATATGCATCCTGAAAGCTGCATTGGATTTCACAGCAAGATAATCCAGTGTGTATAGTGGCTGTACAATAACTAGTGTTCAGATGTACCCGTCATCTATGCTTCTCTCTTTTGGGATGTGGTCTATCAGAAATTCAACAAGTTACTTTCCGCTCTTCACAGCAACAGTTCACAGAATGCTAAGACAAGGGTATCCCTTGTTCACCAGTCCCAATGAGAGCCTTGCCTACAGAAGATGAGGAGCCCATATGACAGGTACTCTGCCTGTTGGGCTGCTCAGAGCGAACTCACCAGTTATATTATTCATCTGTGATTTTAGGAAGATGGTTACTGCTCACCCTTTCTGGTATGAACCTTGATATGTGACACACATGGAGAACAGAGACTAGTACTGCCCAATACTGTGTAGCCATAATGATAAGCATTTAAACTGCTCAATTTTCCTAATCCCTCAATTTTATAGTATTATCAGTCACACCACAGGTCTAAAATATCCCTGGGGGAGAGATAGGGTGACCAGGTGTCCCAATTTTATAGGAACAGTCTTGATATTTGGGGATTTGTCTTATATAGGCCCCAAAGGCATGCACAGCACATTTCATTAGGGTGTACACCCAGGGATTTTTTTTGTTTTTTAAAAGGTGAACGTCATAAAGGTTGGGGTGCGGGAGGGAGTGCAGGAAGAGGCTCAGGGCAAGGGACTGGGGCAGAGGAGGGGTGTGCGGTGTATGAGGGGGCTCAGGGAAGGGGGTTGGGGTGCAGGAGGGCTGCAGGGTGCAGGAGGGGGCTCAGGGCAGAGAGTTGGGCTACAGGAGGAGTGTGGGGTGCGACAGGGGGCTCATGGCAGGGAATTGGAGGGCATGAGGGTGCAGGGTGCAGCAGGGGACTCTGGGCAGGGGGTTGGGGTGCAGGAGGGGTGTGAGGTGCAGGCAGGGGGCTCAGGGCAGGGAGTTGGGGGACGGGGTGCAGGAGGGGTTCAGGCTCCGGCCCAGCGCCGCTTACCTGCAGTGGTGCGCTCCCTGCCTGCCTGCCCTGGTCCTATGCCGCGTTGCTCACCACGTCCCTGCGCGACCCCGGGGGCGGGGTGGGGGTGGGGGAAAAGGGCGCCGCACGCAGCCCTTGCCATGCCTCCAGGTACCTCCCCCGAAGCTCCCATTGGCCGCAGTTCCCCGTTCCTGGCCAATGGGAGCCGCAGGGGGTGATGCCTGGAGCAATGCATGGATCCCTCTGCCGTCACCCCCCTGGGGTCCCAGGGACGTGGTGCCATGCTAGCCGATTCTGAGAGTGGCGCGGGGCCTGTGGCACCATGGGGTACAAATCCCGTGGGCCAGATCCAAAGCCCTGAGGGGTCAGATCAGGCCCGCGGGCATTAGGGTGTGCCTGGGCACACTTGGCACACACCGTGTGCACACGTATGATGGACGCCTATTATGCCCTACCCCCAGTCCCGATTTTTCACACTTGCTACCCTAGAGTGAGAACACAGGCGATGGCTGCTCTTCAACATAGGTCTCCCGATTGTGCCCCCACCTGCACGACCCACTCTCAATAAGTGTTTCAGTGACAGCTTAAATTACGCTTTTAGAGAATCAAACTGTGTGTGTTTGGAAAAATTTGTGTATGGTGAAATTTGTGCCATTAAAGTATTCATCACGATCACAACACAGAATGCCGGTGCCATGTCCCTCCACTGCATCACAAATACTGCTAATCAACTCCATTCAGCTAGTTTGCTATAGAACGGAACTAAAAAAGCCCTCACTGTACCTTTAGGGATGCAACTGCTTACAATTAAGCATAACTGCTACCCTGGCTATGAAGTGAATGAATGCTCAGGGTAATCATAGGGATTTTTTTTTCCATTTGTCTGTCCTGTAATTAAATTGATTGTAATGAACACAATGTGCTGGTGTATCATTAGAGCAGCTTCTGTCCCTGTGGGTACATTCTGCCTCAAAAATACCAAAAGAAATAACTTCATGGAAGGCAGACCTAGCTTTCTGCTCAGGCTATTTTATGGGGGCAGAGCGGACGTGGGTGTAGAGCAAGGGAATGTGGAGACAGGGCAATCACACTTAGTCTGGATGAGGGCCACATTGGCAGCCTGGCCATGCTAATTAAGATAGCGCATTACAATTAGGAACTTATAGTTTCCACAGACCTCACTTCTGCATCAAAGATGGTGGCAGCTGCATCACAGAACTACACAGACCACTTCTGCACATAGATCGAAGTGAAGCCTGTAAGTCAGAAGGACAATGCATCACTTACCATAGACAATTACAGTGGCAGTAGTGCTTTTCCTCTTGGCGACAATGTTTTTGGCGACACAGGTGTAATTAGCTGTGTCAGAAAGACGTGCCTGCTTGATGATCAGGTTGTGATCGATGGTGATGTAAAAATTCCGATCTTCGACAGGATCAATCACCTCTTCATTTTTCAACCACTCCACCTAAAAGTTTACAAGAGACATGGTAAGGTTATCAGTCATCACCATGCCAATCCACAGAGGCTTTAACCTCTGGATGTGTGCAATATTTGATTATTTTGCTCCTGCCAGAACCTGCTGTAAACTAAAGTACACTACAAGGACTCATCTGCTGAATGTTGCCTATTCTGCCAATATCACAGTGCACTGAGATGAGAGGGTAACCATCATGGAGCCCAGCGTTCATTTCTTCCCCCATCTCACAGCTGCTTCTGCCTTCAAAATGTTCAATGATTTTTTTCAAAGGCTGCCCCTATTGTACATAACCAAATAGTTAATGTAGACTTTCAATATCTGATGGACAGTGTGAGGGAAATAGATGTTGATCTTTCTTTAAAACCTTGTCTAAAATTGGGGATTTAAGGAAAAAAAAATCTCCCACTGGTACACTAGCAAGCACACTAAAGTAATTATTTTTTTAGTTAAACACCCCAAACATGAGGTAAATTATATATTTTATTTTTTTACCAATCAGGATAAACTAAAAGAGGGACAGTTACCAGGGAACTGGGGAATACTAAAGAATAGAAAATTGCTTATTTTTCTGCTTTATGTAAAGTCTATTTTCAAAAAATATTTCTATGTTAATAACATACAATTTCATAGGTTACACAGAAAACTATTTGTAAATGTAATTTTTATCCAGACAACATTCCTTTTACTATTCTCCTAAAGAAACACCCCATTATCCCACAGCTGATGGCTGTGAGCCACTCTACCATAAGCTGGATGAACTTTCAGTGGCTTGTTTTCATCTGAACTAAGAGTGCTCTAGAGGAAGGGACGGGTGCCCTGGATGGATCAAAGCAGTACCTTCACATCACTAGATCATTTCAGCTTGTGCCCAGGATTTAATTAAAGGAAGAAAAACAAAAACAAAAATCAACCCACTGGAACTAAAAGGTGCTAACTGCCAAGACAGGCCTGATTTGTACTGACAGACTACTACTTTTCCAAAAATATTGGAACAACTGCCCAACCATCAACAAGACTGGAAACCAACAAAGAGCCCTCCTCCATACGATAGACAGACAGACCACTGTGACCAGTGGCCTAAGTTACTAGGGCCCCTCCTAGTTTTAGTCACATAGGGCTCAATTCATTCCTGCATAGATCTGGTCAAATACTGCAAAACAGAGTGTTTGTGCATGTGTTTGAATTCTGATTGGCTGTTCAGCTTGACCACCTTCATTCACTTTTCTATTCCATGGGTGCAAACATCTGCACAAGCAGGTTTTTGGCCTCACTGATGTTAGAGGCATCTTTGGGTGTTTTGTGCAAATACCCAGATTCAGATGATCGTGCCTATTCATATGCAAACAACCATATATGCTACTCATCAATTGTTATTCTCGATATTAGAAAGCTTCAGCCATCTAGTCATAGAGCAAAAGCAATACCATGTGATTTATGTGGCCAATCACCACAAACAGCATATGGTGAAATGGACCAGTCACCAACAAGCTGTAAGCTATCTTCATTCATTTCAACTGTCTAACATTCACTAGTAGCAAATATACGTGTGTAAATATCAACATTTGTTTGCAAATCTTTTGCAAACAGAAGAGAAGGATAAATTCTAGGTTCAATCCGTGGAACATTTAGGTTCAGTCTGTGGAACCAAGACTGGGGCAAAGTCTGAATGGAGTGATGCTCACCGATACAAAAACCAGGAGATCACACAAATGACAAAGTGGGAGTGTGTACGGCTAGTGGGTCCAAAGGGAAAACTGATTAAGCTCATCTCCAAGGTGTCTCTACCAGCAGGTCTCTTCTGCAATCCCAGACAGAATTTAAAGCTGTTGAACCCTTTGTGGAGGGCAAGAATATCCACCCTCTTTTCAGGTTATGAACCCTGTGGTGCAGAGGGATGGTAAAACCTTTGGAATGTGATATAAGAAAAAAGGTTTAGTTGGAAAATATATAGAGAGTCTAACGTATACTAAAACTCTCACTATTCAATGTGTGTGTGATGGGAGGGGCAGGCCAACCTGCCTTCCCATGGATATTCCACTGCATCAAATAGAAGAGCAGAGGGAGGGTTGGGAGAAGCTTAATGGAGTGCTGCTGTAACTCTTATGGTCCTGTGGAAATATGCCACTGTACCTGCCGCCCCCTGACTAAGGCCTCTAACTAGGAATACTTTGATTGTATCTACCTGAAATGACTATGAGAGAGAGTGCACTCCTCCTCATCCTCCAGATTTCTTGGTGAAAATTGCTTTAAATATATTGTTATTTATATAAACACTTCCAGCAAATAGGTTCAGATCACAACTCACTTTAGAGCTGCAGTTTTCCACTGCTTTGTTTTATTTGGGTTGAATAAAAATAAAGTGATTAAACATGCACATGGGTGTGTCCACTCAGAGATATATACAGGGCCGGTGCTTCCATTTAGGTGACCTAGGCAATCGCCTAGGGAGCCAGGATTATTGGGGGGTGGCATTTTGCCGGGCGGGGGGGCAGCAGGCGGCTCCGGTTGACCTGCCGCAGGCGTGCCTGTGGAGGGTCCGCTGGTCCCGCGGCTCCGGTGGACCTCCTGCAGGCACACCTGTGGCAGCTCCACCGGAGCCACAGAACCAGCGGACCCTTCACAGGAACGCCTGCGGCAGGTCCACCGGAGCTGCGGGAGCAGTGCGCGGGGCAGCAAAATGGCTGTGCGCCTAGGGCACCAAAAACACTGGCGCCGGTCCTGGATATATATATCATTGTTTAGTATTTAGAGTTTCATATATTTTATTATTCAAAAATGTAATTTAATTAATAAAGTTTCCCTGATTCATTCCCATTTAGCAATTTTTCTTTTTTCCACATAGAAGACAATCATCTTCTGCCAGTCAGACCATGTCATATTGTCATTCACTGGCTTCTTCTTGCCTCCACATAAAGTTCAAAACTTCCAAGGCTTTCTAACGGCTCTCTCTCTTATAACTCCGTCTTCACTTCAGCCACATTTTCTCTCCTTTTTACATTCCTCACCTCTCCTCTCACTGCTCCCTTTTCTGTTTTTCCACTTTCCCATTTAAACCTCCACTTGCATCAACCTATACTCTTGAAACAGCCTCACACTCCCTCTTTCAAAAGTCTTCTTCAAAGCTAGTTCTTTTACAAATCTTGTGTGCTGATCTCTGCACCAACAATAACACTGACTTTTTGGCAAGGAATCTAGACCATTCTTCAGTATCTAATTTGTACTTTGTAACAGAATCGTCTGGATTGAAAAAATTCTGTCTAAACCTTTTTTTCAATGAAAAAAGAAAAGTGTGTAGAACTTTTCCCTATTGGTTGTAATTTTTCATTTTCAGTGAAATTTATTGAATTTTTTTCAATGGAGGAATAAAACACTATCACTCTTTAAATCCTCCATCCTTTTTTTTCTTTCAGAGTGTCTGTGTAAAAAGTGAGAGTTATTTCCCTCCCACCAAACCTAAATACAAATGCTGTATGTATGAATCAATAAAATCAATTGTCATGGAAAATTTCAAACAAAATGAAAAATTTTCATTGCTTTTAAACAACGTTATGAAATATACTTAGTTTTTTCAGCCTGTTCCAGTCTGAATGTTATATCATAAGCTGTTTGGGGTTGGGACCAAAATCACTGGATCCTCTTATACAGTGCTCTATAACTAAATATTTGTAATTTCACTATCAACAGGGAAGTTAAATGGACCACAAGTCTTCAAGATGAAAAATGTATATAGCAATGGCCTTAGAAGTGTGTGTGTGTGTGTATATATATTCTATTTTGCTTCAAACTTTCCCTTAAGTTATTAAAATTGTCCTAGTTTCATATATTACACAGTACAAGCAGGGGTATCGTAATGTCCTTGCAGTAAGTATGAAGAATCTTAGCTGCAATGGTGCACAGTAATAGAGTTGGGGTACATTCTTTCAAGTCAAAAGCTGCATTAACTCCATAGAGACCCTTCTCAATTTATCGCAAGTCAATATTTTAGAAACCAGCACGCTGTTTTGTTAGTAACAGTTTTATTAACAAGAGCTAGTGATTCCCAACCCAATTGCAAGGCTGTTAGTCTGAATGTGTTTGATTGCTTTCTGTTTACTTGTTTCCAAAGGAAGACCCAGGAATGAATACAAAGATCCTAGCCTGCAGTGGGCTTAATTTAAAGTGCCAATCTTCCAGAGCATTTAAAAATTCTGGTGGTGCAAAAAGTGAGGGAGAAATGGAAAAGAGACAGACATACAGAGAGAGAGAGTATAAAAAAGATGGAGAGAGGCACAACATTTGGAAACCATTCCGTCAACAGCATTCACATTTTATTTTCCATGAAAGATCTAAGCTTTTGTCAATAATCTGCATTTCCTTGGCAAGAAGCCTAAAATTCTCCCCACCCCCACCCCCATTTCTTCCTTGCTGTTCAGCCAAATTGAGTCCTAACAGGAATCAAGTATAATCAAGACGGACAGCTTCCCGTTCAGCCAGTGGCAATATTTGTTCCTTGCATCACCCACCGGTCAAAGCTGCGTGCGTCTAGATTGAGAAACAAGCCCAAAGCTCACTTCTCTGCACTCTTCCTTTTAGACATCAGCTTAACCTCTGTATCCCACACAGACAAGTGTTGTCTTTCTGCTTTTTTAATGTGTATTTCTGTGATACCAATACAGGATTGCAAAGCTGAGATTCTACAAAATGCTACCTATGTTAAAGAAACGAATCATTTATTGCTCCTCTTTCTGTGGTCTGCATACTGAGGACCTGCTTCTGCTCTGACTGAATTCCCATTGATTTCTGTGGGAACAGGACTGGGCCTGGATTCATTACAAAATAGTTTTGGTTTTCATGTGCAGATCGATATTCCTGGTCATGAAAGCATTCTTCCCCCAATATCAAAACAGTAATTACATAAATAAACTTAGGGGAGTCTTACAACTGCTCACAAAACTGTACAAATCTTTATTCAGTCTGGACCTCTGATGAGACAATTCTGATCTGACTAAATCAGAACAGATCATATGAGAATAGGACTTCCATACCAGAACAAACCAAAGGTCTACCTGTCTAGAGCCTCTGGCTCTTCTCCAAACTCCTCAAAGGAAAAAACCGTCTTCACATAACGCCCCAGTAAAATTTACTCCATGTATAACATGTAACGTGCAAAGCAGAATTTCTTAGTCTCTGTTACACTGAGTCAGTCTGAAGAATATAGTTTACCAAAAGCCTCAGCTGTCATGTCCCTGTGGCAGCATCACTGCTGATTAATATTAACTTGTGTGTGTCTAAACACAGTGTCTTTTCTAATCTTCCTGCCTTGCTCGATATGGGATGCTACAATCCACTGTTTATGACATCATAATTACATCAGTGGAAGAGAAGTATGTCACCAACACCAGATTATCATCATCACTGAGGGAAATGATCAGAGGATGGCTGGTTAGACAGGAGGTATAAGTTATATTTACACACGCATTTTAGTAATCAACAACAAGTAATGTGAAAGCTAAAAAGCACGATTCCAATAATAATTAGCACATCTTGTGTTTTCTTGTTCAACACCATGTACAAATGTTAGCTGATTAAAAACTTATTGTAACATTTAAATAAGGTTTTGATTACCACACATTTTTACTTAGTAATGGCCTAATTTTTCCATAGTTGCTGAGCAGCTGCCACTGACTTCTGTGTTCAGCACCTCTGAAAATCAGGCGTGCGTGCATGTGTGTTACCATCGGAGGTAAACAGAATTTATGAGAACACAACTTATTTTCTCATGTAAGCAGTAACTGAGCAACTGCCAAATACACAAGGTAAGAGAACAGAGCAGAGCTGAGACAGTATAATGTATAGGTGACAGCAATTATTAACAGCCTTATTATACAGGTTTTATCAATTATTGGATTTGTAAATCATGTCATTCCATCCATCTTTCCTCAAGGAGTTAGGTTGTTAACCTAATACATGCAGAAAGTCATCCAATTTCTCCAATTTTATTCTGGTGAACCACATTTCTAAAGTGAGTATTTGTTTTGCAACTCTGCTGATGAAGTACCTTTACCAGCAATAGTCACAGGGACTCTAAATTGGTTTCTGTCTCTTAAAAATTCAGTAAATTAGAGAATGTCTCTAGCACTATTAATAATAAACATTTGAGTATTTTTATATGTAAATAAAATTAGGCCACTAGTAAGTAAATGTTACTCATATTTAAACCTCATATAAAAATAATATATATAAACCTTTGTGTATATGTGGAAATATCACTGAAATCAATCAATCCAATCAGTGAAATAACTTTAACTTCAATTTTCTGTCATCAAACCAGAAATCCTTCAATTTGGGACATAACCATTATAAACAGTAGAAGTTTTCCCATGTGGACATAATATCAGAGGAAAATTTCAGTGATATATAACTCAATATTCTTCCACATTAGCCTTACAAAGGAAAGGAGACTGTGAAATGCACAACAATTTACTCTGAGTTTGTAAGCTCCTTGGGACAAGTACTGTCATTTGCTATATGTTTGTACAGTACATAGCACAACAAGAACCTGGCCTGTTTGAGGCCTCTAGGTGCTAAAGTAAGATAAAATGTTAGATAATAATAAGAAATGCTGAAAGAAGTGCTGTGGTACAATGAACACATAAAGGTCTTCTGATTTTGACTATGACTCCTTATGTTCTTTGGATTTAATTTTCAGACCAGTGAGCACCAGGACTGCCACCAACTCTATTTTATCTGTGTGCACTGTGTTGCTTCCAAACCTGTCATGACACCGTGCTGTCACAGTGACTGGCTGAGGAAACACACAATCTGAAGGTGGCAGTCGTTTAGAGCAATGCGCCTTGCAGCTTATTCTTTCATTGTACTCCCTGGTGAGCAGGGGAGGCTCTAAACATTTCTCTGTCCCAAGCAGGGCGGCATGCTGCAGAGGGAGCTCTGCCGGTCGCCGGGAGGGCGGCAGGCGGCTCCGGTAGACCTCCCGCAGGCGTGCCTGCAGAGGGTCTGCTGGTCCCGCGGCTTTGGTGGACCTTCCACAGGCAAGCCTGCGGGAGGTCCACCTGAGCCGCCTGTCACCCTCTTAGCGACCGGCAGAGCGTCCCCCGCAGCATGCTGCCCCAAGCACGCGCTTGGCATGCTGGGGCCTGGAGCTGCCGCTGCTGGTGAGAGACAGATGCATTGACAGATGCGTTGTCTCTAATTATTCACTGATTGGTATCAGGAGATATATTAACATAATTGGCACATTTGTTCTAATTAACAGAGGGAATCTGCCACATGCCACCCAACATGATATGTGAGACCATCAGCAAGAAAAACCCACAATAATCACAATAGCTATATCTCTGTGCTCTAATCAGGATGTTTTGAGCAGTGGACTAAAATAATGCAACACACATGGAAATGAGAGCATACAAAGTAGTGCAAGATTTCAGTGCAGACTACAAGAGTAGAGAGTACATTAATCAAACAAGCGATTATATCAATGGCAAAAGCTATTACAGGAGCCAATTACTGATACAAACTCAGCCACACTGAGCTACTAGCATTATCTAGAGGCTGAAACCCCTTGGCAAGCTTTTCTGACTGGTTTAGAAACTGCCAGAGGTGGAATCAGTAAGGATAGAAGATCAGAGATGGAAAAGGCACGTGCGGTCATCTAGATCCTCTGCCCTTGCCAATGCAGGATTGTTCCTTACAATTCTTTCTCTTGTAATTGTGGCAGATGAAACAGCATTTTATTTATTTTTTAAGTCTGCACTGGGTCTGATCCTGTCAGGTGCTGAGCACCCACAAAATGTCACTGAAGACATTAGCCTAAATCTTGATGTCATTAATTGAGTTCAGGCCTGCACAACATGCGGCCCGGGGGACTCACTGTGTGGCCCGTGGGGGGTGAGTAGCCAAGCGGCGGGTGAGGAGGGGGCTGAAGAGGTGAGCAGGCAGTGGCGGGGGATGAGGAGGCAAGCTGGGGGGAGGGCTGAAGAGGCGAGTGGGCGGGCAGTGGTGGGGGGGGTGAGTAGGCGAGCCGGGGAAATGGGGGGCTGAGGAGGCGAGTGAGGAATCAGTGGCTGACCTGTTCTACTGATCTGGTCTGGCTCCCATCCCCTCTCCCAGGGTTGCAGCTGTCTGGAGGTGCCTGCCTTCCACACCTTCCTCATTCACACCTCATTCATTCAACAGGGCAATTGATTACAAAGTGGGGGGAAGAACTTGTTCTACTTCTAGCAAAAAGACATTTTTCTTTTACCTTAATTATACTACCTTAGGGGCCTGCTATAACATATTACCAAGGTTCAATACCGCTGTTTCGGTGGGGCAGCGCTGGGGAAGGAGGGTTTGTTTCCGTGGGGTGGGTGGTGCTGGGGAGGGAGTATTTCAGAGTGGCTAGGTGGTGCTGGGGGCGGGTGTTGTGTTTTGGGGGCACTTGGCAGCGCTGGGGGGTAGGGTTAGGTCCTCAGCTGTTTTCTTTGGAGTAATATGGCCCTCGCCGCTTTACGAGTTGTGCATGCCTGATTTAGTTCTTATTTAAGCAAAACTCATTGATTTCCAGGAACAAAATTCAAGGACTGCAACATTTGGCCTCCTGACTTCAACGAGAAATTTGCTTGACTAAAAACAGAGTCAGAACCAGAGGATTTGGCACCACTGGAGTGCTGGCTGCTCAGCACCTAACAGGAACTACTGAACATTTTCCAACCTACAGCCTTAACCGTGTCAAGTATCAGGGGGTAGCCATGTTAGTCTGAGGTTTTTTAGCCACAAAAGCTTATGCCCAAATAAATCTGTTAGTCTTTAAGGTGCCACCGGACTCCTTGTTGTTTTTGCCTTAACTGTGCAATCTCTTGCTAGTATTTGGGCTCCCTTATTATGCAGTCATATAGACAGGATAAAATTATATTGCTCTCCTGAACAGTATCTCTACTGAATTTGTATTTCTTTCAACACTCATATTTTAATCACAGCTCTACGCATTCTTACCAGAACCTTTGTTCTGGGAAAGTAAGGTATGCATGAGTTACTACAACAGTCAGACTATAGAGAGACTTAGCTTGTACCATAAAGACATTAATCACAAGTGTGTGTCTGCTGATTAAAACAAAAAATATATATTCGCTGGTGAAATAAACTACCAGTTTGTACAGAGCATGAGACATCCAAATGAGAAACTCAGATTCACAGATATTTCTGAGGGGTCATTGAGCTAACAAATATTCTAGTTATCTTGAGAGTTGACTGCCTCTTTGAAGACTACTGTTATTTGATGTTTGGATTTGGTTTCAAATGCACGCTTTCATCTTACCAACTGCCCACTAAATAGGATGCTGTGTTCTTTGCATGCTAGTGACAGGAAATGGATTTCTACACTTTTTTTTTTTTTTTTAAAAAGGTGGTCTCCAAAGAGGCTGAAATTACAACTATGAGTGACTGCAAAACGCATACTGGGAATAAGACAGCGAGCGCAAACCACAGTGATACTTTATTCAGTTGTCGTTATTTCTGCTTCTATTGCCAATAAGGGGGATTTGTTTTCCTGCTGTGGAAACACTTCCTTAATTGCACATATGTCCAGCTCACTGCTTGAGTACTAAGATCTATACAGAGTGTGCTGTAGAAGAGAGATAAATTCCAGCTGTTTTTGAGAATGTTACAACTTTGCTTTAAGTACTAGATGGAGGTGAACTTTTATTTAAAAAAGCTTCACAGGTGAAGATGGACTAGTGGGCTCAGGTAATGGGATATGGAAAACTTCACTGTTAGGTTTATGGATTCAGTAGAACCTCAGAGTTATGAACACTTCGGGAATGGCGTTCGTTACTCTGAAATGAACAAAGTGTTACGATTGTTCTTTCAAAAGTTTACAACTGAACATTGACTTAATGCAGCACTGAAAATTTACTAAGCAGAAGAAAATTGCTGCTTTCCTTTTTTTTTTTTTTTATTAAGTAGTTTCCATCTAACACAATACTGTACTATATTTGCACTTTTTTGGCGGGGGTCTCTACTGCTGCCTGATTGCGTACTTCCGTTTCCAAATGAAGTGTGTGGTTGGCTGGTCAGTTTGTAACGCTGGTGTTCGTAACTCTGAGTTTATTCAGTTCACGACCATGTGGCTGCTGCTGGAGGCCCTGTGTTAAACTAATTGGCTGGTTCATTCCAGTTCCCAGTGGAGAAGGGTGTCCAACTGATATTAGACACTATGCTGCCACTTTTAGGATAAAAAAGTCAGTCATCACACAAGCATAAAGACTGAACTATCCACTGGCCATAGAAGGGGTCTCTCTGGAACTGGCTTGTGGCAGATTGTCAAGACAGTGTGGAGAAAGTTTGCTCTGCTCCATTCCATGCTGTAGATCGATAGAGGACTTCATTCTCCAGAGTTCGGAGATGTCTTTCACCAACACTAAATTTAATGAGAAAGAAGAATCCTAGTGGTGGTTCTGATTTCTGAGGATGGCACTTGTTCCCTCGCCTCCCATTGTATTACAAACACCCTGCCCCTCCCCGCCCCCCAGTGACTGCAGTTATATGGGCTCCTTTTCCTTGTTTCGTCCTATTTTTAAAGGCATCCACATTTTTCTTTTAAGACTAAAAAAGGACTGACTGGTCTAGGGTTGCCAGGCATCCGGTTTTCGACCGGAATGCCCAGTTCAAAAGGGATCCTGGCAGCTCCGGTCAGTTGTGGTTACTGAGCTGCTAAAATTCCAGTTGGCCACAGTGGGGCTAAGGCAGGCTCCCTGCTTGGCTCCATGTGGCTCCCGGAAGCGGCAGCATGTCTCTCCAGCTCCTAGGCAGAAGGGCAGCCAGGGGACTCCATATTGCCCCCACTCATAGGCGCCAACTGAGCGCAGGCTCGGCAGCTCCCATTGGCCTGGAATCATGGCCAATAGGAGCTGCGGGGCCAGCGACTGTGGGTGGGGGCAGTGCACAGAGCCCCCTGGCTGCCCCTCCGCCTAGGAGTGGGAGGGATATGCTGCCACTTCCTGAGAGCTGCATGGACTTCCTCTGTCCCCATGAAATGCTGTGGCTGCCTGAGGTCAGCACCACCTGGAGCCCACACCACCTCCTGCATCTCAAGCCCTGCTCCAGCCCTGAGTCCCATCTCACACTCTGAACCCGTTGGCCCCAGTGTGGAGCCCCCTCCCGCACTCCAAATCCCTCATCCCTGACCCCACCCCAGAGCCCGCACCCCAGCCAGAGCCCTCAACCCCTCCCACACTCCAACCCCCTACTGCAGCCCGGAGCCCCCTCCCACACTCCAAACCCCTCGGTCCCCTCCCACACTCCCTTCCTTCACTCCAAACCCCTCATCCCCAGCCAACCCTAGAGCCCGCACCCTCAGCTGGAGCCCTAACCCCATCCTGCACCCCAACCCTCTGCTCCAGCCAGGAGCCTCCTCCCATACTGCGAACCTGTTGGCCCCAGTCCAGAGCCCTCTCCTCCATCCCAAATCCCTGGCCCCATCCCTGAGCCCAGACCTCCAGCTGGAGCCCTCACCCCCTCCCACACTCCAACCCCCAACCCCAGCGAAAATGAGCAAGTGAGCAAGGGTGGGGGGGACCAAGTGATGGAGGGAGGAGGGGTGGAGTGAGCAGGGGTGGGGCCTTGGAGAAGGGGAGGGGCATGGGCATGGCCTCAGGGCAGGGGTGGGGCAAGGATGTTTGGGTTTCTGCAGTTAGAAAGTTGGCAACCCTAGGCTGGACAGTTCTAACAGCTGGCAAGAAAGGAGGAGGAACCATTTTACCACAGATTGCCAGCAAGGGATCCATGGGCCACAGCTTGGGAACTTTGATGTTTGAACATGAAGTACTACCAATCACATCATCCAGTTTGAGCAGAAATCTGGAGAACGTACTGCCCCAGGAAGGAATCATGTAAAATACTGTGGGTAGATAACTTTGTGACTGCTACTGAAAGTTCCAGCTGTGCAAGCTACATTAATGGTAATCAGCTCATATACTTCAGAGACTAAGAAAACTATATCCAGCAGGGATCAGGGGTTCTGGTCATTTTGCCAAAAGAGGAAACAGATGGACTAATCTTCTGGGGGAGCAGGGTAATCTGTCTCTAGGGTCAGGGCCAGTGCAACCACTTAGGTGACCTAGGCGGTCGCCTAGGGCACTAGGATTTGGGGGGCGCCATTTTCTTCGGCAGTGACCGCGGCGGCCGGATCTTCAGCTGCCCCAATCGCTGCTGGCATTTAGGCGGAGGGAGCTGGGGCAGGGGAGCGCGGGGAGGGCCGCCTGCAGCAAGTAAGTGGGGAGGATGGTATGCAGGGGAACTCCCCGCCCCAGCTCACCCCTGCCCCGCCTCCTCCCTGAGCATGCCGTGGCCGCTTCACTTCTCTTGCCTCCCAGGCTTGCGGTGCCAATCAGCTTAGGTGCCGCAAGCCTGGGAGGCGGGAGAAGTGAAGCAGTCACGGCGTGTTCGGGGTGGAGGCGGAGCAGGGGTGAGCTGGGGCTTGGGGGGGGGTGCCTCAGGGCGGAGGGTGGGGAGCTGCTGCAAGGGTGAGGCGCCTCAGGGCAGAGGGGGGAACTGCCGCGGGCGGGGGACACCTCAGTGTGGAGCGGGGAAGCTGCTGTGGGGGGGGGCACCTCAGGGCAGGGGGGCAGAGGAGGGGGGCGCAAGGTGGAAGTTTTGCCTAGGGCCCGAAACATCCCTGCACCGGCCCTATCTAGGGTATGGAACCAGTCCCTGCAATGAAGAGCAATTTGAGGCAAGTCTACCTCATCAGTACATTTGGAAATATTTCTAATAGCTGTTGTGTCTACATTCTCCTGTGTTATAAATCTTCTAGACATATACATCAAACTCTGCTGTTATTAACTGGAGGCAATGAAAGAAAGTGGTGTCAGGCAGCTGTACTTTGAGTCCCAGAGCCATCCTGGGCTGCACAGTGCAGGGTAATGAGAGAGGAATGCATGGTGACATGCACCTCGCTGCTTCTTTTATTCACAGGGGGTACGTCTACATTGCAGCTGTGAGCCTTCTAGCTGGGGCAGACAGATTCGTGCTGGAGGGACTTGGGCTAGCACACTAAAAATAGGGGTGTTGACATTCTGGCTTGGGCTCTCAATTCTAGAGCGCACACTCTCAATCCCCACTCGTACAAACCTATCTCCTTACGTTCGGAGGCTTGCTCCCAGCTGCATGTAGACACACCCAGAGAGGCGAGAGACCTGGCGGTTTCTCCAAACCAGCAGACCATGCCCTATTGTGGCTGTGGAGCATTCACTGGATTATAACACTTTTTAAAGCTAGGGACAAATTCATCCCACACTTACACCAATGTATCCCCACTGTGGATTTGCACTGGTGTAAATGAGGGAGGACGTTAGCCTCGGGAGTGAATTCTTGCCCTGTTACTGCACTGCGGGCAAGGAAAGAGACTGTCTGTGCCCTTATCACCTATTAGTACAACTGAAAGTAGGAGCTAGGGAATTTGCAAATAGTTTGTGCTAGCATTTGGTAAGTAAAGGGAGATGGAGAGATGTGCCTCCTTACATGTCACAAATCAACTTGGCCCCTTCCAGCCTCTTCCCTATTGATACCTGACCCACAGGTAATTCCATCATGTATCACAAGGGGCCACAAATGGCAATGCCATTTCCCAGCTGATCTGCATTCATGGCCATCAACCCCTCTGCTCTCCTCTCTACAAGCTCACTTTCCTGCAGGGAATATAAAACACTGCTTGGATGACAGTGAACTTGCATGAAATGCATACACATGAAGTTCCAATTAAGGAATAACGACAGCAAAACATAAGCTCTCTCATGAAACAAAGCAAACAGCAATCATATTAATAATCAATTAGATGGAGCAGCCACCTGATGCTGCCTATTTGGAGAAGTCCCTAGTTGCCACTAGCTTTTTGCTCAGGCAAAACCAGCCGAATAAAGTTTATGCCACACTCATTTTGACTTGGCAAAACAACTCCTCCATTTGCCACTTGACTCCTTGATGTTTTTTTTTCTTCCTCTTCCTAGTTAAACATGCAAAGATAGATAAATATTGTGCCAGTTTTTAAGCTCTGCTGGGTCACCAAGTTTGTACGCTATGCCCAATTGTAATTAGAAAAGCAATTATCTCCTTGTTGAAGGTGCAGCAAATCACATTTCAATGCAAAACTTCATTTAGCTGCTTATGGCATATTAACTAATCTTACATCTCATTGACGTTTTGATCTATAACCTATTGCAAGGAGCTAATTTGATGGGGCTGCAAGTCTCTGAGTATATTTCTCACTCACAACATGATACTGGCATCTTTCAAAGAACAAATTAAATGAGCAAAGGGATTAA
Organism: Chelonoidis abingdonii; assembly: GCF_003597395.2. NCBI lineage: Eukaryota > Metazoa > Chordata > Testudines > Testudinidae > Chelonoidis > Chelonoidis abingdonii. The sequence continues at coordinate 26,590,122 of NC_133773.1, forward strand.
TTGCTAATCATTCTGTTGCATTACCTTGGGAGAATCCCAGTACGTGCCCCTATCAAGAATGTGCTCCTTTCTTGGCTTTTCAGAGATGCCTGAAAGAGTCCACATGCCAAGAGGAGGCGGAATTAATGCTGAGGCTTCAGATGTAATCCAAGGACTGGAACTGTCTGATCTTCAGAAGTGCTACACGCCTGCAGATCTCATTGACTTGACTGGAGTTCAGGGTTCTCAGCATCTCTGAAAATCAGGCCCCTAATGCCTAGTGATGGTCAAATGCAAATCTCAAAAAGCCTTATTTGTTTAAATAAGTATCCAACAGTTCAGATGCTCTTTGTCTGACCATCTTTTATCTCGGTATAACCTAGTGTCTCAACTGAGGGAAGGCATGATATAATGTGGCACAAATACAGAGCAATGGATTTTGCAGCTTCTTTTCTCATTCCTCTCCCAGCAGGAATGAGTTTGCCCGCTTTAGTTATGTGCAGAAATCTCATAAGAATCTTGCTTATGGTATTTTAGCATTTCCATTACTTGTCTGGAGCACAGTCTGGAAAAAAACAACTCTTACCCAGACACTGCAGAACGCTTGAAAGGTTTGGTGTGAGTTTGATTCTAAAATGTAAAATTCCCATGTGGACTGGTTTCCCATCCTTACCGAAGCCCTAAGGCACACAATTAAGCATTGCTTTGGAGGCATTGCAATGTTTTGGAAACCTAGAAAGAGCCAGAGCTGTTGTTTTTTTGTGTTATTTTTGCCATGTCACTGCTCATTTTTCCTACTGTGTCAGTTCTCCTTCTGCAACCTGCCAGTGTGCAGCTGGCACTACTGCTGTTCTTAGTTGGTGGTCAGGGTATATAGCCACAGAGAAGTTGATTTGATTTCCATAGTGACTGAACAAATCATCAGTTGCCTTTCCTGGTCCCCAGTGAGCAAGCAGGATGAATTTTAGTTTGACCTCAGATCTTCAGAGCATTGTGTTGTAACACACACCCTTGTATTTGGATCTTGGGCTTTTTAAGTGTCTATAGTTTCAACCTACTCTAATGCGCATGACGCCTTAGTGGAGCTAAATCACTGGTAAGTGCTGCTTTAAGAGCTTTGCTCCCTCATCTCTATCTTAGTCTTTCTTTCTCCCTGGGGGAGGAGGAGGCGAGGGGCTGGGATAAAAACTGTGACATGGCTCAACCTGCTAAAAACAAAACGATCTGTTCTGCCATTGATCCATAGGGGCTTGATGTGGTTAACTGCCATTTACCATGCTAGGAATTACATGTCTAAATCCTCTTTGCATTGACAGGGATATATTCGCTATCCTCCTAACAGTGGGTTATTTCCAGCACTTCATAATACAAATTAAAACAAAGAGAAAAAAACAAAAGCAAAGATTTCAATGACAGGGTTATATAGTAATATCAGTGTGAATTATGCAACATAGGATTTTTTTAAACTATGCACCATTTCGAAAGCTGGAAAAATGCAAGAAAATGTAGGTCACCGATTGGTCTGGATTGAATAGCACGGTAATCTGTTTCTAGAGCACAGAAGCAGTCCCTGTAATGAGGAATAATTTGAGGTACTCTTGTCTGCCTCATCAAATCTGCAAACATTGCTAATAGCTGTTGTGTTTATGTTACCCAGACAGACTTGGGATGTCAGGAATCAAAAACATTCTTTTTATAATGTGAGAGAGCCTAACAGCTGATTGCCTGCCTTCCTGAAGTCCCTTCTTTCTCGGTTAACTATATCATCATATCAGAAAGTTCTCCGAACAAATAAATGAAGTCTTAAACAAAGAACACATTCATCTGTAAATTAAAATAATCATGTAATCCTTCAACCCACCAAGTTACCTTTCATCTTTCCATCTTTTTAATTTATCATACCAGCTTCAGCAAGTGCCAGTAATAAAGTGGCACATTGAGGTATTCCTATTCATTAGTGTTCAGGTCTTTGTTCTTTTAATAGCATTGGAAAGAGTCTACAAAGAAGCTGCATTAGGCTGCTCTCCAATCTGGGTGTTTGATCTCCCTCCTGACTTCAAAAGTGAGAAAGGGGGGAGGGGAGAGATACATTAAGAATAGTTCTTCTGAATGTCAGACAGGGTATGGCTGCTGAGCCAGCCAAATGTTAATTGGTGTCTGCCCCGACCATGGTGCAAATAAGATTCACAGCCAATTAGCTTGCAGCTGTGAATCTTTACTACTTAATAAAGTGAACTGTCTGTTAGAGAGTAAGAAAAAGAGCAATTATTATATGGTCAACTCACAGAGAATCTTTTCAGAGATCAGTTTCTTGGGATATGCTGCACTATGAAGTGTACACAGGAACCAAGGCATATTAGCCTTTAAAACAGTTCAGTGGAAGGAGGATACATTTAATCCGATTTAAGAAAAAAACAATTAAAAAGGCTAATGCTTCTTCCATAATGTTTGTGACACAGACGAGCGCCCCCTTTCTACTCATCAGGCTAACTCATGCTGTTTGTCCCTCCTCCACGTAATCAGGCTTTCTGGGTTTTTTGACAGAAGAAATGAACTAGCTGTTAAGTCGCTGAGAAGTGCAGAGCCGTGTGTAACACTGCACACATTCTAACTGCCATTCATGAGCAAGCTCAGCTCCCAGGGATGGTAATGAAGTCCCCCACTATCCGAGAGCATCTGCGATATGACATGACCTGTTATAAATACACTTGTCAAGACACAACAGTAGGTTGGCAAGATGCTAAGAAGCAACAAAAGTTGATAAGTTCTTGAGGAAAGTCAACTGATTAATATCGTGGCTGTCAGAGAGCTGGCTCGTCAGACTCAATCGCTTCTTTGAGCTTTTCAGGATCTTAAAAGGGAAAGAAAAAAAGCTTGCTGAAAAATGTGTGTGTGTGTGTGTAATCTATTATGTTAATTATTCCTCCTGTTGTTTGTGGACATTTTTTTGCAATTCTGATTAGATCCAAGATCTAGTTTGATAGGGATGTAACACATTAAGCATGATCTCCTGAGAAATCAGTCATCAACAGTGAATGACAACCACTTTGCTACTTAACCATGACAGACTAACTTATCCTAATGCAAATTGGCATCCGTTTCTTCTGAGCATGGTGGAGAAAGATTGAGGAGAATTCTGATTAGGGAATTACCGTCATTAACAATAATTTTTTCTACTAATCAGCAGAGTTGAATTTAGAATTTCAGCAGTCCCCTTGTGATTCTGAAACCCCCCTCTGTGAGAAATGAGTTCAAAGCCCTGTTCCACTAGCACCACCACCATGCCCAGGTAAACTCCTTTTCATGCAGGAGTCCATCACCGCCTGTGTGCACAGTTTTTCCTAAATTGTGCAGGGTTTCTCCTGCCAGTAAGAAAACAGAGTACCCTCGCCTGTGTTTTTAATTGCTGTTAGATGGAACAAATAAGCCATGTTAGAAGACGGATTATTTTCCTTCACACCACCCTGTTTCAGCTTTGAGAGGTCCCTTATCAGATCATGGTAGGGGCCCGTGTACTGTGCTATGCAGTCTGTGTGAGAGTGTATGTGCACCAATGTGTGAGGAAAATGAAATACTGTAAATTAAAAATAAATGTTTTAGTAAGACATGAAAGCCATTTGCCTCAAGGACAGCAATTACTTTCACTTTAAAAAAAGACAAGAAAAAAAATAACAGGGTTGCATTCATAAATCCCACCAGCTATTTGTCCTCCTGATGCCAGATATAATACTGCTGTGTTCTGATTTCATGAAAGAGAACAAAAAATAAAACTGAACTGCCTGTGGCTCTGCCCAGTGGGGCATTCTAATTGACTCCAAAGTCATTAATCAGTTCCCAATCAATCTATTCTACCAGCAGCAGGCAGTTAGGTCTCCATTACCATCCATTCATCATGCCATACCCTAATTCACTGCACCATTAGCCACATATTAGGCCTCAGTTAGGACAACTAAGTGGCAATTGCTAGCGCAGGAAGCTGTTGTCACTCACCTCAGCTACTGGGATGCCTTCAGGTGGACGGCACTGGAGCAGGACTTCCTGTTCCAAAGACACTTCTTTTCCCAGGGGCTCCTGTTCAAAAGTCTTCCGGAGATCTAGTAAAAACCAAAAGCAGGTTGTGAGGTTATTAATTCTTCTTGCAATGATTTACAGATGATTGTAGTAGTGCAGAATGCGTGTTAGGGTATTTTCAAGCAGACAGGGAGACACAATCTCTGTCCTGGAGAGACCCTAGTCTAAAAAGACTGAAAAATATTTTCACTTTATTTTATCATGTTGGAGAACTTGTGGGAAAAGATTTCTTAGCAATTTTATTTTATGTATTATTTGTATTGCTGTATGCCTAGGAGCCCCACTCACAGACCACAACCCTATTGTGCTAGACGCTGTACAAACAGAACAAAAAGTTGGTCCCTGCCTCAAGGAGTTTACAATCTAAGTAGATTATAACCATCATCATTTGGAGCTGGATTGCTTTTGGCTCCTGTGCAACTTCATACGAGAGAGAGAGAGAGAGAGAGAGAGAGAGAGAACACAAGGGGCCTCTTCCCCATTCTCCCCAACCACCCACCTAATCAATCACAATGGGAGTCCCTGCACTCAGGGAGCATCAGAGCTCTGTAGGACTAAGGCCAGGGTTCTCAAACTGGGGGTTGAGACTCCTCAGGGGGTCGTGAGGGACTTACATGGGGGATCACGAGCTGCCAGCCTCCACCCCAAACCCCGCTTCGCCTCCAGCATTTATAATGGTGTTAAATACATTAAAAAGTGTTCTTAATTTGGGGGGAGGGGATCACACTCAGAGGCTTGCTGTGTGAAAGGGGTCACCAGTACAAAAGTTTGAGAAGCACTGGATGAAGGTCTTGTCGATCCTAAGGTCTGGTATACACTAAACGTTTAGCTCAACATAGCTATGGTGCTCAGGGGTGTGGAAAATCCACACTCTATAGTGCTGTAACTATGCGACCTAACCCCCTACATTGACACAGCAAGATCAGTGGAAGAATTCTTCCATTGAACTAGCTACCATCACTCAGGGAGGTGCCATTCCTAAAGCAATGGAAAAACCCTTTCCCTCATAGGCTGCATCCACACTACGGAATTATGCTGGAATTGCTCTGGTGCCATAACTATGCTGCTATAGTCCCTGTAGTGTAAAGATGGCCTTGGAAAGTGTGCTTGTTTAACTAGCTGGATTTAAAAATCAGTCTAGTTAAACCAGTACAAAGCTGTAATGTAGATGTACTTAAACCAGTTTAGCCCTAGGTTATATTGATTTAGCTTAAGTTGGTAATTTACTTGGTAACATTTTAAACAAACTCACTTAGTTAAACTGATACATTTTCCTAGAATAGGCAAGGCCTAACATCGCTGTCCTGCACAGGGAGCTGAGAGGAAAGAAAACTGCGCTACGGCTCTGCTCCCTCTCTATCCCGTGCAGAGAGGGGAATGGACAATGAACCCCTTTGACAGGTGGGGCAGTAAGCACCAGAAAACATTGTGCTCCCTGAGACACAATATGCTCGGAGCTTCCTGTGGCATATTCTTGCCAGAGCTGCTGCTGACTTAGTGTGCATCCATGCCACACCCAGTGCAGGGCTGTGGCTACATGCCATAGTTTTGGAGAATTAGAAAAGACATTGTGCAGCACTACAATAAGTGTGTTGTTTTTAGGGTTCTCAATAAAATCTTGCTTTTCAGGGGTCTTAAAACTATAGCAGAAAAACAAACCCTGAACTAGAAGTTAGTGTGGTCTAGTGATCGGTGCAAGAAGGCTGGTAGTACAAAGGACTTGCTAATTTTATTTTTGGCTTTGCTGAAGACTAGCTACATGATCTTGGGAATGTTGACTAATCTCTCTGTTTGCTTCACCTCCTTAGGCCAGGTCTACACTACAGAACTTCTCCCATTGCAATAGTTACCACCTCGTGGTAAGGCAGATTAACTACGCTGACGGGAGATGCTCTCCCATCAGCATAGGAGCTGCTGTAGCACTGAAAGTGAAGAAAAGCTCTTAGTTTGCTCAGCATAAAGAAGGATATAACACCAACTACCTCACAGGGGTGTTTGTGAGGTTTAATCCATTCATGTTGGTAAAGAATGTTGAGTCCTTCAGAGTAACGGTACTTCAGAAGTGCAATGCATTCTCAGTTTTTCTTTTAGATTTTAAACAAACAAAAATTAATAACTGTATTTAGTTGAGTAAAATACAAAAATAGAGTTTAATGTTTAATGCATCTATAAAGACACTCCCAAAAGAGATGCATTGCCTCCATCCAGCAAATGTATTTAATATATTTTATTCAATATCTTCATAAATGATTTGGATAATGGCATAGAGAGCACACATAAAGTTTGCTGATGATACCGATCTTGGGGGGATTGCAAATGCTTTGGTGGACAGGATTAGAATTCAAATTGATCTTCATAAACTGGATAAATAGTCTGAAATAAATTGGATGAAATTCAGTGAGGACACATTCAGAATACCATACTTTGGAAGGAATAATTAATTGCACAAATACAAAACAGGAAATAATGCCTCGGAAGGAGTACTGCAGAAAAGGATCTGAGGGCTATCGTGGATCACAGACTAAATATGATTCAACAATGTCATACCGTTGCAAAAGAAGCAAACAAGACTTGAGAAGTAATTCTTCCACTCTGCCCAGCACCAATAAAGCCACAGCTGGAGTACTGTGTCCGGTACAGGGCACCACATCTCAGGAAAGACGTGGACAAATTGGAGGAAGTCCAGAGGAGAGCAACAAAAATAATTAAATGTCCAGAAAACATGACCCACAAGGAAAGATTGAAAAAACTGGGTTTGTTTAATCTGGAGACTAGAAGACAGAGGAGGGACATGATAACTGTCTTCCAGTATGTAAAAGGTTGTTATAAAGCGGAGGGTGATAAATTGTTCTCCTTATCCACTGAGGACAGGAGAAGTAGTAATGGGTTTAAATTGCAAGTAGGGAGATTTAGGTTACACATTAGGAAAAACTTCCTAACTGTAAGGATAGTTAAGGACTTGAACAAATAACATAGGGAGTTTATGGAATCTCCATTATTAAACATTTTTAGCAACAGGTTAGACTAACACCTGTCAAGGATAGTCTAGATAATACTTAGTCCAGCCTCAGTGCAGAGGACTGGACTAGATAACCTATCAATGTAACTTCCAGCCTTACATTTCTATGAAACTATGATTCTACATCCGACGTGTGTATATAAATACATTTTAGGAACTATTACAACAGGTTTTATTGTGCCCTCCTATTAAAACTAGGAGATAATAGAAGAATATAGTGTTAATAATAATAGTATACTGTCATAAATATCAAATAATAAATCTCAGGTTCTCAGATACCACAATGAGTGCAGTGTACCTTGATTAGATAGATAGATAATCCTAAATCTTCCCCGGCATATTGTTTTATGTCTTCCCATTTCCCTTCCAAAGCATTAAATGTAGATCTGAAGCTCACTCAATAATCTTTTATACACACATACAAAATATATAGAGGGAGAGAGAGAGCTTATATATATTAGATACACCTACACACACACAAACACTATATATATAAAGCATTTTATGAGATGAGGAATATTGTGTGTGTACATATGTATACATGCACATACATATGTACAATATTCCTCATCTCATAAAATGCTTTGTTTTTAAAACAAAGTGTTAATACTTGCAAATTAAAATACATTACCCATAACGTGCAATAATTACATTTAGTACACAAACAAGCCTTCTTCTGATTATAATAAACAGGTGGCACAGACGAGTGTGAGCAGTATGTGTTCAAAATTTCAGTACAGTTTTTACCGGGCGGGATTAATGCACATGAAGCTACACATCACTCAGTGATCTAATATGTGGTAATATTTTGAAAATGCCACTGCATTACAGTGGGTCAATGATCTGCAAACTAAAAAATACTCTAAGTAAAGGTCTGACATAACAGAGGGGAATGTTCTCAAAGGAGCTATTAGAGACTATTGAGTAAATAATACTCATTTACAAGATATGGAGCTCTTCTACTCCATTCTGTCAACTTCATCCTGTGTGCTTAGAGCTTTATCCATCCAGAACTATATATGTCCTCCCAATCCATAGAGTCACCACATAGCTGCAGACAGATACTGGTTGTGAAGTATGTTTAACTATCCAAGCATAAAGTTGGCTTGCTGTGAAAAGCAAACAAACAAAAGTTCTAATTTAGGCTTTTTACAAACATTGAGGAGATGGAGAGCTCATGTAAGCTATTGCGTCCAGCTAGATACATCCCACTGGTATAAGACTGCGGCTGTTTCTGAGCAAATCAGTTTTTTGAAGAAAAATCGCCTTTAAAAAAAACAACCCTCATGAAAATATTTTGATTTTCTTACAATTCTCCATTTGCTGTTTTCTGATTTCAATCTTCATCTTCTTGCTGTTTGTGGTTTTAGAGGGCTCACAGTGCTGTTTCATTGCTGTGTAGACTTCTGGGCTTGGGTTGGAGCCCTAGCTCCAGGACCCTTAACGTTTCTTCCAAGACGGATTAGATCAGACAATGAAGAATCCACTTCTTATGCTAGGATGCTAGGGGATTAACATACCTTTTTGGTGTCATTCCCATGAAGCCTGATTCTTGCATTAGCAGCCATATCAGGCTTGGGAGACTCAAAAAGATGATGGCTCATACAGCTGCACAATTAAGCACTACATAAATAATTGCTTCCAAAGGTGCAACCTTCATGGCTGCAGGTGGGGCATCACCTTGGAGCTTCTGTGGAAGTGGTTTTGGTTTGGCTAGAACTCTCAGCCTGTACAACAGATATTTTTATTCTTCCCCCTCCTGTTCGGGGCGTGATGTAATGGAAAGAAATTCAGGTTTAAGGATTAAAATTCTGGGATGCAACTCTGCGCCAAACCCGACTTTCCTTACTAATGCGCAGTCCCAGTGAAGTCAATGACTGTTCTTGTGCCACGTATTACAGGCATAGCACAAAACACACACATAGCGCACTGGGGCGAGACACCATTTTGAGACTCCTGAAATACCTAGGGACAATCTGTTGCAATCAGGACAGAGGGCCTCATTCACAACTGTGTTGAAATCAATGGTTTTCCACTGCTGTAAAACTGGACTAATAGAATAGAGTGATCAATCTAAAGCCACATCTGAATTTCTTTGCTTTTTGGAGGGGAAAAATAGCCCTTTTTGTGAAGCATCTTGAAACGGCTCAGTTTTAAATTCCAAGTGTAATGCATCCTTAGTCTAAAAACAACTCAAACATCATATTTTTAATCTCCCAAAGGTAACAGTTTCTGTGTATAAATCATTTTAACTCCTGGTATTATTCTACTTCCTTTTCTTTTTTAGCTTTCATCTTTGCAGTCAGCAAAGAACAATCTTTTTTTCTATTTTTTTTTTTTTATTTTTACAAACGGTTTTATTCCTTCATTGTAGTTCTGGGTTTAATTGTGATGCGTGGGTGGGTAAAACTTTAAGGATATCCTTTATCATTTCTGAGAAAGGCGACAAGAGGCAGGGCAGACGCCTTCAAGGCAGTGCTAATGCAAGGGTGACTGATGAATAAGCATGAAAAACGGACACTTGTCAGCCAGGAATTAGATGTAAACCAGAAATGTACAGAACAATGCAGCATTAATGTCAGGAAAAGATGGATTTCTGCCCTTGGCAGACCTTAAAGACTCCTCACCTCTGTTTTGTGCTCTTTCCAGTAACTCTAACTAGGATTTTCCCTCTAAAACAAACATACCAACGTCTTCAGAAAATGAGCAAGGCTTTTTAAAACATTCTTTTTCACCCAACTTTGATTTAGTATGAGTTGATGTCATATAAGAGAAGAAGCAGCCTTTTGCAGAGATGCATTAAGGGAGATAAGTTTTTAAGAACATAAAAATTCTTTACTACAACAGATAGTGTGTGTAGGGTGGTTGTTTTTGTTTTTTTAACCTTATTTAATGGAGACATGAGTAAGAAAAATTTGAGCAATAAAGTCTGTATTCTGTTGGAGACAAAAGTTCTAAAGGATGAAAGGGCAAGTGTTGTTTTCATTTCCCTCAACCCCACAAAAGCTAATCAGGTTACCATAAATCACATACTCATGAAAATGAATTACATATTATATTTATTTTTCCAACTATGTATGAGTGATCCCGAGCTAGGTGGACAGGAGTGAAGGTCTTTTTCCAATTGACAAAATTCTGAATTCAGTTGTCCTGTCTTCCATGATTTCCCCTCTATAATTTTCCACTACTTGGGACAAAACTGTGACACCACCTTTTGCAAAACACGGATTAGGGAGTTGAAATCTGGATTTTCAGTTTCAAGGGGTAGAGGAGAAAAAGGAAACTCAGGACTCTGTTCCATCAGCCACATTTCAGTTACTTCTTCCTGTTCCCAGCTGAGTCTATGACCCTTGTATCTGAGATCAGTTGCACTGGTGGCTTGAGTAATAGAAAGGTTCCATAGCTTCTCTGAATTATTTTTTGATTTTGTTCTTGTGTGGTTCCAGTTCTTTATTGTTACTTACATCAAACCAGATTTCCAGTGAGACTGTGACACTCGACTCATCAGCCTGTAATCTGGCAAATTCCTCTGAAACCTCTATCAATTGCTTTTATAAATGTCATGCCTCTCTCTGGAGAGCCCCTTGTGTAAAACGCATGCTGTGTTTTGATCAAAGTCATCCTCATGCTCGGTGCAAATTTCAACACAGACCTTCTAGTTGGATGTAAATGTAGAGAGACAGGACCACAGTCTCAGCTGTGCCCAAAGAACAATAAGCACAGCTGAAGAGGATGGAAATAAGAGATCCCTTTGTGCCTCCAACACAATACCGAGGCCAGTTCTGCACCATCCTAGTCCCCTGCATAAAGACTGCTTTAAATGACATCAGCTGATAATGATCCCCAACTTCTAGTAGCTGAGGAGTGCTGCAATGTAAGGATGCCCCAGAAAAACACCCTTTCCTCAGCCGTGCTCCGAACACTTGCAGCCAGTGGAAGTGTGGCAAAGAAGCCAAAGGATTCACCTTTTCAGGGGGAATCTTCCACTGACTAGATCCTCTGGCTTCAGAAAGTTTTGTGCAAACAGGTGCAAAATTGCTGTAATAGAGCTCAAAATATGGCCCACGATTTTCCTGAGAGTTCCACTGAATATCAGTGGGTGCTAGAGCATCCATCTTCCTTTTTCAGTCAACCAACCAGGCTCATGGTGGCATCAGAATAATTTTTGAACGGACAATATGCTAGATGCTCCTTTCTCAATGAAGTTTAGATTGTATGCTGAATACCCAGAGGTACGGAAATTAGGATGACTGGACTCAAGAAGTTCTCTCCTCTTTGACTCATTTTATTTTTGTTATTTGAGCAAAAGGCAAAGATATTCTTGCCATACTTCTTTGCATTCCTCGATGGCATCTTCAGCAACTCGGACAGTATTTGAGCTTGAAAAATCTGAAGAGTCAGATTGTCTGCCCTTTCTCAGATTAATTGCTTGTTTTGCACTACTTCCTTCAACTTTAGGCACATTGAGTCAGATAAATTCCTATATGACAATCACCCATTTCATAGTTGATCAGCAACTTTCAAATTTACTACATTTAGAATGAGGAAAGGAAAAGCCACTGAATGAATTCAGCACTGTAAAGACTGAAAAGTAATATGAGCTAGCCATCTTTACATAGAACGACCTGATCTGATGGCTACTTGTCTTTCAAAAGTATCTAGATTCTTGCTCCCTTAACAGTTCACAACCCCACCCACTCTCCCTACGGTTCAATGATAGTTGATTCCATTTACTTACTACCCCCCTCTCTACAATCATCAGTGGCTTCATCCATTCCCCTTCCCTTCTAAGTGCAGGTCTACGCTTAAAACGCTGCACTGATGCAGCTGTGTCACTGTAGTACTTAGTGCTGATGCGCCTATGCCAATGGGAGACCTTCTCCCGTCAGCGTAGTTAATCCACCTCCACAACAGGTGGTAGCTATGTTGATAGGAGAACACCAGGTGTTTGCTTGTTAAAATAGCATTGCTCAGGGATGTGGATTCTTCACACCCCAAACGACGTAGTTATACCAACATAAGTTTGTAGTGTAGACCTGGTCTAAGCTTCCAGATATATCTAAACCTCTTTATTTTTTCCTAATAGGGATAATAAGTTTTCTCATCACTTCCATTTTAACATTTTAGAAGATTCAAAGTTTTCATTTAGAAATTGAAAGCGGAGTCTAATATTTCTAGTATTTTTTTCAACTCTATATTATAATAATTAAAATGTGAATATGAAGTTATTTTTTAAAAAAAAATCCATAAAACCATTAGGTTCAGTTTTACCTTGGAAAAAAACATAAAACAAAAACCTTGAATTTTTCACAGCATTGGCAGGTGGTCTTTTGAAGAGCATAAATGTATCAAAGAAAGTGTAGTAGTTAGTGATTTTAGGTGTGCATTTGCAATTAGTTGTGAAGCTAAAGTTATATCATACAGGAACTCTAAAGGCATTTCTGTAAGCAAAACATCCAAATTCTGCATAAACACTTTTTTTCTGATTCATTAATCTGTCTCTAGCAGCAGACTATCTCTATAGAAGTATATGCACAAATCTTTAGTTAACTTCTTGATTGCTATATTTCCATCCCCTGCAGGGTTCAAGCAGGCTCTGTTGCAAGACATTGATTTGTATGAGATATGACAACATATGCAGAATGTCCCCAATGCTCCCCCCCGAAGGTATTAACACACACAAATTCAGAGATTTGTTAAATGAAAGTAACACTAACAATGACATTAATGTCCATTTTAATTCAATGTGTTTTTAACTCAATATTGTGAAACCTTAAGGCTTGCATTTATTGTATATCCTAATCATAACCCTTTTTCTTAGTACATGTGGGGCTTTCCAAGCCAATTTGTGGCAGCCTTCTCAGTGAAAAGTAGAGCCTTCAAACCATCATCAAATCTGGTCAGATGGCCGTCATCATAATGTGTGATATTGTGTGCCTTTGGCCACAGCTGCATGTGGAATCCTCGTGTTCGCCCCAGATGTGAAGACTGGCTGTCTGTTGAACTTAGCCTACTTGAAATTTCGTTCAGAAGGACCCATGACTGGCATGGAAAATCAAAGCCATGTACACATATGGTCAGGTCAGTTATAGGAGACTGGTTTCTGATGTCAGCTGCAGACCATTCTTCATGCCAAATCAATGTCGTGGAGAAATCCTAGCAGGGCAAATGGGTCTACAATGGCTGGTGAAAACCACACCCTTGGGTGGTTGAAGAGATCTGTGAAAGTGATAGCTTGAATTTGTCCTGATATTCTCAACGAACTGGCAGTAGTGTCCTCATGGGGGATGTGTGGAAGAGTGATGTTACTTAACATAGGGAGCCATGGTACCAGTCTGGGTTGAATTGTCCCAGTTACGATGTGCATAGTTGAATGTAGCTTTGTGTCACTGAACTTGACATGAGACAAATGGAGCCAGATGGAGGACAATATTCTGCTGCAGACTCACAGGGACTAAACCAGATGATCCGAGAGTTTGAGTGTTGGCTCCCCACGAAGTGCTGGCCAGTTTTCTTAGAAAGTTGTTATGTATCCTCAACTTAGCTACAGTTTTCCTCAGGTGGTTATGATCAGGTGAGAGATTTATCTAGGTTTACTCCAAGGTAGACTGGGTGGGATTCATGTTTCATGCAATGTCCAATGAAAAAGATATTCAGTTTTTGGTCTGTTTTAAAGATGGAACATACTCAAACTGTCTTGGTTACACTTGGCTGTAAATGCACTAATTTACCATTCAATGCAGAACCAAAGCCATATGTATCAAAGAGAAAAGTATACATATTTTGAGATGAGAGAGCTTGAAAGAGATATAGACCTGCTAGAAAAAATTGCTTGACAAGAATGATTCTAGTGTAGTGAATATGTAAAATGAGCTAATGCATATGAGTTCTAAAATGCCTTCTTTCTCTTTCTGTGACTTGTGATGGAGGAGGTCCGTCTTTAGCTCAAGAGTAATTTCAACTAGAGACCATGTGACCCAGTTCTCTCCACACAGGATACAAGTAACGCCTATTGACTGGGAATTACTCAAGCTCCAGGGAAGAAGGAATCAGGCCCCCTCTTTAGTACTTCCCAATATACGCTTACTATGTTTAACCAGTTCCCTTCATTTTTTCATATTTCACACTCCTGTGTGTTCTTGACTTTCTTTTAAATGTCCCCACCTAGTTGTTCCCTTTCTCCCAGATCTTATAACTAATACAGTACTCTCTAATCTTTTGGAGGCAATGGAGCTGTCTCTTCACAGCATTGTCTGGGGTGCTAGAACACTGGGATATGAAAATAATGGGAAAATAGGTAATTCAGCAACATAATGTACGAGCACAGAACCCCAGAATTAAAAGGTTCACTACCTGAGTGCCAGTAATGAATATGTGATTATTTTCACATCTGTCTTTCTGTCCAACAAAAGTGGAGATAATTCATCACATAAACCAATTCACTTTCCTGTACCACATTAATCTTATCTGTATACAGTGTGAGACGTATATAAGCTACTATTTAATCTCCCATCTTAAAAAAAAAACAATTCTGAAAAAAAAGGCTTTTAGTTAATTCTATATAAAACTAATATAAAATTAAATACAAGTTTAATAAGCACAATTCCTTATTAAATAGTGATTTCTTAGTAGAAAAGAGCAATTTTTTTTTTTAAGTTTCCATTTGTTTCCAAGACACTGGAAATGAGCCAAAAATGAGAAAACATCTAAATTCATTATACAAAAAGCCTACTCCGATGAAATTAGGAGGAAAGCTATTTATTTCTTGCAGCAGGTTTTCAGCAACTCAGAAGTTGGACATACAGATATTGGCCCTGAGTGTGATTGTACATTTTCAGGGGCAAATCAAGTGCAACTTCAATGAATCTAATGGAATCACATCAGTGTAAAACTGGTACAAGTGAGAAGATAATCAGGCCAATTTCACATTTATTCAATTGTGCTGTAAATTTATAAGATATTATTTACAGTTGCGGTAAATTGACCTGGCTCCACTAAAGGCAATGACACCAGTTATGGAACTGGCCCACAATTTAGGTCAAATCTTGCAGTACTTAATTAGTCTTTATCAAGTGAAACCGTCACCGGGTTTAATTCTAATTCTAGTCTTGGTTACGTAGGTACAGCTTGCATTGATTTCTTTCAGCAGGAATTTTGCTCAAGCAGAGAATGTAGGATTTTATCCATATAATCAGATCGACATTTTTCAAATATTAGTTTTAAAATAATGCATGGTTTTGGATTTTTTTTAACGAAAGGAAAAAATTATCCTAACTCCTTTGTCTTCTCTCCATAAAGCTACAGTCTCTTAATTCAGTAAGAAAAGTATATTTTAGGCCTAGTGTAGATTAATATTTCAAAGCATCTAAGCACCTCCTAGAGTCAATATAGCTAGGGCTTGCCTAGAATGATGAGGAAAATTGTATTTGGACCATCTAATACAGGGGTAGGTAACCTATGGCATGTGTGTCATATGTGGCACACAAGCTGATTTTCAGTGGCACTCACACTGCCCAGGTCCTGGCCACCGGTCAGAAGGGGGCTCTGCATTTTAATTTAATTTTAAATGAAGCTTCTTAAACATTTTAAAAAACTTATTTATTTTACATACAACAATAGTTTAGTTATATATTATAGACTTATAGAAAGAGACCTTCTAAAAACATTACAATGTATTACTGGCCAGTGAAACCTTAAATTAGAGTGAATAAATGAAGACTCAGCACAGCACTTCTGAAAGGTTGCTGACCTCTGATCTAATATCATGTATCCCAGACAACGAATTCCATTTCTCCAGCTCCACAATTATTCATTCTGTTTTTCCATTTGCTAGATAATTAACATACCTAGGATTTTCAGGTCTAAACAGATCCTAGGGAATCTGCCAATTTACAAGGGTGAACCCCTTCTAGTCTCTTTGTTGTGGGGAGACCGAACTCTCCAGTGGAAGAATTCCAGGGAAAATCATGGATTTTTCATTCCACTATTCAGGAATAACCTTGATAGATGAGAATGGTCCAAACCTTAATTACAAATGGTTCAAAGCTGTAGACTTCACACCACCCAGTTCTACACACTGAAAGAAGTCACAACCTTGAGTTCTGAATCAGTTTCACTTCCAGGTTAAATTTCCAGCATGTGTATCCCTCTGAAAAACATCACTCTTTACTCCAAATTTAAAGATGCCTTCCCTCTTGACCAACTGAAGTTCTCTACTTGGGTGATGTGATTTTTCAATTGACTCTTTACAGAGAATTTCCATTGACTAGGTTGTTATGTACTTTACGACACATGCCTGACCTTGAATTAAATAAATACAAGCTGCTTTTCCACGATGCACATTCTTCACACTTTCAAATTACTTTTCAGTTAATTCTATTACATGATCAATGAACAGAGATGGTGAATGCGATTTTTTTGTTTTGTTTTAATGGACTTCAGAACTGGCCCTCCAGAGGCTACAATAATTCTACAACCCTGCAAAGCAATAACACTGGGGGCCAGAATGGAAAAAAAGAAAAGAAAAGAATCTTTCTTCTGAACATGCTAGAAAGGGCTAATTATGTCATCAGGGTACAGTACTGAAATCACTAGCTATGGCTATTAATGTGAAGTAACTGTTGCACACAGAGCACTGTAGGGTTTCTCTCCCCCAGATATATTAGCCTTCACTTTTTTGTACTTATTAAAAATGAAAAATGTCTGGCCTGATGACATAACCTCACAGAGAGTTGTGTTGTGTTTTGTTTCCTTCAAAACTCAGCATTGTGTGCTTACTGCAGGCAAATTTAAGCGCCAGATTCTTCAGGGATTCTATGCATGTGCACAATATGAGGGAGAGTGTAAAGACCCTCCCTGCCCGTTGCTTGTCCCAGATAACGACCAGGAGAGCACAAGGACAGTTCTTTCCTAACGTAGTGGTGTTCCGGGCCATGGTTCCCCAACATGCACCAGCTTGTGAAATTCACCAGTGTGAATAAATCATGCCTCCCCAAGCAACATAAGTTACACTGACATACAAACTAGTGTGAACAGTGCTATGTCAGCAGGAGAGCTTTTTCCACTGACATAGCTACTGCCACTTGTGAAGGATCTAGTAATTAAACTGATGGAAGAGCTCTTTCCCATTGGCTTAGAATGCCAACATTAGAGAGCTTACAGCAGTGGTGCAGCTGCACTGCATTAAACTTCTTAGGAAACCATTCCCTCAGGCAGCAATGCTGGACCCTCCTACTGCCTATTTTAAATGCTGGCACACTTGCTTTTTCTGATTAGTGACATGTCATTATGCACAGCCTACCTTGGCATGCCCAGAGGATGTAGGATTTGAGATTTCACAGTAATATGGGTATGGTTACTGTTGAATGTTTATTTATGTTTCAAATCGAGTCTAGACAGGTGTGACGGGGTGTTCACCCCACACTATCCCGGAGAGGGTTATTGTGGCCCAGGATGTGTTAAGTAACCTGATAGGCCATCCCCAGGGGGAGTTAGTCTTGATGATCAAGCACTGAGTGGGGATGAAGACCAGCTGGGCAGGGGCAGGCAGGGCTGGTGTAAGGTCAGGAAGTGAGGGCAGGAGATGGCAATCACTCTTTGGGTTTAGAGAGGGAAAGGAGAAGACACTCAGGAGAGTAAAAGCCTGGGATTCTGGGCCTTAAGGAAGGGTTTACTCACAAGTGTGGTAGAGCAGAAGCCTGATAGGGCTGGAGTAGGAAAAGTCTCAGGAAAACAGTAGTCAGGTTTGGCACGGTGCAGACCTTGGGGGTTGATCCTTGAGCTGGAATTTAAGCAATGGAATAGTCCTGTGGGACTAGTTAAAGTTAGGCATGTGCTTAAGTATCTTGCTGAAATAGGTCTTACTTATGCTGGTGTCAATTCAGAGTCAATCCACTGAAATCAACTGAGTGACTCTGGATTAACACTGACATAACTGAGCCTAAAATTTGGCTAATTATTACCTTTTAGACAATAATGTCTCCACTCACTGATGTACATGCTGTATGTGTTTAGAGTTCATACAAATATTTATTATTTACCTATGAGGCCAGCTGAAAAAATTGTAGTTTAAAATAGATGATTTTTCTGTGACTGCGCTTTTGCTGCTCAGCATAAATCTGCATGCTAAATACCCAACACTGCAGCTCTTATTCCTGTGAATAGAGGCTACAGGCCTGGGCCATAATTGTCCAAGAAGCCCCAAATCAAGGGAAAATATGCAAAAAATTATCATAAAAAAGCAAAACTTAAAGCTCATAGGCTCAATTCCTCCATTTTTAAAAATACACTTAAGCACTATAAAAACTACTAGACTGACTTTCTCTCCCTCTCTCTCTCTCAGACGTGGTCAAAAATATCAATCACAAGCAAAGATCTTGGATGCCAATTTTCAGCCCAGAATGATTTTTTTTTACAGCTAAGTTACAAGCTTCTGAAAATTGAAGTTTATGATGAAATCACTGACAGACTCTTGGCTAAAGTGCAGTTACTGTATATATATATATCTAATTTCATGAAAGGCAATTACACATCTATAACTTTAACATTGCCCTGTTATCTTCATCTGATATACATTCAAACTCTTAATTGAAGTAAATGTGATGCCATCTGTCAAGTGTTAACTGGCAGGGCACCAAAATCTAGTTGGTGATTTAATACAGATTTTGTAATCTAAAAAAGCTGCTGAAACATCGCTAAAGCTCTCTGAAGCACAGTGCTGACATTTGGAATGGGTAGTTAAAGTTCACTGCTTTCCTGTCAGAAAGACCATAGAGAACTCTAGAAATATTTGTTTGCCCCTAGAAAAGGATTCAGTACAAAATGCCACGTATGAAACACTTCAGAACAAGGGGAAATTAGGATTCAACGCAGATTCTGTCTATATAGATATTTATAGTGCACTTGTGATAGCGAAGTACCTAACTACTCCTAAGAGCACCATGACCTAATGAGCGGATAAAGTATCAGAAGGGGACTCAGGTTTTACTCCTCACTCTGCCACTTATCTGCTGGGGACGTTGGGCAAGTCCATGTACCTCTGGGCCTCAATTTTCCCATCCTTGAAATGGGGACAATTATTAAAACTGAGTGAATAAAATTTTTTTCAGTTCTGTAATTGAACCAAAATAAAAACAAGAAAACAAATTTGTTTTGGTTTGACCCAAAACAGATTGTTTTCACTTTTCTTGCCAAAACGAAAAAGCAAAAATGTTTTGTTTCAGGTTAAATGACTTGTATTGTGCAACCCAAAACATAATATTTTATTTTCTTTGTGGATTTTTTTATCTTTATTTTAATAAATTGAGCCTAGCTAAATTTCTAAACAAACCAGTGTTTCAAAATGAAAAGTCACATCGTGTTTCAAAAACGTTGAAATGAAATGTTTGGACTTTTTCTGATTTTCCCCCATTTTTTTTGGTCAAAACTATTTGCTAAATTCACCCAAAATCATGAATAGTTTTGGTCAATCCAAGACTTATTTTTTGGTGAATAAATTATTAGTCTAAAAATTTTTGCTCAGTTCTAATAATGATACTGACTTCTATACGTAAAACTCTGAGATTTATTGATGAAAAGCATCACGTAAAAGCCAGGTATTATTATCTGATGCAATAATATCTGATAAACTGATTTCAAGTAGTCTGTGTCTGTATGAGGGACGAGGCCAAAACCTTGCATCCAAACTCCACTGAACTCTGAGGAGATTCTTCTCCAGATCCATCTTGATATCAAAAATTTGTAGGCAAGATCCATTTCCAGTCAAGTAGCTTAGGTCAAAGTGTTCAATTTGGGTACTTAAAATTAGCCTTCTAAATCTAAATCTAGACATGTAAATTAAAGTGGCTCAATTTGTAAGTGCACTCAGCAGCCTTGACCCAAGTGACTTTATTGTGAGCAGGATGGAGTCCTAAAAAGCCATTTGTAATGGCTTGAGATGACACTATTTCATAGCAAAATGATAAGCAAACAGTGCTTCATTAGTCTTCCTTCTTAAAGGTATTAGTAAGGGAGATGTTCTTTTTTCTGGAAGAGGAATTCTCTTCTCTTGTTCTAAAATGTCAGGCTATATTCAGAATAGACACGCTAGACAAGTATCCAGCTGTGGGTACACCAAACGATGTTTCTTTGTTCCTTTTTCCAAAGGCAAGTGAAATGATTTCTGAGTTACGCAGCTTGCTTGCATTGTACTAAATAAAACTCACTTAATCCGCATGAAAGGGAAATGGGAATTCCCACTGTAAATGCTGTATTACAAAGACAAGCCCCTTTTTGAAAATTAATGAACGTTAAATATTTGTATTGTCAACTGAGGAGCTATTGTCTGGAGATTGGTTGTCCTTTTTTTTCATGGGTGGAGTGAGAGTGGAGAAAGGATTTAAAATAAATATTGAGGTTAATAACCATGCATAGCAAGGATGAAGTGTTAAGAGTTAAGGTGCCTATGTTTGCTATCCACAGTTCCTCTCTGATTACAGTGATATGCTAAATTTGGTCCCTGTTTGTTTGTCAGGCAAAAGCAGCATTATTAAATGGCTGCAGAGACACAAGGGAATTGTTCTTATCCCATCACAGGGTTTGCTTTGATAAATTCCAGCCTACTAGCTGCAAATACTTTCCTTGGGTCAGGATCATTGCAGAACGTCACAAATAATTTGTTGTTGTTGGCCTTCTTTTTTTTATAAACCTGGAGGGAGGAAGATGCAAGTCTGGCTCTCAGAAACAGAAGAAATGATGAACTGACACATCTAAGTGCAATACTGGTGGTCTGAAGTCTGACATGCTGCATCAACCACCACAGAAGTTTCAAGGCCTATTCAGTGTGTGTGGTTAAAGCGAAAGTCCCCACCCAAACAACCCAGAGTCACTTCACTCCAGAGAAAAGGTACTCACATGCAATGCGAACATAGGCCTTTCGACTCTTAGTAGTGCCGGCAGAGCTCCAAGCGACACACTGGCACCAGTAATCTTCAGGTCCAAAGAGTTCTTCCACCTGCTGACGGGAAATCTCAATGCTCACTTCCCGAACAATCAAACCTGTCAGGATACAATTAATATCCCGAGAGTATTAGAGTTGGTGAAGCTATTGTTCAGAATAAAATATTAGAGAGAGAGCGCATGCGAGTGTGCTTGTAAAACTCTTCTGAGTCCTGGCTGATAATCTACTCAACAGCCCTTATCATGAGGAGACTGTTAAGGAAAACAACAACATTATTGGTGAGTGAACAAGTGAATATTTTGCAAGACTCATTTATATCATGTATATGTGCACACACACCCACACTATACATCTAAACATTGGGCAGATCCTCAGCTAGTGTAAGCCAAAGTAGCTCCATTGCTTCCATTTCCCATTGATACCAGGTGAGGATCTGGCACAGTACAATTTTAATATGAAACATGCTTCCCATCTTACACTATCAGGAGCTGTGTAAAAATACAAGTCTCCTCCTTTAAAAAAAATATATCATCCAGTTTGGGGATGCTGATGGAGCAACTCTTGTTCACTCGAATACTAAATTGTGCACAGCACCATGACTTCACCCCTCCTGAAAACAGAACAGTTGTCTACACTGATGGTCTCAAACCCTGCAGCTTAATGATTGTAAGCGTATTGTTTTGAAATATACTGTCTAGAACAAGGGTCTACTCTGCACTACAGTATTGCACACCACTGTGCTCTGCATTGCCCCCTAACATGCCTTCCCCCATATCCTCTAATAATGCATTTTAATGCAATCCTCAAAAATCTACAATGAGAACAACAGTGATGATAACGCTGTCACTGCCATTACAAACCTAGCATTTGCCCAGTTACCACACAGCGCTATCTGATGTGCAGCATTTTTTCCTATTTTACGTACAGGGAAATATTGTGGTATCTCAGATACCACTGCAATATCTGTTGGTAAGATGCTGACTTTTAACACCAATTGACATACTCCATGTTTTGCATGATCCCACCCCAACAATTCACCAGCCCTGTGAAAATGCTCTTCACTTCAGTTTTAAAATGGTAGCCAAGGGAGGTGTGTGGGTGGGTGAGTTGAGGGGGGGAGAATCTATGCACCTTTTTTAACATATTTGCACTGTGTTGCTGATGCCAAAGCCTCAATAAACTTTGAGTGTGTCCATCCATAAAAAAAAAAAATCATCACCATTTCTAAAATGTAGTCCAATAAAGGACCTTAAGTATATAAACCTCACATACAAATATTTTGTACAGCGTGACTGATTCTCTTTTTCCTTACTGTAATGCCAGGAAATTTAATTAAAAGATACTTGATCTTAGTCTGCATAGTTTGTCCCCATCACTGAATAACTAACATAGGGTTATGAGTCTTTCTGCTGAACGCAGACTTTCAGGTCAGCTACC
Organism: Chelonoidis abingdonii; assembly: GCF_003597395.2. Classification (NCBI taxonomy): domain Eukaryota; kingdom Metazoa; phylum Chordata; order Testudines; family Testudinidae; genus Chelonoidis; species Chelonoidis abingdonii. Next base: position 26,612,564 of record NC_133773.1, read on the forward strand.
CCCAGCCTCTTACAACATGAATTACAAGGTGATATTCATAACATGAATGTTCCCAGTTGTACAGCACAGTAGCACTGCATGCTCTGGAAACCAAGCAAACCCTTGATTTTGCCTTCAGCCTCATAGAGGCTCCATTCAGGAAGCTGATGATTAATTAATATTGGTGCACGGTTGTATACTGTCGTTTATGCTGCACACGCTTTCCATCCAAAACTCGTTTAACAACGTAACATCATAAAAAACAACAACAGGAACTGAAGCATGCAATATCATACAGAATTTTTGTACGAACTCTTTATAATTAGATGCATTTTCCTGCTAGGTATTATATAGCCTATCATCTTTTTAATTTCCTTATCTTTGACATGTTTGCCCAGGAAATTATAAGCTATTTCGAGAAAAATACATACTAGCTTTTCTCCTTGAAACTAAACACTCAAAATTTGGTTGCTGTACTTCGATGAAGTAAAAACAAAATACAGCATATATATTTGGAATGTGACAAACACCACCTTCTAAAACTGCTTTGCTTGAAAGAGCTCAATTGGCTCCAGAAGTGGCCCAGGGCTGTTCGTTGTCCTATCTATAAGGGGAAAATAGCTTATATATACAGGATGTGCTCAAAAGGGGTTATGTTTTCACAGTGCAACTGCTGCTAGTCTAAAGATCTCACTTCAGTACATTCCCACTTTTTATAGCCTCAAGAGCTTAGCAGTTTCAATGTTCCAATATTATGTTTTTACAACGAGGCTGATTATAATGCAGTTTGATGGAGCAGAGAGTTAGGTTACTACAGGGCTAAAGTAAGTAGTCTTATAATGAAAGGAGAATACTGGTTAATGATTACAAAATGGACTTAAAATTCTGGATGCAAATCCAGTTTTCTGATATGTTGAAGATATGAAATATACATCATGTCAATAACATCCATTAAATACACTGGCATAACTTTTATCTCTTGGTTCTTAATATATTCTCCATTTAATAACAAAAAGCTAGTCAAGGCATTGGTTTTCTAGGACATAAACGCTCACAGGTTTCAGGTTGTTTAAAGTCTTTTGATCTCACAAATTGTGTGGTAGCCATCTAGAAGCATATTTTCTGTTTGTGCTTAAAAGCATGTGATCATAAATACAGTATCACCATATGATTACATCTGTCTCTAAGCCAGGGGTTCTCAAACTGGGGGTCAGGACTCTCAGAGGGTTACGAGGTTATTACGGGAGAGGGCAGGTCGCGAGCTGTCAGCCTCCACCCCAAACCTCGCTTTGCCTCCAGCATTTACAGTGGTGTCAAATACATAAAAAAGTGTTTTTAATGTGTAAGGGGGGGCCGCACTCAGAGGCTTTCTGTGCGAAACAAGTCACCAGTACAAAAGTCTGAGAACACTGCTCTAAGCTAAAAAAATTTTTGTAGAATATATAGGAGATCAAATCAGTTGCTGAGACATCAGCTGGGACGATATGCTATATGTATAGGTAGTGAATGTAGAAATTTATGGGCCAGATTATGACATCCTTAATTTTGCTAAGCAGCACCTTACTCCATTAGGAACCACACTGATTACTTATGGAGTAAGGTACTAGTCTGTGGGAGAAAGCACTGGGGCTGACCGGCAGCAGGAGCCCCAGCCACTGGGGCTGACAGCAAGTCTGGAAGCAAGGAAATCCTGACCTTTGAATGTTCTATATTGAAATCATGAATCAGGCTTCATTTTACTTTGAAATCGCATTTCTCGCAATTAATTCACAGAGTTGGCACGTCTGGCAGAAGGTGACCCTGCGTGATTCCTCCTGAACTTTCACACACTGTAAGGATCTGATTCTGCTGGCCTTACTCATGCTCAGTAGTGCCTCATTTCACAAAGAGTCCCAGTGATTGAAAAGGAACATCTTACCTAGTAAAGTATCACTCCACCTAAGAAAAGGTGGCAGAATCTGTCTGTCGGGTCATACAACTAGGAATGGGGTAATTTTCCTCTGTGTTGTGACAGGTCAGAATCCTATTGGTGTCACTTAAAAAATAATCCTTACCATGGTCACACTTTCTAATCGTGTTAGGAAACATTTAATTAGAGTTATCTCAGACAGCAGCTGACCTATTATCATGCTGAAATGATTCTGTATAGGTCCCACAGAAGACTCTACATTCATCCAATACTATACTGCTTAAAACCTCACAGGAGAATAATAATGGCATGATAACCTTGAGAGGAGGACTTCTAAGCGAGATCCTGATCTTACCACTACTGCAGGTGCTTCTACTATTCAATCACAGGAAACAGGTTGAATTTATTTCGTAATTGTTCCTCATGAGCCACCTTTTGCATTACAAATGTTGTTCTAAGGACTCAGTTGATCTGCAATGTAACTTTTAAGGTAGGTCAAAACTTGGATGTTAAATCCTGACAACATCCCATTAAACACCGTATGAGATCAAGAGACTGGCAGTAACAGCAGAATAAACTAATTTCCTCTATATCCCCCACTGCTTTTTTAGTACTTTGGCTCTTACAGAATGACACATAACCCAGCCTTTATGCTCATACAGGCCAACTTCTGCACTGATTTGCATCTCATACAACCTCACTAATCACATGGGATGTAAGTCAGTGTAGAATTTGCTCCATACCACACACTTTATAGCCCAATTTTTTAGAGGGTTTCTATATTTGCTCTCTCAGATTCTGAGTGTGCCTGTTTGGACATTCAGTTCTATATCTACCTGCCTGACTATATACGGATGCACATACTTGTGAGCGCAAAATTAGAAGCCATTTTTAAACACTTTCCCCTGTGGGTCTACCACACATGCACCACACACAAAGGAGGATTCAATTGCTCAGACGACTGGTAGTTGCTTATGGAGCACTTAACCTCTAGGACACTGTCGTAGCTTCCTACTCAGATTTGAACCTTAGCGTTCATAAACTGAGAAGCTAGCATGAAACCTTCTAAGCTTTTCCTACTTAGATCTGATCTCGCTGCCACCATCCAAAATTTCAGGGTTTTTGGCCCCTCTGGTCCCCCAAAACCTTTCCTGGGAGGCCCCAAGACTCAGAACCCTGAGCCTACAACAAAGGGAATAACCCACTTCCCTCCCCTCTCTCTCTCTCTCACCAGACTTTCCTCTCTGGGCTAACCTGGGAGTATTGATGCAATCTCTTTACATCACAATACCAAGAAGCATATCTCCTCTTTCTCACAAAAAGACAAACCCCAAATACAAGGAAACAGAAGAGATTCTATCTCTCCTCCCCCTTAGCTTCCTCCCGCCCTGGGACACTAGGAGAGTAACACAGAGCGTAGTGTTTCCCTTCCCCTCTGCTTTCCCTTTCTCCTTAACCAGTGAAAAACTCAAACAGGTTTTAAAAAGAAAGCTTATAAAAAAAGAAAGAAAAAAGACAAACATATTCTCTGTAACAAGATGACAATACAGGGCTTATTGCTTATAAGAAAAATATGAATAAACAGTCTGAAGTCAAAAAGATATCCAATTTGAAACATTCCAGCAAGTTACACACATGTAAATACACCCAAAACAACATAAAAGCCTATATTGTTTTTCTACCTGTACTTACAAGTTGGAAACAGAAGATTAGAAGAAAGAAGCTTCTCATAGCTGAGAGACAAACAAAAGACTCAGAGTCCAAAAATTCCCTCCCTGACTTTGAAAAATCCAGTTTCCTGATTGGTCCTCTGGTCAGGTGTTTGGGTTCCCTTTGTTAACCCTTTACAGGTAAAAGAAACATTAACCCTTAGCTATCTATTTATGACAGACACCAATTCAAATTCACCCCGTATCAGTAATAACTGAAACATTAAAATCCCACAGATGTTTCATGTCTACTGTGAAATGAGTTGATAGTTTCAGTCAAGTTCCCAGCATACAGATATCCAAAACTTAGAATAAAGCCCCATTCACAACTGCATACCTGCCCATAGCCTGACAAAATTCCAGTAAATTGCAAATTTGCATAAATTAATATATTTGCATAAATTCAGACATGAACCACCAGAAGCAGATGCCTTCCTATTTTATAGTTATGCAATAACAAACCCAATTGTAGGGAGATAATTGAATGCATTTGTGGGTAGCTAGAATGTTTGATAGGTTCCACATACTGTATATAAATTCAATAAATAAAGATACCAGCTTTATTAAAAGCTTCCCTGCTGTGGTTACAGTATAGCTCCTACACTCTTTCACGGAAATAAATAGCAAGAAGATGACTAGTGGGGAGGGGGAATTTTTGCTTGCACTATCTCCTAGTTTGAGGTTTATCCCTTGGCCTGCATGCTCACCTAGGAACATAAGGGGAATATACTCTTCTCCCCCTGTGCAGGCTACCCAGACCTTGGATGCAGCCATCCACGACCTTGGATGCACCCATTGCCACCCCCCTCACACATTTGCAGCAGGGTGGTGGTGGTGTGGAGCCTTAAAGTGAGAAGTCGAAGTAGAAAGTCAAGCCATTTGAATCAGTTTTGTATAAGAACTGGTAATGACATCTTATGAATGTACATCAGAAAGAAAGCGATCCATAAAAACATGCCTTCCCATTTTTAATTAACAAGTATTTGATCTCTGACCTCAGTAAACAACTTGAAAAATTGCAAGGGAGCCCCAAGAACTGATCAAAGTTTTGAAACTGAAATAAGAGCAAATGAGAAAGTTCAGAAGGGACAACAAAGAAAAGGAGAGAAATACTTGCTTAGAATTCTGTCTTGTGGATTTGGATAATCTAAATTATGAAAGAAGTCTGAGAAAGAGAAGATGACTTTGAAACTGTTTAGTTTCAGGGATATTTACACACACCAATCACTCTGATTTTATATAAAAATCCGCCCACACACAGCACTGAGCCTGCCATCAGAAAAATCTATTCAATTGCTGGAACTTCCCTGTAGACAGGGCCAAACACCTATAGCCCGAAGGGAAACACAGTGCACTTGGCAAGTCTGAAGCTGGCATTAAATGGCATCACTTTGGCACTTTCAGCAGAGATCTCAAGAACTGAACAACCTTCTTACCCCTCCAAGTTGTCCCTCCAGGTATGGACTGAGGCATATTGATGAGGAGTTTAAGGACAACTAGCACTGAAAGTGCCTGTTACACACCAGTTCTGTGAATTAAGAGAAGGCCTCAGTCTCCAGGGCTGTCAATCTAGTACTATTCACCTGCACTACATGCCTCTCCTCACATTTTAATGGGAAATTATACTTTTTCTGGGCTGGATTGTGACTTGGACTACACACCCATGCAAGTGAGTGAAAGAGAAAGAACTTTCCTAACATTCCTACATTGTTTACTTGGACATCTGTGGGTGGGGAATGGGTGGGAAGAGGCACAGAATAGATGTGTCATAAACAGATAGCTAAGGGTTAATGTTTCTTTTACCTGTAAAAGGTTAACAAAGGGAACCAAACACCTGACCAGAGGACCAATCAGGAAACCAGATTTTTCAAAGCTCAGGGAGGGAATTTTTGGGTGTGTGTCTTTTTTCTGTGTCTCTGCTGCTAGTGCTCTCTGTTTATGATGCCTCTCTTGGCTCTGAGAGAGGATCTCTCTACCTTCAGACTTTTCTAATCTTCTGTTTCCAAGTTTTTTTTTTTTTTTTTTTGTGAGAGTACAAAGGTAGAAAACACAATAGGCTTATATTGTTTTTTTTTTGTATTTACATGTGTGGTAGTTGCTGGGATGTTTAACTTGTATTCTTTTTTGGATAAGGCTGTTTTATTCAATTTTTTCTTTTAAGCAATTGACCCTGTATTATGTGTCATCCTTTGATACAGAGACCATTTTTTTATGTCTTTTTCTTTCTTTTTTTATAAAGCTTTTCTTTTTAAGAACCTGTTTGAGTTTTTCTCTGGTTAAGGCTAAGGAACGAAGGGAGGGGGAAATCCTTGGTGTATAGATTGAGCTAAGCTTGAATTTGCATAGCCCTCTGGGTGAGGGGGAAGACACTATGAATCTCTCTGGGTTTGGTGTTTCAAGGAATGGAAGCAGGGAAATCTCCTTAGTGTGATCCTAGGCGGGAAAATCTGGGGGGAGGTAAAGAGGGAGAAGGGAAGTAGGTTATTTCCCTTTGTTGTGAAGACTTCATGGGCACCTGAGTCTTGGGGGTCCCCCGGGGAAGATTTGGGTGGGGAGACCAGAGTGAGGCAGGCACTGATTCCTGTCTGGTGGCAGCGCTATCAGATCCAAGCTGGTAATTAAACTTGGAGGTTTCATGCTAGCAACTTATTTTCTGAACTCTAAGGTTCAGATCTGAGTAGGAAAGCTATGACAGATGGAGCCTTGGCTAAATCTGCCTAATTGCTAACTGGTTCAGCTAAGTGAGCAGAGGAGGTTGGAGGGATATTTGGAGGGATAATCATTTGCAGCTGGTAGAGGAGAACAGCTAATCACTTCCCCTCCTGGAGCAAAGGGACAGCAGGGAGGGAATTATTATAGACATAGTCCTTTACTATAACTTGCACTCTAGATACACAATCTAGCAAAGACACATTCTGATGATCCCAAAGTGCTTAATATATTAACTGGTTAAGTAAACTATGGGTAGATTATGTGCTCTTCAAAGGCAGGAGGTGTATCTCTTTTTTTTTAAATGTCCATAAATGTAATGTAATCATATAATATTATGGTATTATATAAATTAGTAACAGTAATAATAATTCATGGGTTCTATTTTGCACCCATTGAATTAAATGGACAAACTCCTAATGATTTCCATGGCAGTATAAATATCACTTACACTATTTTATATATCTCACTGTGCCCACCACTAAAATTCATTCACTTCTGTGGTGAAACCCAACAACTGTTTTATCAGGCACAGCAACCCCATACAATAGTTTAATATAGGCAATGAAGAATACTGTATTCATCTGAAAGTGTAAGAGGTTCAGCAAAACAGAATTTAATTATCCAGCTCGGAATCTGTCCAGGTGAGTAGGGTTAATATCTACACTCTACAGGGCTCCTTTGTGCCAAAACTTATTTTGTTGTTATTTAAGGTATAGGGAAAATTTTGTGTGCGTGTGTTTGTGTGTGTGTGTTCAGCTGCAAGTATAAACTCAGTTTCCAAATTCTGAGAATCTGTATGTGTATTTTTCTGTTAATGGATTCTCTTTTGTGTTTTTCTGCTTTCAATTGATCAAGAGATACTTCTTCAACTAGTAATCAAATACACCTCTACTCCAGGGGGGTGGGGCTGCGCACTCCGGTGGATCAAAGCAAGTTTGATATAATGCGGTTTCACCTATAACGCAGTAAGATTTTTTGGCTCCCAAGGACAGTGTTATATTGGGGTAGAGGTATAGTCATGTGTCCAAGCTACCAATCAGATTTCAGAGCGGTGCACGTGGTAGCTGTTCCCTCAGCTAGACACCAAGTTCCACTTCCGTGTTGAAAGCACAGGCCTGATGGGGCATAAAACATTGCCCGGGTGCTTCTGGGCTACAAGCCTCGCCCCTCCTTTGTGAAGGCAGCAGACAACCTTTGCGCCTTTTTTCGCGATGCAATTGAGCAAACCGCCATAGCACGCCAAATCATGTGGACCACTGAGATCAACCAACGGTATCCGACCGTTGCAACG
>NC_133773.1:26631117-26650682 GCF_003597395.2 Chelonoidis abingdonii
TGGCACTGATTTATTTTGTGACCTTGTAGCCAAGGTCCTTTTTTACCTGTTACTCTGTGTCATTTTCCACATCTGTGAATATTGGGCAAGATTGTACATAATTTACACACCGTTGTAGTGTTACCTTAGATTCTTGGTTGGAAGCACTATGTAAGTGCAAGCATATACTAAACACATAGTTATTTACAATGCACATGGTCACACAAAGTATTTCCTTGCGCCAGACATGGTGTGGGGTGGACAAGTTGCTGTCTCCTGGAGATGCATTCTCTGATCATACATAACCTCGCAAACAATCGATTTCGTGATCCCACTGTGGACGCGCTAAACCGATTTTATTAGATCTGTTTTGTAATATCGGTTTAAGCTACTTCGAAATAATCGTGCAGTGTAGACGTACCCTATGATGTCTCGTAGCTGCCTTTACAGCTGAAACCCTGACCCCACTGAAGTCAATGGGAGTTCTGCAGTTGATTTCAATGAGGCCAGGATTTCATCCATATTTGTTCAACTCCAACTAAGAGTCCAATAGCACTTGTAATTGGCAGTTACTCAGAATCAGCTTTATGCCTCATCCAAAAAAGGCAGAATTTTCCCTATCTTATCAAACTGACCAAGAGCACAACCCAAAGTGATATGACTGCAGATGTACTTAATAAAAGATTCACCTAGTACTTGTTATTATATTTGGTCTCCTGTGGTAAAATGTAGTAATTCAAGCAGAGTATGGCCAACATTTTCACTTAGAGGTGACTCATAATATCTATCTGATGTACTGTTCAGTCACAGACTCAGTAAACAGTCCATTTTTGGGAAGGGGACCTGAATAATTTTACATAATGAAATATTCTTTTTATAATAAATACTAAGTTAAATCAATACACTGTGATGATGGAAACTTTTTTATAATCTTTCAGAGATGGGTCTGTCACAGCCATAAAGGACTCTGTTCAAATGCTTCAAAGTACTTCTGTTATAGTGTCTGGTGTTTCAAAAATTAATAAATAGGCTGAGCACAAATAGGACTGCTTCAAATATAATGATTCTTGCTGAGAAAAATGTTCTCTCTGCATTCTGTTGGGACAGAGATGATTGCATGATGGCAGCCTCCTGTGTACTTCAATTTTTAAACACATCAACTGCAGTCTTAACAACAAAGAAATAAGAAATAAAACTATTTGGAAATAAATAAATAATAAAACTAAGTGACTGAAAACCCCTCCAATAATCATGCACCCTGTTATTGCATCCATCTGCTCTTTCTGACTTCCCAGTAATGGCTGCTTGGCTAATGGCACACAGAGGAACTAGATGCATACTGCAAACAATTTTCTGCAACTATTAGCTCAAATTTTTAAATGAACAGCCACCAGCTATGTGCCCTATGTGCCGTGTCCTCACTAGGAAAAAAGGTGCATTCTTAACTCGAGTCAGCTAACCTGAAGAAACATCCTAGTGAAGACAAGGCAGTTAGAGCCAAGAGCTAGCAGGTGAAGGTAAACCCTGGAAGAACCTGAATTCCTGTTTCCCTTGGGGATGGGGATCAGGCATTTCCTGATCAGCCTCTGGCCCTCATCATCCCTGTGGCTCTCCCCCTACCCTTCTTGTTCTCTAGACTCCCTTTTTGTAATGGAAGTAGCCTGAGGATCACTGGTAACTGGCCCTTGTCTGAAGGTATCACAAGGTGGAAGGTTTCTAGAAAGAGGAGATTCACTATCCCTCTATTTCTTAGCTTAGTCCCTTTTCCCTGAATGCCTTAAAGGCAGTTTTAATAAGCCTCACAGACTCTGAGGCAGAGTTTGGACTGAAATCCCTCTGGAGGATCTAAGAGAGCAGTTGGATCTCATTCAGCTTTTTCTTCTGAGGGCAGTGGGTTGCTGCTGCTCAAGTGGGAGCAGGTAGGAGGAATGTTTCCTGTTCCAGGGGCCGTGGCGGCTTCTGTAGCTGAAAAAGGAGGAATGACTTTCTTTGCTCTGTGTAAAACGCCTGCCAGTGCCTCAGGTGTTATTGTGGAGGCAGCTGCAGACCAGTGCTTGGGCAGAAATGCTATTAGGCCTATGAGGCCTGTTGCATTGTTTTCTGTGTTCATGCCTTTCTCTCAGCTCCACAGGTAATGATGCTCCACCTGCTCAAGACAGAGGTAACGGGGTTTGGGAGCCAAGAACACCCTGTGTCTAAAAGGGATGATATCATCTAAAGGTCTAACTGTACTGTCTCTGCCTGCGGGCAGGGAAGAACTTTATCCACACATCTGGACTGCTACAGGAGACCAGAGAGAAGAATATTATATTATATCTTGATAAAAGAGAGGAATATATACAATGTTATTGTTATTATGACATCACACACATTCTACATAGAGACAGAGGGACAAATTCTAAACTTGGGCACAAGTTCTAATCCTAATCCAGAGGCCAAGTAGCTGGAGTAAACTCTAGGTATATGTTTGGGAGGAAGTGGAAAGGAATCTTTTCTCCTCAGGTAACAGAATGGCTCTGGAGATGCTTGGCAGAGGCTATGCCTGTCTTGTGGCTGTAGCACCTGATTCTCTGGTGCTAAGTGCCCTCCTTTTCTTGCATCTCCTCTCCAAATCTTGCTCCCTCCTTCTTGTGCAGGAAACCTACATCAGTTTAGCTGCCTGGGGACTGTCTGTGCAGACAGCAATAGAATTTGAAGGTTCAGGTCTTACTGCATGTTTGTGGAAGCTCCAGTAACACAGACCCCCCACTTCCCCTCAGCAGACATGTGAGGTTGAATATCTTTAATACAACATTGAACTGGCTATTTGCTGTTAAAAATATTTTGACACACAAAGGAAATACACAGCAAAAATCCTTCTATAGAGACAATTTCCAGTTCCACCTCACTTGTGCAAAATGTCTACAAAATGCACCAAAAATGAGTGATTCTCTCACACATTTAGTGCCATATGCTCATGCTTTTTGGGTTTCTTCCCCCTCCTTGGTGCAAATTAATAATCCTACTACAATATCTCTCCAGAAATCTCAGTACAAGTGTTCATCTATACTTACATAGGAATCTATAATTTCTGAAATAACATAGGGCTCTTGTCCATGAACACATCTGCATTTGTTTCAAGCCATAGCATCTCAGGGCTTCCTGTCATTCAGCAGTCACATTTGGTGGTCCCTTAGCAATACTTTGAAGGACTGGTACCACTAAAACGGAGCTTGGGGGAGGGGATGTTCAGAGGGAAAGGCACGACAGAGAGTGACTGTATTAGTTACTCCAGCTCTTGACAGAAAGCCCAACGCTTTTTCTGTGGTTGAGGCGTGTGTGACAGGTTTTTTTGTTTTTTTTTTTTTAAAAAGAGGCCAGAAAAAAACCTGCCAGAGGTTCATGTTTTACATAAACCTACAGTTGAGACTTCACAAAGAAAATCTATGCACTTTTTATTTCTGGTTCAGAGGATTTACATGCTCCTTCAGCACTGGGTAATGCTTCCCAGTCCCCAGCTTAGTGCTCATGTAAAATTGAAGCACTTTTGAGGCAGTTTAGTGCCTGCAGATGAATCTCAATGTGCAGGCAAAAGCCATAATGGCTGTTTAGCACTTTGCAAGAAGAGGCTGGAAATCATGAAAAAACAAACAAACAAAAAACTATTGAACTGCAGCCATCTGGGAAGCCAACAGAGAGCTTCTGAATTTTGAAAAGCATGTTTATATTGCGTTTGTGTAACCAGGGAAGGGAAAATTAAAAATAAATGTGATTTTTTCCCCCAAAAGAGTAAGTATATATACCAAGGCTCTTCCAGTTTGGGGTGTACAGACACATACATACACAGAGCACCTAATTTAAGTGAGTTCTGAGAAGCTGCACTGAAGCAGAAGTGTCTTATTTCCATGATTTTGATGCCGTGTCACAGTTCAGTGGCTGGTACAGATGTTGTGGGAATAAGGACAACCAACAACGTGACACAAGGGGTCACTAGGGAACCTTTCTGAGTAGTTGTCCTTTTTCTTAGTCCATGATGTGGCAGAACAGGGGCTGGGAGGGAGAAGTGTAAAATCACCACTTTTTTCTTTTGCCAGTTAGGGATTGCATTTCACAGTCGACTAAGAAATCTTGAGAACTTAAAAAGAAAACAACAACAAACAACAAAGGACATGCAGCTGCTTTCAAAGGTTCTTTTGTCCAGTGCACTGTCAAGTTAAGTGACTTTCACCAGATAGATATGCAGTGGCTCTGGGAATTTACTGCCTGTTCCCACATCCAGAGTGGTCAGGCTAACAATGAGAGTGCCACCTCCTGGCCACTGAAAGGTATTTTTTAGTTTGTAGGAGATAAAAGAATGATTGGGGGCGGGGGTGGGAAGGGGGAAGAGGCAGCATAGTGGTGACAGTGTGACTGCATGGGATGTAAGTCAGTGCAGAATTTGGTCCAGAGAATCAAACCGCTGAGAAGTGGAATAGACCTTTTTGGTCATATATGTGAAAATTTTCAGAAATCTCCTGAACTTTTGTTTGCCTCCATTTTTCCAGGTGCCAAGCTTGAGACCCATGGTTTCAACTCTTTGTTGCCACCTTAGTCAAAACCCATCACAAAGCACTAAAGGATCAAAAACTAAATCCAAATTAAAACACAATCCCTTTCAATCAATCACTGCTCCTCAGCCCTGACAATCCAAAACCCCCAATCAGTAGTGCAAATAACCCCACTTAAAATCCCCAAATGTTCAAAATGCTAAACCAGCACCAGTACGACCAACAAGACTGGTACCACAAGAAATTGGGAAGAACAAGTCAAAAACAGCAACAAGAATTTTGAATGGAAAGAATAAAGGAGGGCCGGGTGTGGGGGTGTAGATAATTTGAGACTGCGGTGAGTGAAGAAGTGTCCCAGGGAACCTGTTGGGAATTGGATGGGATCAACAGGAGGGTAGGCTGTAGCAAAGCTGACAGCTGGAGGGGAGAAAAGGCATGAAGATAATCAGGGTGGGCATCCTCAACTGGCTCAAATTAATGAGATGAAACCCAGGCAGCTCATTTCTTAAATCAAAAATAACTTTACTTGTTCTCTCATTACTGGACATCATGGATCCAACCCACAACACGGCCAGAGAGATAAGCAGCATGCACCACCCTCTGCTGGACAAACAGACAGGGAAGATAGCCGAGTGGAAGTTAACCTTGCTATAACAAATAATAGTAATAATAATATATAAATAGCAGCTTTTATCCATAGGTCCCCAAAGCACTTTCCACAAGTGAGCAAGCATTATTATTCCCATTTTACAGATGAGAAAACTGAGGCAAAGGGCAGTTGAATGATTTGCACAAGGACACACAATGAGTCAATAGCAAAGTCTGCTTTAGAATCCAAGACTTCTGACTCCCCAGTCCAGTGTCCTATCCCATGGATCTCATGACCTCTCACAGAAGCAGTATTAACTCCTTCTCATTGGCTGCTAGCCCCCATGAAGAGGTTGTAGGATGCAGATATGGAATGGACAGGCAATGGCAGAAACTTCTCTGCAGGAGAGGAAAGGACCTGGAGGCAATGAAGACAGTTCTAGGATCCTCGTGCTTGCCTTCTGCTTTCTTTTGAATTTTGGGGGTCAATGGGGGTTGAAGACCTCAGCCCTTTCCCAAACTAAATGAGTGAAAATTCCTCTTCTTGCAGGATTGGATGTGGAGGAACCTCTAAAAAGTGACCTTATATGGTTTCCAGGAAAGCCTTTCTTTTGTGATTTTCTGCCACAGGAGGGGAATATCCAGCCCAGTGTTCTTAATCCACATAATCTAATAAAATTTAACTTATCTGAAGTAATTAGGAAGTGCTTTATTATGATATTTCCCCCTGCTGTGTGAAGCATTTAGGATTTTTGTAGTGTAAAGTTTGCTTTCACATCTGCAAAAGCATCCTGCATCTTGAATTTGTGTCTCAGAACACAGCAATTCCCTATTCCCAATTCTGAAGCATTAAAAACTATTGTTTATCTGTACAGTTGTGTTATTTTCACTATATTCAGGCTAAAAGTAGAAAGCTTTTTCCACTTTGAAAAATAGCCACAGGGGTCTTGCTGTTGGCTGCTACCTTGGTCTTGATCCACAGAGGGCCAAGTTCCCTGTAGCTGGTTTTGAAGCTGTAAAAGCTGTGGGGTAGATAAAGCTTTTATTGTACTAATGATGCTTATTCTCACACAATCTTCATCCTCATGAGAGGTTTCTATATGGCTACTGGGAGAGATGTGGAAGAAGAGGGGGGCTGGAGTGACATTTAAAGTGACAGCACTCTCAAATGTTTGTGTGGTGGTGGTGGTGGTGGTGGGGAACATTTGTGTGGGTTTATTATTAATTATTATTATTATGCATTAAAGAAAAAACCACTGTATTTTACTGAAGAGTTACGGACCTGTGGAGAAATACAGCTATCAAGTTTTTCACCACCAGTGGAAAATGTTTTGGGACATGTATGTTTACACACACTCTCTCAGTTATAACACCCTCCAGTCAAACGACAGTTGGGACAGAAATTGGCATAGTTACTGATGTGCTACCATCAGTTTATGTATAGTGCTCATACTTGCCAACATTTGAAAACTATTAATAGGAATAAAGGGACATATTCTTAAACTTCATTGAAATGTATTCGGACTAGGATAGAGTATTGGAGGGGGAAAAGTAGAAAACTGGCAATATTTTGCTGAAAAATAGTTATTCTAAATAAGGATGGTTGATATTTCTGAAGGTTTTGATTTGACAAAACATGAACAGTAAAAAAAGGTCATGACAATAACATAATGAAAACAATAATCCTAATTTATAATTTGTGACAACCCTTATTAAAACAACACTACAGTATTCTACCCTCATGATCGAAAACACAACAGGCTACACAATAGCAACACTCCAGCATTTGGGATCATTAATGTAGGAAGCCATTTCTTTAGTATTTTTAATAAGGGATACCAACAAATTTGGAAATGGAAGTAGCTTTTCTTTCTTTCCTTTAGAGACCTATCTAAAAATACAGTGAATTGAGAGGTGATGCCAGAACAACAAGAGGGAAAGTGAGGTTTAGGAGGGAAGATAAGCTTGAAAGAACGTGTGGAAAAGGGTGTGGAAGATGACAGAAAGGAACATCTGTACACACAAATAATAAGAAAAAACATTACAAATGACAAGTCCATCTTGGGATTAGGGTGACCAGATGTCCCAATTTTATAGAGACAGTCCCGATTTTTGGGTCTTTTTCTTATATAGGTTCCTATTACCCCCACCCACTGTTCCGATTTTTCACATTTGCTGTCTGGTCACCCTGCTTGGGATTGTATTATGACAAGCCACTTTAAGCTCTGTTCTTGGAGTTCTTGATGTTACAAGGAATTATAGTCATGGCAATACATGGTCTCATGCCCATTTTCTATTTATATTTACTCCATCCTAGAGCTATTTTCACACTGGAAATAATGAGTCTTACATTCTCTCTACTGAAATAAATATTTCTTGAGTGGAATTGAAGTAAATTACCTTTTTCAGAACTAGATTTTTTTTTTTTTTTAAACAAAAATGTGTTACAGGTCAAAAGGAACATGAGTCAGGCAATCCTCATTGAATAGTCAAAACTCCACACCACTAGCGCAGGTGGCATCTAAAAGAAGCTGTGCTTAATAGATTAAGGGAGCCTTGATATGAAGGAAGGCAGATTTTCCCAGTCCCCCCAAAACGCTGTGGTATAAATACCTGAATAAGCAGTTTTCATTTTGTCTATGTACACTTAATTAGTACTTGCTTAAAATGGCACAGCGACAGCCCTGCAAACGGAAGTGCTGTCTTTATCCATGGAAGTGGAACTACATGAAGTATTTTGCAAAGAAAGAACACTTTGGAAGTTTTAGCTTTTTGTCAATGTTATGTAACAGACAGAAATACTACTTTCACCAGAGTGTAGTTTTGTGAATCCAGTTCAGGGCAGGCGAATAAAGAGCCCAGGGAAGCATTTAAGAAGAGAAGCTTTGAAAAATAGTAACAAACCCCCATATTCTGGCCTTACCATTGTAGACAATCTGGGTTGGGGGAGAAGAGCAGAGAGGTGGTAATCAAGTGGATGTTCCTTGAGCCATTGTGCTTGCTGAGGACAGAATGGCTCAAGAGAGGCATTTGCTATGAACCATTCTTTACTGCTGCTCCCAAAGGAAGTGTGCACTCCCACTAGAGCCTGCTACTGAAGGCAGTTGCGAACAGAGGAATTGGAGACCTAGTCTGACTCCAAACAAAATGACTCCAAAGGGGCATGGTCCTCTTCTTTGGTGGCATGGCCAGGCCTCAGATTTCCTATCCCTCCTCTCCGCCAGTGAGTTCCACTGTGCAAGTTAGAGGGATCCCCCGCCTAGCACTCAAAGGTCCTTATTCTGCCATGCTCCTTCTTGGGAGCTTTGAAAAAGGGATAAACAGATGCCATATGCCGCCTTCTCCCTGTGCACCTGAGCAAGACAATGCATAGGCAAAACACTAACATTAGCTAAATGACCTAAAGTACCTATTTAGTTAGCAGCTGCAGCACTAGGAAATAATGGTTTCAAAATGTTCTTTTCTCCTTGGTTGAAGGAGATGGAGACGGAGACGAAGAGTATATCGGGGGCACTGCAATGTATAACACGGGAGTGCCTATAGAGCATTTCTGGATATTTCTGCAGAAATCATTCCAAAATATATACAAACTGAAAAGGACAAAAAACCAGAAGTAAGTTCTCGGTGGGCCTGATTCTTTCCTGTTGTGCATCCAGTGCAGTCCATTTTGATTTGGTAGCATTTAACCTTGCTTTGAACAGATGTAAAGTCCTGGAGACTCGATGCATGTGTATCTGCATTGCTGTGTGTACTGCAGAAATGGGAAATATTTTCACATAAAAAGCAAATGCACCAACAATTCCTCATCCACAATCATTTTCAGTTGCACAATAATTCAAAGTAAAAAATGTGCACAAATCACACTAATGATTATTGATGCTCTTGCCCTTCCTGTGCTGTATCAATGACATTTTCTTGGCCCCAAAAGCACTAGTTCTGCAGTATTTGTTTCCTTTCTTTGCTGTTATCTTGTACGATAGTAGCTCAGAACATTAAATATATGCCCTTCTTCCTACTTTCATCTTCTCGCTTTAAAACCAAATATCGCCAATGTTCACTTTAATATATTTTATTTTGTTCTGTGTTAATATCAAAATACTGCAGTAAAAACATAAAAAAGGACTGCATCCTGGCTTGCCATTTCATGCCTGCATGAAATGATGAGGCCAGATATGCTGTGCACTGATGAAGAACAAAGCACCCATTTGGACATCTTTAAGAAAATGCTTAACTTTTAATAGAGGAAGAAAATTCCAAATGGGCTGAAGATCAAAAATAGAGTTCAAAAATCTTCCAAATAAGACACTTCCGTTTTCTTGGAATGGACTCTAAGTGTATTTGCACGGTTCTATTACCCGGCTAATTTAATTTAATAAATAAGTCTAGAACATCCTGTCACCTTTTACTATTTCTCAGCATCTCTGATCAGTTGCAATAGTTCCTGTGGAGATTGGCTGACTCCATATGCATACTCTCTGAGACTACTAATCTTTACCTCCTCCTCTAAAATACTGCATGCAGCAAGGCACCTACATAACATCCCAACTTTGTAATAATAACTTCCTCAACTTACACAGAGAAGAGATACAAATGTTTCTTTTTCTCTTAAAAAAAAAATTAACTCTCCTACACCATTTACTATTTCTGTCCAGCAAGTCTTTTTGTTAGGAGCAGGACTGCACCCTGATTCTACATCCTGTGTCACCAGGACCGGCGCTAGGGTTTTGAGTGCCCTAGGCGGACGGCAATTTTGCCACCCCGCGCGCTCGTCCCGCAGCTCTGGTGGAGCTGCCACAGTGGTGCCTGCGGAGGGTCCGGTGTGCCTGCGGGTGGTCCACTGGAGCCGCGCGAGCAGCTGACCGTCCGCAGGCATGACTGCGGCAGCTCCATCCGAGCCACGGACCAGCGGACCGCCCACAGGCACCACTGTAGCAGCTCCATGGGAGCTGCCTGCCGCCCCCTCCAGCGGCGCCCTGACCAAAGGACACTGCTGCTGGCTGCCGTGGCGGCGCCCGACCCAGGGTCAGAGCGCCTCCACGGCAGCCGCAGCCCGGGTTCCCTGGGCCAGGACCCTTGGTGGCTGCTGGCTGTGCCGGCGGCTCCCTGACCCGGGGCTTCTGGGCTGCGGCTGCCGTGCAGTGCCTGACCCAGGGTCAGGTGCCACCGTGGCAGCCGGCGCCAAGAGGTCCCCTGGCCCAGGGAAACCCCGGGCTGCCGGCTGCCGCGGAGGCACCCTGTCCCAGGGGCTTCCTGGGCTGCCGGCTGCTGCGGCGGTGCCCTGACCCTGACCCTCTCTGTCCTACCAGCAGGGCTGCTCAACCATTTAAAAAAAATTGGGGGGCGCTTTTTGGTACCCCCAAATCTCGGCACCCTAGGCAACCGCCTAGTCCACCTAAATGGTTGCACCGGCCCTGTGTGTCACTGCTGGCATATCACCCGGCATATGCTGTGCAGCCTTAGCATTTATTAATGCTAAACAAATTTTCCATGTCAGGGAGATCCACAACTGTTTTTGTACAAGTTTCATTCACAGTGTTTCCAAAGCTTCAGAGTCCATGGACAGCTGAAAACTTATTTCTCTCTCCTTATGTTTTACCTTTTCATTGGAAGATAAGTAACTGCACCAAATACTTTTAGCATTACACCTTTATTTCATATTCTTCTCTCTTCTCTGTATTCTGATTACTTTTTTTAAAGTAAAGAGTGCATGATTAGACTTGATTCTTTTGCTTCTGCATTTCATTACCTTTTTGTTTTGTTCTTCTTGTCATTGCTTTGCTACAGGACGACTTAAGAGAGAAAATCTGGTTCTCAGATGACATTTTAGAAACAACTCAACAGGGCTTTCCTGCTTGTTGTTTGAGGGATAGCATGGCAAAACCATAGCAAAGAGCAGTGTGCCTACGTCTCAGTCACTTGGGTCATATAACTGACATGGAAGGATGAAACTCAAGCAGCATTCAGAATAAAAGTGTTGTCAGAGTCGGTGCAAGGAAGTTTCGCGCCCTAGGTGAAACTTCCACCTTGTGCCCCCCCCACCTAGCTAACACCTCAACCCCCCACAGCAGTTAACCATGCCCCCCACCCCCACCAGAGGAGCCCCCCTCATGGCAGCTAGCCCAGCCCGCCACCCAGGGAGCCCCTCCCCCCGCATCTAGGCGGCCACCTCGTTTGCCTAAGTGGTTGCACCGGCCCTGAGCGTTGTATAACTGAAATCCTTTTTAGCTCTGGTTCATTATTATAGGTTTACTTGTGGCATTGACTGACTGTTAGTTGTGCTGGAGAACTGAATTGCCCCAGGGAGAAAAAATTCCTCTCTGGGGCTCCCTGGCACGTGGAATAGGGGACACTTGCTGCTACATGCTCCTTGCATTCTCTCCATTTGCATATGTACTTAAGGGCACAATATGACTTTATGGATGGTGTCTATCTAACCTGTCCTGGGTAACGACCTCAACAAAATTGTATTACGGAAGAAAAAAGGGGTGAGGGGGAGAGAGAATAACAGTTCTTAGTGTTTGGCCTGACATATATAACCCATCTGAGCAGACCAAGAAGTTACCAATATCTACCAGGTTAGAATTTACTACATTGGTGGAGGATACTAACAGAGGCTGCATAGGCCCAAGTATGGTGTAATCAATGCAGTGACCCAGTGACACATGAATGGGCAAAGCTCTTTGCTAGCCTGATGGATGCAGGCTACTAAACTGCTGATCTAGTATGTTTAAAGATCGTAGGCTCTATTTCAGGCATGTCTATCATTTCTCAGAAATGAATTGCGGCCCATTATCTCACACAACTTTTTATCAAAGTCAACCAACTCCAGACAAGTTTCTTCAATGGCTTTGCAAGAGATGATATTATCTAAATCTATTACTTCTGGCTACCTTAAATATTTGTTTTCCCTTGCCTGCAAAGTCAATACAAATTCTCTTCCAGGGATTCTTAGTCCCGTTTCCAATGATGGTAGGATGCGCCAGCAGACATATCACACTTTATGTCCATATCCAAACTTGGCTGCAAATTCCAGATTCCAAGGACAGCTTTCATTTCAACACTTCCAGTGTGGCTATCATGCAATTGTACTAACAATCTGATTTGCAAGGATTTTTGGAAGCCCCCTGCAGAAATTCCACAAGGTAGAATCGTTTACTACTGTGAGCTTAGTTTCTGGAAGTGGTTTAGGCTGTTCATCATTTAGAACATTCACACAGCCTTCAGATATATCTTCTTTTAAGATAGGGACATTTACATTCTCTGCTGCAATTTCTTTTGCAGCACTGGGAAGATCTTCCAAAATCAGATTTTGAAAATGGGATTAGGTTGCCATGGATTTTTCATCTGTATTAGCAACCAGAATAAATACATCAGCAATTCTGTGTTTTTACTGATTATCTATAATGGACGGGAGTAGGGTGACCAGACAGCAAGTGTGAAAAATTGGGACAGGAAGTAGGGGGTAATAAGAGCCCCTATAAGAAAAAGACCCAAAAATCAGGACTGTCCCTATAAAATCAGGACATCTGGTTTCCCTAGATGGGAGAAGAACCATGTTACCATCAGAGCCCATCTCTCTCTGTAATCTAGCAACTGCTCGTATTTGGTCCACACATTTTTATAGAAGCTATTTTCCCTAATCAATGTAAACTTCTTCCCATTCTGAAACTCTAGAGATGTTGTAATTCCAGATATTCTCAGACTCTCTTTTTCTATCTTGTCATAGTGGGTTTTTTTTTTTCCTTTAGTGAAGGCTCTGGGAATGAAGATGTTGGGTCCTTTTCCCATCTGGTACTTTACTTGGTAGAATTCCACCAACTGCATAGCTGAGACATGACGTTAACATTAGACACATGCTAACCTTCATAGGTTTTCCAGCTAAGCAGCTGGAATACTAAACAAGTTTGGGAGATTTTCAGATTTATTTTCTCTGCTTCTGTTCTGCATAGTCATATTTAGCCCAGTATTTCTAACCTGTGATCAAAATATACTCACGCAAATAGCAGTGACTTCTCAGTCTGTTCAAATGCCCTTTTCTCAGTCCAAACCCAAATAGGTGATAGGTGCTGTCCAGAAAGGGGCCATAAGTAGGATGGTTAAAAGATTCTCTCATTTCTATTTGGGGTGCAGGAGAAAAATGTGGTACTACTAGATGTAATTTCTACCTCCATGTGCCATGGCAGCAGTAAATCTGAACTCATGAGCATAAAGATATATTTGGACACAACAAGCTGGCTTGGTTTGTTGACTGATACAAATGAATATTGCTACTGTTATTGTGTTCATCCACCCCATGGCCTTCAATGAAGAATAGGAAATGATTTGTTTTATCATTTGAGGCAGATGATCTACAGTTATTTTCCTTAAACTCACTGCTCCATTATGAAAGCGAACCTAGATTTGGCATCTTTAAGTGAAGTGTTCTTCCTCCTCCTGCTATCAGAAGCAATTAAGAGCAGGAGTTTAAAAACAAACATTTAGAACAGTTTTTTCCTCTCGCCTACACGGACAGAGCACTATTGATTTCAATGGAGTTACATTTTATTTACCTCAGTGTAACTGAGAAGAGAATCGGGTCTCTAATTCTAAAGAGTGACCCTTGACTGCATTTTACAGTATAGCAATTATAGGCATTCCAGTTTCTGAATGTTAATGCTAATAAAACTTATGGAAGAAATGAAATGAAAAAACTGAATTCATTGAAAGCCAGGGAAAGTTAATTCCAGTCTAAGTAACTGAAGTATTCTCCTCTTGCAGTCTTCTTCTTGTACAGTCACTTTGCAACCTGTTGGAAGATCCTATTACAACTAACAGTCAAACATAGCCAAAGGCTTTTTATCCCTGATTCTCCTTTCTGCGACACTTCCCCCCGCCCCTTTCTCTTTCTCAAGCTGCGCTTTTGAACTCTGCACAAATAAATGAGCTGAAACAAATAAAACCCAGGTCACATGAGACTTTCAAGACATCTGGTGGAGTTATTTTTCTGAATAATTAGACCAAGTGGTGGTGCAATTCCCAAATGAAAGCTACTTTCTTGCTTGATATTCGGTTATTTTTCATAGCCATCAAGACAGCAATAAGCCCCACTTCTCTCCCCTGCACGTGACTCAAACCTTATTGGATTACCAGTCTTTCCAAACTGGGACAATCACATCTTTGATACGGGAGCTTATTTATAGCTCAAGTTTTTAAGCCTCTTTGTTTCTTTTATATTTTGAGGGCCCTATTAATCTTCCATGGAAGTCGATGGGAGTTTTTGGCATTGATTAGATTAGGATTGGACATTTAGCCTCTTTCTTTCATTTCTTCCAGATTTACTATAGGTCTCTCTAGTACCAAGTCAACGTAGCGGGCTGCAGAATAAAATAGAACAGCAGCCAGTTGCATGCTCTGGAGTCAGTATGTTGTTCCTGGCTGGGGGGATATTGTATCTTCCCATTATTTCTCTGCCTGAGGCTAACTGTAATTTCTCCTTTTCCATGTTCTCTCCTTTTAAACCTTCAACATAAGAGTGCTTCAAAAGCTCCTCAGAACTTGTCTAACATTGTGCTCCCGTAGTGTGACTACAAGTAATTTGGAATTGACTGATTAGAGAACTGAGCAAGGAAGCCAGTTCTGTGAAGTAGTGAGCAGCAGTATAGGGGGAGAAATCACTGAGTTTTTTTATGAGCACACAATTGGGCCTCGTTCTCATTTTACGCTAAATCCATTTTACACCGCTCTGCCAGTGTAAATGAGAATCAGACCCAATAATGTTTTAATAGCACCCCCAATAACATAGTGAGAAAACACAAAACGCACAAATGCCTCACCAGAAGTTTCATCTACTCGCTCATCCACCACATGGTCCTTCTGATGAACCCATTCACTGTTGCACTTGAAATAGATCTGGGTGGCAGGGCTGGCTTTGCAGTACAAGTTCACAGGTTTGTTCTTTACAATGTAAGCTTCTTCAGGCTCAATGAGGAAATGAGGCAGAGGCTCTGGAGGATCAGATGGAAAGGTTTCTGGGAGTTCATGAAAAAAATCATCATCTGTAACAAAGAAACGGAGAGGGAAAATGCAGAAAGGTTAGGAAATTACAGCAACTGAAATTCTGGCTGTGAAAGATTACAAGCGTTTCTAAAAAGCTCAAGGGAAGAGAGTGCCTTTTCAAGTGAAGAAATTACATGGGAAGTGTCCTTGCAATGGAGTTTAAACTTACAGTTGTTTTCAGTCTAAAAGGTGTTTCCACTTAACACCCTGCTCTTTCTGTTTCTACTGGTTCATTCGCTAACTTTGTGTTTGTGAATGGCTCCTTTTTATTTGTCTTCAGTGGCAACGGTAATGACAGAACATAGTTTTAGCACTTGGTTCTGTCACTTATTAAATCCCAGTACAAAATTCTGTTAACTTAAACTGACACTTGAGAGTACAAGGCAAAGGCATAATTATTAGACACAGACACGGGCAATCATACCCATTGTGATGCAGTAGGGAGCAGGGTGGATTGACTTGGGAATGTTGTTTAGTTTTACTGGGGCTGTCTACATGGGGGATGGGAGAGCAGGGGATGACTTTAGGTGAGGGACAGTACCTGAGCCTGTAACCTGAGCCAGGAGGGGGATGGGGCGAGTCAACACCTTGGCCCGGGAAACTGGACAAAGGGAGAGAGCCTGCTGGAGGGGTTTGGGGGTTTTCAGTTTTGGGCTGGCTGGGAAGAGGCAGGGAACCCCAAGTCTGGGGTCTAAGATCCTTGCCCCCCAGAGGGACCTGGCTGAGGGGTCCTGGTTGTACCTACAAGCCCTGGTTGGGACTGTGTTCCTGTTGTCTAATAAACCTTCTGTTTTACTGGCTGGCTGAGAGTCACGGTGAATTGCAGGAAGTGGGGGGTGCAGGGCCCTGACTCCCCCACACTCCGTGACACCCGTACAGTTCTGCACCCCTGATAGATGTGCACAAATACCACTTTGTGTGCGTGCTAATTGAATATACGTGAATGCACATGGTCAGTAATGGCTTAGGATGTTACCTCTAGGTCTATAGTATGAAACTGACCCTAGGAGTAAGAGGCTGGGTCAGTTTCCATTCTATGCCTCTTCAGTCATTCTTTGGCTTCTCTATTGAGAATGCTAATAGGGTGCCAAACTCTGATGCTTCCTTTTGTCATATGTACACCTGCTCAATGCCCACTAAGGAAGTGGGACTGGTACCACTTAACTCACTTCACACACAGCACAGAACTGTTATGAAATGGTACACTACAGACCTATTATGTGGATTAACAGAGGGCTTTGGTCTTCTTCAGTGCTGTCAATCCAGCACTTTTCAGCAGGAGTAAATTCACACAACAATTTATTTTTTTTAAAAAAACAGTCCAATAAACTAGTGGAAACATTGAAAATGAACTAATTCACATAGCTTCCTGCCTCTTACTCCATAAAACTCCTTTTTACAGCAAAGCATCATCTTTCCACCCCTTTCACAGGAGAAATCACCAAGCTCAGAGAGTGACAATTCACTGGAGAATACTCCGCTTCCCATCGACTTGCAAAACTCTTGTCAACATGCAAGAACATTCAAGATGCTCACAGTGGTAAAGGGATGAGAGAACAGTAACTATTGACAGATCCATCAGCAAGAAGCTGAGAGTCCTGAAGGCCTCATTCAACTCCTCTTTTCTGCCTCTGAAGCAGTTATCATTATGCACAGTGATGGACGTTGGTGATGATCAATAAAGCATC
Source organism: Chelonoidis abingdonii (assembly GCF_003597395.2). Classification (NCBI taxonomy): domain Eukaryota; kingdom Metazoa; phylum Chordata; order Testudines; family Testudinidae; genus Chelonoidis; species Chelonoidis abingdonii. The sequence continues at coordinate 26,647,934 of NC_133773.1, forward strand.
ACTGAATATCAAAGTAAAAATACTGCAGAAGGTTAGCTATCCTCTTCTTGTCAGTCTCCATAAAGATTAAATGTCAGACAGTTACCTTCCTTTACTTTAGGTATACCAAATGTTGTGTGTCCAGAATTACAAAGGGTATGAAAGCCTTTCCTTCCAGTTACTGCTGTTGTAGAAAGAGAGATAAGAAACAACTAGAACCGATGAAAGAAGCTGGAGAAGTAGATAATACAGTACCTATCTACATAGCTGTATAGAATTACACCATACATCTTCATTAGGTATGAGAACAATCTTACAGAGTTTGAGGTTTTATGAATCTTTTGAACTATTTATGAATCTCAAATCTGTAATATGAATTCACACACCTTTTCTCGTTTCATTTGAAACAGGTTTTTTTCTCTGAAGAAGTGGGTTCTTTTTTTTTTACCCATGAAAGCTTATGCCCAAATAAATCTGCTCATTTTTAAGGTGCCACCGGACTCCTTGTAGTTGTTTTCTCCATTAGGGTGTTTCAGTTTAAAAACAATAATGGGCTTGACTCACCACTGCATTACTCCATTGAATGATGGAGTGGTGAATAAGACCAGTATTTTTCTATCAGAGGGAAAACCTCTGCTATAAAATAACAGGGACAAAAGGACTCCAACTTCCTTACCAAAAGCTAGTCTGCTGTAGGCAGGTGCCCTGCACACAGTATGAAAAAACAGATTTAATTTTCATTAGATTTTTTTCCCTTTCATTATTTTCCTCTGCGGTTTTGTTTTCACTCCAACCACCTTATGTTCCACTTTTCAACCTATTTCTGCACCTGCTTTCTCGACATTAGATTTTTCTCTCTGCTACCTTTTTCTCCCCAGTGTTTCCAGAGTGTAATATGAAGTTAAAAGCATGAGTTTGAGTCAAAGTTTGGAATTCATGATGACAGCAGGTTTGAGCTAAAGCAAGGGGAATTTGTCCCTCCCTACTATTCTTCTGCTCATAATGCATACAAACATACAGATAAACATACACAGACATTAGAGATGAATCATTTCACTTGAATTGCCACAGGATATATCTTTTCCTTCTGGTCATTTATTTGCAAATTGGTGAGCAGACAGATGAAAACTAACAAAGCACACATATGTTTTATAATTAAACAAGTATTGCTTCACAAATTTCTGGTGACTGGAAAAACAAATGTATTTATTTTCACCAATAGATCTCAGCACATCATCGAAGACAACACTTATGCTATCTCAACAATTAACTAGTTCTTATCAAAGATGTATCTGGAAGCTCCAAAAAAGGCAAAGGAGAGGAAACTGGGTCAGAGGGAGAGAGATTTCCTTCCTTATTTCCTAAAGTCTGAGAGATCAGTTTGAAGAACCTGTGTAGGCTTTGGGCTGCTCTGCTGAGGGTGCCCATTTCTAGCATTTAAATAGTGTTTTTATTTTCAAGCGGATTTTCTAATACTGTTTATTACAAACTCAGCCTCTCTTCTTGATTGCTGGGAAATGGGCAGGGAGTACCATATACACCCCGCCAGAAGCCCAGGGCAGTTCTAGCTCATAAAATGCCTGTTGTGAGCAGCCAGTTTTCTTATTTAACCTTAATATACTGTATAATTCCTCATCGCTATTATATTTTAACAAAAGTTACATTACAATCCAAGCCCAAATTTATTCTTTCCCGCTGTGCTATCTTCAGACCCCGGCATCCGAACCACATTCAGATAGATGTTTGTGAGATAGGCGGTCACCATTCTCACACATGCAGATAAAGCACGCATACAGAAGCTCTGCCGTCCACTGATACTGGTTCTCTTTTAATATTTGTACATTTAAGAGAATCAAAACCGATAAGATACTATTTTTTTTTTCCTTTCCACAGAGAGGCATTTTCATTCATTTGCAGGCCTCCATGCTTATTATGATTGAGCGAGTTAATATTATATGGAACAAAAACTTAAAAGAGGAATGTCTACAATGGAACATGATTGGATTTTGCTGTATTCAACAAAGGAAAACAATCATATGACAAAGCTAGCCTTATCTCCATCAACATTCAGGGTCTCTAACCCATGCGTCTGCTGCACACTGCTAAGAGGTATCAGAGGGGTAGCCGTGTTAGTCTGGATCTGTAAAAGCAGCAGAGAATCCTGTGGCACCTTATAGACTAACAGACGTTTTGGAGCGTGAGCTTTCGTGGGTGAATACCCACTTTGTAGATCATCATTCAACCCGGGAAAGCACTCAACGTCGTCCGAACGTTCTGTTGTCTATAAGGAGTGCCACAGAGATTCTCTGTGCTTTTTGCTAGACTGAGAGCTGGGGTAATATTAAGAGGCCAGCCTTTATCTGGCTGTTGAGACAGTCAGGGCTGGAATCAGTTGTGCTTAAGGTTTCCCAGTAGTGATTAGATCTCCTGCTACAGGAGCGAATTTGTTCTTCTGCCCACCGACAGAGAACTGAGGCTACAGTTCTATCCTATTATTATAGTGTAGAACTTAGCTGTGTGGAAACAATAGTATACAACAGGGCAGTCCACTGATGATTCATAGGTAACGTACAAGTGTCTGGTGCTTTGCTGATATAGATTGGAAACAACTGGTTTGCCATGCTGCGATTCATGCACATCTTCTACTAAAGGGCTGTTATTACCCTTTGTGCCTTTTTCTCTCTATAGTCATTACCTGTGACCTTAGATGATTCGGTATGTGGGTGGCAGTGCTAATTGATGTCAGCGAGAGGTCCCTAACAACTTTTTA
>NC_133773.1:26650855-26944729 GCF_003597395.2 Chelonoidis abingdonii
AGAGAGAAAACTTGTTCATCTTAGCCTCTAAGGATAGAGCAAGAAGCAATGGGCTTAAACTGCAGCAAGAGAGGTTTAGGTTGGTTGGACATTAGGAAAAAGTTCCTAACTGTCACGGTGGTTAAACACTGGAATAAATTGCCTAGGGAGATTGTGGAATCTCCATCTCTGGAGATATTTAAGAGTAGGTTAGATAAATGTCTATCAGGGATGGTCTAGACAGTATTTGGACCTGCCACGAGGGCAGGGGACTGGACTCGATGACCTCTTGAGGTCCCTTCCAGTTCTAGAATCTATGAATCTCCTCCAGTGTATACCAGGCCTAAGATCCAAAGGTTAGATTGCTTTGTTTAGGGACAGCCCTTTGTTAGGGGTGGATGGAGGCCTTACAGGAAAATCTTGATTCAGACACCTTATAAACTTTTACAGAATGTGATTCCTTACATTCCCAGACAGCTGTGCTGTAGCCATCATCCAGCCATCACATTACCTGCTTTGGGAGCCTCATGGTGCCCACATGGTATAAAAACTCTACTCCCCAGACTACCAGGGTCACAAGGTTGGCTTCTCATTCCCTTGAACATCTGTTCAGGATCAGCTACAAGATGTTGCCTGGAATGTAGCATGATTCTGGAACATAGTTACAACTATAGCGGGGCAGAGATTGGAAAATTTGTTTTATGGAGGATTTTGAAATTAGTTTATGTTGTGTTTAGGATAACTGGAAAATGGCAAAAATCTTTGCAAAAGAAAATTAAGGAAAAAATTGTTTCAGCTTGATCTAAACATTTAGTTTAGATTTTGACATTATTTTATAATAGATAGCATAACACAAAATAAAAAAAAAATTCAAAACAAAGTCCTCTGGAAAGGAATAATTGACGTCCCATTTTGACACTGTCATGGCTTTCTTTCTTTTTATCCCCTTCCAAAATGAAGTTTGTGAGAAATCAAGACATTTTTGTGAAGTGTTTATATTTCAATGGAAAACTGTTCTGTCAAAGCTTATCTGACCAACTTGTTAGAATACAGTTCAGTACTAAATCTGTAAGATCAGCTGTGTTTCAGCCACATTGTGGAGGTACTGTTATAACCAGGCTTCACAATAATGGCTATTTCTACAATGTAGATGGGACTTAAAACACCATATTCGTGTGCGTGTGCCTCTTATGATGTCGGCATGTCTGTGGCTGTACATATAAAAGGAGGTGCTTGCCCAACATTCTGATCTGTGGCTTCCAAAGTACATCTCTTGGACATTTTAATAATGCATCCCATGGAAATGCAACAAAGAGGCACGCTTTGCGTAATCTCTGGACTTAGCTCAACTTTTCTAACCATTCCAGGAAAAGTACCCATTCAAGAATGGTCTGTAAAAGAATTATACCTTTAAACAGGGAACCATGTGCTTGATTTTCAATTACTCTGTCAATGCCCTGTGTAACATGCCCCCTGGATCAAACACAAATACTCAGACATGAATGCTCTCCTACATAACAGGACTCCATTTGTGCCCAATTATTGCAAAACGAGTTTACTTCTGTAAAATGTCACATTCATCTTTATTTTCATGTAGTAAAATGTACAACCCAGCTGTTGTTATTGACTGCTCCACACTCCCAAGACAAAAGACCGGATTAATGAAAATGCTAACCTGGCTTCACTCATGCAATTCATTCGTACTAAGAAAATAAATTTACCAAAACCACCTTCATCTATAAATTTAGTGCTGAATTTATACTTTAATGGCTTCTCTGGATTTAGAGATGCTATTTTACCTCCCTCCTTTAACATCCTACAACAGTGTTTTGGAAAAAAAAACAGTGGACCACATCCAAACTTAGTGAAAATGGGTGACATGTAGTGGAAGTCAATAGAGTTGCAGCAATTTACACCAGCTAAGGATCATACACAAGATAGACCTGTGGGAGGATTATATTTTAATCTTTATTTTAGGCAAAAATACCTTGTTTAGGCATTCATTTTTGAAACTGTACATAATGCAGCACTTTTTGCATTAACATGTGAGAAAGGAAGAGTTTATGGTATGTTTCACTTTTTATGGACAAGTATTCCAGCTCTAATTCAGGGTCGGAAAATATTGTGCTCAGTACACCAATTTTACTACTATATATCAAGCGTTAATTCTCATCAGCCCAGCACTTAACTCACTATTTTTCTGAATTGCAGACTTAAAGTATTATTGCTTATATCAAAATACATAGGACCATTATCTTTTTGTCTGGGACTTGAAGCAAATTCTTCTCAAATGGAATTTACTTCAGAGTGATTCAAGAGCAATTTAAAATGAGTGGTTGCAAAGCTAATTTCATTTGCATTTGGATGCCCATCACTCAGTGAGCTCATTCGTGATACAATAAAGGCAGCTGGAGTTAGCAGAAATCCCATACATACAGTTAAGTTTTTAATGTTATGATTAAAAAACTTTCTGGAGCAACAAGTCCTATTTACTGTGAAATTAACAGCAGGTGCTAGCTCTGTAATATTGTGATTGTGATAATGGTTTGTTTTACGAGAGAAACATTTTCCAGAAAGGTAACTGGTAATTCCTTTGGTTGTAGTTCTCTTTCCCTATCAAGGGCACACAACATTATGGTGCCAATCAACGGGAAGCAAGGAGGCAAAGAATTTGTCAATGGAGCCCTGTGTGTGAAATAATTTACATCCACTTTACAGCCCCTTTATAGTGCCAGAGCAGTGAAGATGTGTCTTAGGCCAGATCCATATTAAAGACCTCTATTAGTTACCTATGTCGCTCAGGAGTGTGAAAAATCCACACCTCTGAGTGACATAATTATACTGACCAACCCACCTTCTAGGCAGCACTATGTTTACGAGACAGCTACTGCCTCTGAGGGAGACAGATTAACTAAGGGCTTGGCTACACTGGAGAGTTGCAGCGTTGGTGGTGGGTTTACAGCGCTGCAACTTAGGGCTTGGCTACACTGGAGAGTTGCAGCGCTGTAAACCCACCACCAGCGCTGCAACTTACTCACTGTTCACACTTGCAGGGCACATACAGCACTTCATCTCCCTGGCTGCAGCGCTGGTTGTACTCCTGCTCTGCCTTGGGTATAAGGATTGCAGTGCTGGTGATGCAGCGCTGCTCCGCAAGTGTGGCCACCAAAAGTGCTGTAATTGGCCTCCAGGGTATTAGGAGGTATCCCAGAATGCCTGTTCACAACAAACTGGAAGAGTGGCTGAACTCCGGGCTCCCCGGAGCTGCTTATCTAAAAAACAAACACAGCTCCTGTTTTCTCGAGAAGAGGAGGCAGGCAGGGGAATTGCTTTGGAATGTTCACAGCTGTTTGCTTGAGTAGAGAAGCCACACGGTGGAGGGGTGGGGGGAGTCTGTGTTGGAGCAGCTGCTTATATGGTCTGAAGGCCATTTAGGAGTGCATAATTTGCATTTAGTGAATAAGAGAGGGGTGGGGGAAGGGGTCGAAACTTTAAAATGATTGAAGGTAGGTGCTGTGTATCTTCCAGTCCTTAGAACTTGCAAGGCAGGGAGCTGACACAGTGTCAGCTCCAAAAATCCACTCACTCTGTCTCTCCCCCACGCTCCCTGTCACACTCCACCCCACCCCCCTCTTTTGAAAAGCACATTGCAGCCACTTGAACGCTGGGATAGCTGCCCACAATGCACCACTCCCAACAGAGCTGCAAATGCTGCAATGTGGCCACACTGCAGCGCTGGTAGCTGCAGAGTGGCCACACTGCAGCGCTTTCCCTACACAGCTGTACCAAGACAGCTGTAACTCCAGTGCTGTACAGCTGTAAGTGTAGCCATGGCCTTACTCACCATCCACACTTGCAAGGGCACATACAGCGCTGCATCCTCTGGCTGCAGCGCTGTTTGTACTCCTGCTCTACCTTGGGTATAAGGATTGCAGCGCTGGTGATGCACCGTGCTCCGCAAGTGTGGCACAAAAGCGTGTATTTGGCCTCGGAGGTATTCAGAGGTATCCCATAATGCCTGTTCAGCCCTCTGCTCATCAGTTCGCCATTTACTGCCCTGGCCTCAGGTGACCCTTTAAATGCCCCGGGAGTGCAATCAATCAGTGAATCTTTCCAGGTGACCATGCCTCCACCACGCCAAACGAGCCCCAGCATGGAGCAATGGCGAGTTGAATGGATCTCATCAGTTTGTGGGGAGGAAGCTGTGCAGTCACAGCTGTGCTCCAGCCGTAGGAATTATGATACCTATGGGCAGATCTCAAGGGCCATGCTGGAAAGGGGCCATGATCGGGACGCGGTGCAGTGCAGGATTAAAGTAAAGGAGCTGCGAGTGCCTATTGCAAAGCCCGCGAGGGAAACCGCTGCTCAGGTGCTGCCCCCATGACCTGCCGTTTTTACAAGAGCTGGACGCGATACTAGGGTTGACCACACTGCCAATCCAAGCACCAGATGGGACACTTCAGAGCGAGGGGGGGGAGGTGGAGTGGTGGGAGGAAACTGAGAGTGAGGGTACTGAGGTGGGGGGAGCACCCTGGAGTTCCAGGAGAACATGCAGCCAGGAGCTCTTCTCAAGCCAGGAGGAAGGTAGCCAGTCGCAGCAGCTGGAACTTGTTGGTGAAGGAGAAGCAGAGGAGTGGGTTCCCGTAAGCAGCTTTATTTCAGGATGGAAATGTTTCGGGAGAGGAGGGTGGGGGGTATGGCTGCATCATGCATGCCTAGATGTGGAATAGCCCATTGATGTGGTCTATCACGTCACGGTAATCGGCCTCGATAATCTCTTCAAAAGTTTCTGCCAGAGTGTGGGCAATGCGCTTGCGCAAGTTTATAGGGAGAGCCACTGTGGTCCTTGTCCCAGTCAGGCTAACGCGTCCGCACCACTGTGCCGCGAGGGGTGGGGAGACCATTGCTGCACACAGGCAAGCTGCATAGGGGCCAGGGCGGAATCTGCATTGCTGGAGAGACCCTCCCGTCTTCCCAGGTGACCCGCAGCAGCGAGATACTTCCAGGATTAAGTCCTATGGAAATGTTGGGAGACGGTTCAGCGTTGGTGCCCCCTGCAGCATTTTGCTTTCCCCAACAACACAGAACCCCCTGCAGTGCCCTGAATAAATCATTCCCCCTTCCAGGTGACCCAGCAGCAAGTCATTCCCCCTTCCCAGGTGACCTGCAGCAGCGAGATATCTTCCAGGATTAATTAACTCCTGCAATCATTCCCCCTCACTCACCATTCTTCGCTGCTGTGGGTTCTGTGTGCTCTGTTTGGTAGTGGAAAGTACGCTAAAGTGAGACTGTAAACTCCTTCACTGTGATTATACAAAGCTGCCTTTGTTAAATGTTTCAATTTTTGTCTTTCTAATAACAGTGTCCTTGAATATTCAACTGGCTGTATCAGCGACTGCTCAGAGGCTACAAAACCTGAGGAAGAAGCCACGAAAAGCAAAGAAGACATGGTGAAAGCAGTTATGAATCAGTCTGCCAGAGAGAGTAAAAAACTGCAGGACTGGAGGGAAAACTGCAGGACTGGAGGGAAAGAGAAAGCAGGAGAAAGACAGCGGCTAAGAAGAAAGCACGAAGCAGCTGATAAGCATCCTGGCGCCAACGGACTGTCCAGTCACTTGCAGCCATGCAGGCAGAGTACTAACGTGCCGCCCCCCACTACCCAGTCCCAAAGCTCTTTCCCTTGCCCCAATGTCAGCTCAAATCCCCTTCTCCAGCATCCAGGTTCTTACCACCACAAGCTGCCCCCAACACTTGTATGTTCACCAACCAGCCCTGAGAACTATGACCCTTACCCTCTGCACTTACCCCCATCACCATGCAGCATTTTCATCTGAAGTGCAGCAGTCATTGCACAGCACTCCAGAAAGGACATATTCAAACTCTGACTGTACAGTTCACACTACCACCCCCTCTGCCCTTTTAGATTCCAAATGTTTGGTGTCTGTCAAGAAGTTATTTTCTTTTCAATAAATGAATTCTTGGCTTTTAAAACAGTTTTTATTATTGCAGTAAGTGAAAGATACCGTAGCCAGAAAAAAACAGGCACTGAAAATCATTGTAACCACTGCACTTCACTCCATGCAAGGCACCAAACATTACTGTTGGTTTTCAGCCTCAAATTCCTCCTCAGGGCATCCCTAATCCTTGTAGCCCGTGCTGGGCCTCTCTAGTAGCCCTACTCTCTGGCTGTGCAAATCAGCCTCTAGGCATTGAACTCAGAGGTCCATTCCTGACTGAATGTTTCACCCTTCCCTTCACAAATATATGGAGGGTACAGTATGCGGATATAACCGCGAGGATGCTGCTTTCCCCAAGTCTAGCTCCTAAAAGAGATCTCCACGCCCTTTTAAACAGCCAAAAGCACACTCCACAGTCATTCTGCACAGGCTCTGCTGTATGAACTGGTCCTTGCCCCTGGTCAGCTTCCCTGTATACGGTTTCATGAGCCAAGCACTTAACAGGTAAGTGGGTTTCCAAGGATCACAATGGGCATTTCGATGTCCCTTTACTGTGATCTTTCCGGTCTGGGAAAAAAGTCCCGGCCTGCAGCTTCCTGAACAGGCCACTGTTCAGAAAGATGCGTGCATCATGCACCGTTCCAGGGCAGCCTGTGTAAATGTCAATGAAACGCCCACGGTGATCCACAAGCGCCTGGAGAACCATAGAGAAATACCTCTCAATTAATGTACTCGGACTCTAGGTGGGGTGGTGCCGAATAGGAAATGCGTCCCATCTATCGCCCCTCCACAGTTAGGAAACCCATTTGTGCAAAGCCATCCAGAATGTCCTGCACGTTCCCAGAGTCACAGTTCTTCATAGCAGGATGCGATTAATGGCCCTGCAAACTTGCATCAACACGATTCCAACGGTCGACTTTCCCACTCCAAACTGGTTTCGCGACCGATCGGTAGCTGTCTGGAGTTGCCAGCTTCCAGATGCATACCCACACCCTTCTCCACTGGCAGGGCAGCTCTCAATCTCGTATCCTTGCACCGCAGGGTGGGGGCGAGCTCCTACACAGTCCCCATGAAAGTGGCTTTCCATCCGAAAGTTCTGCAGCCACTGCTGTCATCCCAGACTTCCATGACGATGTGATCCACCACTCAGTGCTTGTTTCCCAAGACAAAAGTGGCGTTCCATCAGTGCTGAGCATTTCCGTTAATGCCACAAGCAATTTAGTGTCATAGACGCTCGTGTGACTCGATATCATCGTCGGACCCCTCACTGTCACTTTGGAGCTAAAGGGATAGCTCACTGCCAAACGTGATGTGCTGGCGACACTCATCAGCAAAGTCCTCAGCAGCTCGGGCTCCATTTCCCAACAGAATCGCGCCGCACAGAAACCGTTGGGAGACTCACAATGGTGCCAAAACATGGATGGAAAAACAGTGACTGCTGGGATGTGAAGCGATGCACCACGGGGCGTTGGGACAGGAAGCGGAATGACCTGCACCCTTCCGTCCCCTTCCCACAACCCACAGCGCCAAAATGGGACGAGGTGCTCTGTGGGATAGCTGCTCACAATGCACCACTCCCAACGCGCTGCAAATGCTGCAAATGTGGCCACACTGCAGCGCTGGTAGCTGTCAGTGTGGCCACACTGCAGCGCTTTCCCTATACAGCTGTACGAAGACAGCTGTAACTCCCAGCGCTGCACAGCTGTAAGTGTAGCCATACCCTAAGCTAATGGGAGAACCTGTAGTGCTTTAGTGCAAATAAGTCCTTAGTGCAGATGAGAATTAGTCCTTTTAGAGTGAGAAAGGAATAGAGAAACAAGAACAAGAGAACTCAAAGCAGACAAAATGATAGAAAGTAGGTGCAGAGGACTATGGTAAAAGGAATTACCAGTGCATAACGTTCCACTGTCATATGTCCCTATTCTTCCATCCTACCCCTATGGACAGTCAAGGACAAACGTGGATGTAATGAGCAGTACACAGAGAAGGAGGGCCTACTTCAGAGCTCTATTTGAAAAACCTTGTTATGACTAGTGGAGCAGCCATCAGATGTAGACAGATCCATCTGATAGATCATTATGCACGTGGCTGAGACAACCACACTGTGGCACTACATTCCTGGGAAATGGAAACTATCACCCAAACATCCCAGGCAGTTGTTACCTTTATAACAAAGCAACATTTGACCGGTTTGGAAGGCTGGTGTCAGAACTTGTGAACAAATACAATGCAGCCTCTTACCTGTCTGGAGATCATGGTGGGTTATGTGGCAGTCCACCAAACAATTATGAAAACTTTCTGAACTCTTGTGAATGAAGTAAGCAGAACTTCAAACTCACATTTAAACGTCCTGGGATGCAAGTACTCCTCCCTGTGGAGAAGCAGAGTGGAGGCACAGACTGGGGAGGATGACGGGTAATTGATGCAGTATGCAATGTTCACCTCTCAGTAGAGATGCCAACTCTTGCGAACTGATCATGAGAGTCGCAGTCTCTGAGTAAAATTGAGCCTCACTCACGATCTTGAGATAGAACTCTCAAATGTCAGGATTTTTTTTCCCCAGTGGCAGCCAGGGGCGGCTCCAGCTTTTTTGCCGCCCCAAGCATGGCAGTCAGGCAGCCTTTGGTGGCTTGCGTGCCGGAGGTCCGCCGGTCCCACGGCTTCCGGGTACTTGCCGCCGAATTCCCGCTGAATCCGTGGGTCCAGTGGACCTCCCGCAGGCAAGCCACCAAAGGCTGCCTGTCTGCTGCCCTCGCAGGGAGCTGCAGGGTGCCCCATGCGGCTTGCTGCCCCAGGCACATGCCTGGAGCGCTGGTGCCTGGAACCCCAGCTAGTGGCAGCACATATGTGCTTCCAGTCAAACAGGAATTACCTCACCCTAAATAAAGGAATGTGATTTCTCTGAAGTACTTTGAAAGATAATGAGAATTCATTTACATACCAGATAAACAGAGCTATCAAGCTAACAAGTAGGGGGAAGAGACACCATGGCTACACCCCAGCAGGGAAGAGAAACTTCATCTGAGATAGAAGGGAGGAGGGCAACCCTCAAGTAGACAGTTGAATCAATTGGGAAAAAAAATCCTGACATTGAGTTCTAAAAGTGAGGCATATTTCCACTTAGAAATCCTGTCAGCCACTCCAGCCCCGGCCAGGGCTTTGTCCAGCTATCAGCCCCAAGTGGCTGCTTCCCTGTCAGCCTGCAAAGTGAGAGAGGGGATCCCACTGCAGCCCTCTCCCAAACTTGTGGAGAGTGAAGAACCCTAAGGAGCAGAAATGAGGCTGGGGACTGCAAGGGAGCTGAAGTGAGGAGGATGAGGGCTGATGGTTTGGGGGAACTGTATTGAGAATGGATTCTGAACAGATGTGGTGAGTGCTAGAAAGGTGAATTGAGGGTGGTGGAGTTGATGGGGTATGGGGAGATGAACTGATGGGATGGTGATGATGAGGGCTGGGGGACTGAACTGGGGGGCTGAACTGAGTGGGGGTTGGGTGGGGAGAAAACTGATTGGGGACTGGGAGACAGGCTTAATTGCTGGGCAGAAGACAGGCAGATGTGGAGGTGAGAGTGGCAGCAGGGCCCAAAAATCACCTGTGGAATCACAGTACATGTGGAAGAGTGGGCAACACTAATTGTCACATACACACCCCCTGCGGATGGGCAGACTGCCCTAAGAACCAAGAGACTGTCCTAAAAAACACAATACAATCTCTTTTTAAAATGTCATGATTTTGGGGCCAATCTGACTATTTTGGGGGGTTCAACTGGTGATTTTTGATCTCTTGAAGTTGGCAGTACTGCTTCAGGATGAATTCTGGTCAGAGACAAAAGATATAAGTTCTCTGGAAAGAACTGAATTCTCCCATGTTTCTGATGAAAAGCATCACCTTAGCATATAGTAGTTTAGGGGGACTTCCCACAGGGGTCTAAATGGGGGACACTTGGAAAATGAAGGACAAATACATGGAGGAGTCACTAGATGATCCTGGGGGCTCTTCAGCAAAAACAAACTAACAATTCCTACCATAAGAATGGGAACTAACATTGCTGCCATGCTATAACCCCCTCACCTCTGAAGGGTACTGGTGTGGAGGTCTTTTTAAAGCCCTTCAAGGAGGAAATCTAAGATAGTGTGCGGTGAACAAGTGTGTTATTCTTCTTAGTGGCCCAGCAAACACCAGTATTGCTAATTTATCAGTAGAAGACGACATTCTGCAGCTTCAAGATCCACACTTCAGAGGAGAAGGCCTCATTTAACAAAGTAACCTTTATTTCAGTCTTCACTGAGAAGTCTGAAGGAATGTCTAACATAGTGAATGCTTATGGGAAGGGGGTAGGTTTAGAAGATAAAATAAAAAAAGAGCAAGTTAAAAATCACTTAGAAAAGTTAGATGCCTGCAAGTCACCAGGGCTGAATGAAATATCCTTAGAATACTCAAGGAGTTAATAGAGGAGTATCTGAGCCTCATAGCTATTTATCTTTGGAAAGTCATGGGGACAGGAGGAGATTCAGAAGACTGGAAAAGGCAAACATAGTGCCATCTATAAAAAGGAATTACCAACAACCAGGAAACGTACAGACACGTTTAGTTTTACTTCTGTGGCCAGGAAATAATGGAGCAAGTTATATTAGAAATCATTCTGCAAAACACTTGGAAGGTTAGATAGTAAGGTATGACGCCACATGGATTTGTAAAGAACAAATCGTGTCAAACGCATTGATTGCTTTCTGTGGTAATAACGGTCTGGTGGTAAGAGAGAGAGGTGGATGTGGTTACCTAGACTTTAAGTAAGGCACTTGATACGGTCTCACATGATATCCCCTTTATCAGATAAACTAGGCAAATACAATTAATGATGGGCTACTATGAGGAGGGTGCCATATGTGGCTGGATAAGCATGACTCAAAGTAGTTAATAGGCTCCAACTGCTGGAAAGGTATATAACAAAGTGGGGTCCCTCAGAGGTCTGTTTTGGGACCGGGCTCTGTTCAATATCTTCATCAGACGATTAGATGTGCGCATAGAAAGTCGCTATTAAGTTTGCGAGCAATACCGAAACTAGAGTGTTGCACGTGCTTTTGGAGGACAGATCAAAATTCAAAATGATGTGGACCAAATGGGAGAAAATGGGTTCCTGAAGGTAAACCGAATAAGTTCAATAAAGAGCAGAATAAAGTGCTCCAGTAGGAAGGAAACAACAGGTTTTCACACATACACGAATGGGAAGAGACTCTAGGAAGAGAGTTGACAGAAAATCTAGGGGTCATAGTGGGACCACAAGCTAAAAGAGTCAAGACACGGGTGATACTGTTTGACAAAAAAGCAAAACGTGGATTTCGTGAGTTGCTTAACCAGATGTGGTGTAAACAAGCACGAGGAGTCATTCTTACCGTCTTCTCTGCGCTGGTTAGGCTCAACTGGAGTATTGTGTCCAGTTCTGGGCAACCACATTTCAAGAAAAGATGTGGAGAATATGGAGAATGGTCCAGAGAAGAGCAAAAGAATGATCAAGGTCTTGAGAACATGAACCTATATAAGGAAGCTGACGAAGAATTGGTTTATTTAGTCTGGAAAAGAGAAGGACTGAGAGGGACATGATAGCATTTTCAGTATCTAAAAGGGTTATGCAGGACGGAGGGAGAAAACTTGTTCACCTTAGCTCTAATGATAAAACAAGAAACAATGGGCTTAAAACTGAGCAAGGAGAGATTAGGTGGGACATTAGGAGAAGTCCTAACTGTCAGGTAGTTAACACTGGAATAAATGGCCTAGAAGGTTGTGGAATCTCCATCTCTCGGAGACATATTTAAGAGTAGGTAGATAAATGTCTATCAGAGATGGTCTAGAACAGTATTTGGTCTGCCATGATAGGCAGGGGACTGGACTCGATGACCTCTCAAGGTCCCTTCCAGTCCTAGAGTCTATGAATCTATGAATCTAGAAGTCTCCAAGCTGCTATGAATGAGAAAAAGACTTTGGACTCTGGATCAATGGTGAGTGAGGAGAAACAGTTTCCAGGGATGGTCCAGTGACAAGTCTGTTAACTGTGAAGACTAAGGGCATCTATGACACCTAAGGGCTAGTATGATTACCTCTACTTTGCCAGCTCAGCCCAACTCAGAACTCTGGGAAGAAGAGGAAGGCAAGAGAAGCACTATACTTGCTCATTGCAGCAGTTACATTCCCACTTATCATTGCTGACTTCAGGATCGAGAGCCTGAATCCAAGATCAGGAAAGTTCAGTTGTTGTAAAACTCTGTTGCTGGTGCTCCCAACATGCAGTAGATCTGCTTGAACAATGGGAGATTGAGGCTTCATTTCCTGGATATTGTATTTTACCCTACTTTGCATTTTACCCTACTCTTCAGAGATGTAAAAGACTTTGATGTAAAAGATGTAAAAGACTTTGCATTTTACCCTACTCTTCAGAGATGTAAAAGACTATGTAAGGTGGGGGGAGGGGGAAGGGGCCACGGCCTTCCCACTTTTCAAAGTGGACAGGCCAGGTCAGTCCACTTTTTGCAATGGGCCCAGCTCCCTGCCCCACCTCTTCCCTCTGATGACCTACCCTCCCATCCCTCTCCCCCAGCTGTGAGAAACCTGGGCCCCTCCACCTGCCCAGGGTGGAGGGGCCTGAGAGCAGCCCCTCCCCACCTCCATACCCTCCACCCAGAGCACATTGAGGGTCTGCGGCTCCCCAGGTGGCTCTTACCATGGCCCGGCTGCGACTCTTTGGCCAGACCCCGTGCCCAGGTCAGGCTGGAAGCTGAGTCGGCATAGGAGCCGTGTGGACAGTTGTGGGGGGCTGCAGACCCACCACCTGCCCTGGGTGGGGGACCCAGGGGGCAGGGACACGTGCCAGGGGCTGCTCTTGGATTCCCTGACACTGGCCAGGTGGAGGGGCCTGGGATCCACAGTCAGGCTTCGACTTCTGGCTTGTCTGAGGGGGCAGGGCCTTGGGGGAAGGGATGGGGCAGGGGTGGGGCCTCATGCCCTCCCCACTGTTACAAAGAATCCATCGCCCCTGATGTCAGGTGGAAGACAGAGGAGAATCTGGCTTCCAGTTTCACAAGGGCTACCTCTGTCAATTAAACTGCATGGGACATGGTAGGTTTTAAAACAGAAAATAGAAGAATTCAGAATGAAAGAAACTCAATATTAACTAGTCAAGCTCATGCTGCCAATGCAGACACTTCTTTGCAACCAACTTCTTTGCAGTACTCAAATGTAATTTGCTTGAGCTGGATCTCCTTTCTTTTTCTCTCTGCTTTTCTTCTAGAGTGTACTATGTTACAGCCTTATTATCACCAATTAATGTCTAGAAAAAAATCAAAGGGCCTGATTTTCCTCTCACTTACAGAAGTGTAAAACTGGTGTAACACCGCTGACTTCTCAGAAAAGCTAACTTCAGTGCAATTACTCCTGATTTATACCACTGTAAGAGAGAGGAGAATCAATCCCAGATAAAGGAAGAAAAAGGCCTTTTTCATTATTTTATACATCCTGATTTTATAGGACAACTTGTAAGGTTAATTAATACAGTTCATAAAGCATATGTCATCCCCTAATCACATTTAATTAATAATTATAACTAACAGCCTACTCCTCAACCTACTAAAGCCTATGGGAGCTTTGCCATTGACTAGATTGGGAGGAGAAGCAGACCCTAAATCTATCCCTTCAAGGTGTACCTTGCATTCTTCTAAGGGAGGGACATTGCTCAAGATGTCATATTGGTAATTCAAGACAGACTCATTTTCATATATACAGATACAAATATGTAAATGAAGGCTCTGTTAACAAAGTCCATTACTGGCTCAGGACAAACTGCATCTGACTTGAGGCTCTTACCAAAAGAAGTAAGAGATGGCATATATAGCCATAAATGTACTTGTTAGCACAGCATTCAACCTAGGTAAACATTAGTTCTTAACGAGGTTACACACAAGACAAGGGAAATCCAGCCTGTACTATAGGAGGAAATAAAATTGTTCATTTGGGCAAGTACAGTCATGATAATTTTTATCTCTACAAGACCTAATGTAGATGTCTGCAAGTTTCTTTTTTTATGTTAGGTTTCAGAGTGGTAGCCGTGTTAGTCTGTATCAGCAAAAACAACAAGGCGTCCTGGTGGTGCTAGATGGTCAAGATGTTAGAGAGCTTATTACTTCACTCTCCCTCTTCTCTGGTCCTTCTCGCATGAACAGAGAACAACAATATTGAAGTCCGAAGGTGCAAACAATTCAATGTTTACTGGGGTGAACTTCCTGCAAGCTTAAATCCAAGTTTCTTTTTCCTTATTTTCGAATCCCAACTTACTTCCTTTTTGTCCCTAATTTATCTAATAATATTCTTAGCTATACCGTAACCAAACATTCTACTAAAATTTACCAAACCAATCCCAACATTTTGTAACATGATTAGCTAACCAATTATATCCCACCACCTTAATTAGTTTACACCCAGCAAAATTAACTATACAGCAGACAGAAACAATCACAGAACCAGACAGAGACCATGCAAATAAACAATAGCAAAGTGGGAACTATAATGAGAAAATAATACAGAAGTGAGGATTTCATAACTACATCTATAAAGACATAAGGGTTTCCCAGCTGTGTCTATTGATAAGTGAGTTCTTACCAAACAGAAAACTATCAAACTAAATTTCCTTTTACATTTTCTAGGCTCTTTCCATTCTCTGGAGGTGATAGATTGGATCACCTTCCTAACAGCCCCAGATTACCTTATTTCAAAATGACTAGTTTGGAATGTGAGGACGTTCATACGCTTCCCAGCTTATGGCTGCTCCCACTGCTTAGCCAAAGGCATTAGCCTAAGAACAGGGCCTCAGACTGTCACAGTGAAAGAAAGCCCTTATACAGATTCTTTCTTTTATAAACTAGCTAAATGATAAACATATACCTAAATTCTTAAAGTATAGGCCTTTACAGAAAGGCCTGAATATCTATATCCTAACACTCGTCCCTTTTTTTTCCTTTTGGGATCCTCCTGCCCAGGTATCCCTAGAAAAACATAGGACATATGGCGACACACTTCCTGATAGGGCCAGGTATCCAAGTGGAAGGTGTCACAAGGACTCCTCGTTTTTTGTGTGTGTTGTTGTCGTCTTAATGCTATCGACAGAGAAAAGATTGAGCCAGCTCTTCAACATCTATAGACTGATTTACAACAGAGGAGGATCTGGCCCAAGATGTTTGAAAAGTGGAATATCAAAGACATGTTGGGGCATTTTTTTTCTTTAAAAAATGATTGTGATGACCGTTCATGACACAAATATATAATATTGACTTTTCCAATATATGATAATGACTTGCAGGCCTAGATTCTCCACCACCTTGTATTCTGCATAGTCATTTACAGCTATGCAAAATGAGTGAGAAGTAAATATAAAATGCTACAAAGATCAGAATTCTGTGCTTACTTGTATCATCAAAACAGTCATACTCCCCTCCATTTGTTACAAAGATAAAGGATTAACGAAGCTGCAAAGCACAAAGGTTTTGGTTTGTTTGAACTCTTAAGCCAGGATTGTAGCCTAGTGTGTGAATTCTGGGAAGTTGTGTGCATCAACATTTTACTTGGAAAATTAGATAGTCTGCCTTTTTAGAGCTTCTGTACAGAACTGGGTTGGTTACTGAGTCAGGTTATCAAAAGTAAAGTATCTGAAAAAAATCCCAACTACGCTTGAGCAAACTAGAAATGATGCTGATGAAACTTACTTCTAATTATTAAAGGGCTGTATATTATAGTCTTTTGTACTGTCACCTTCTCTTTGTATTTGCTTAAAACTAATAAAATATTTAAGTTTTAAAAGAAAAAGAAAGTGGGTCACAAATTGTGTCTGAAACGTTATCTCTCTTGGTCTCTCACGCAACAAAAACACAGAGAGTGACATTGAAGTATTTTGTTAACCCGGTACATGCACCTCCTTCCAAAAGTGTGAACTCCAGGCACTTTATCTAATTAGAAAACTGACACTACTCAAGTTAGATGTGGACGTTATAAGCAGTTCAGCCACATCTCATTAATAGTTTTTATTGTCTCCCTTTAGATAATAAATATTTGATTGGGAGGGAAGAAAACAAGCAATACAATGTATGAACAGTAATAGGGTTTGTGGATCACAACATAAGATTCCTTCTTTGTGGGTAGCTTGTAAAACTAAACGTATTTTTTCCCCATTTGGACTGTAGTATTGAAGAGGAGTATCCCAAAGTTGATGGCATAGGATTCTATCGAAACCACCTGCAATGCAAAGTTTAATTTGAAACATTTCTGCCCCAGCTGCCATTAGTAGTCATAATGGCTGACATAGGGTCAAAAAATTATTAAACCTCCAAGGAGCATCATTTCCTTTTCAGTGTTACACTTCACTTTTCTTTGACACATTAGTCCTGAAGCAGCTTCAGGCTCTTGACCCCTCTTCTAACCTTGATAACTAATTAAAGATGGACAAGGCTTAG
The DNA here is from genome assembly GCF_003597395.2 of Chelonoidis abingdonii. NCBI lineage: Eukaryota > Metazoa > Chordata > Testudines > Testudinidae > Chelonoidis > Chelonoidis abingdonii. The sequence continues at coordinate 26,667,282 of NC_133773.1, forward strand.
GCTACAATAGTTTTTGTTAAACCTATTCATTCTGAAGTCCCCTTCAGGCATTCCGTCACTTAGGATGCCTGCCATATTTACATGAAGATGAAAGACAAGACAATGTAACCTTTGTGGTTGGAAGGTAGGATGCATTTTATAACATGCAAAATACATTCCCAGCATGCACTAGAAACAAATTTCTTGGGAATATTCCAAAGCCCACAACTTTGGCAAAACTTGAAGATGATTAACTGTGTGCGTATTTTTAGAGTTAGAAATTCAGATTCCAGTTCTTTATCTGGATGCCATGTCAACAAACCAAATGTGTTACAGTGAATAAAATTAGCAAATTAAAGGGTTGATCTTGCCCTTCCAAATACATCTTTCCATGATACACCCACATACTGGAAAGGATGCTAGATCTAAACTATATATCTTCATTTGTGCACATGCAGATGTTGGGATCACCTGTAAAATCATTCCATATGGCAGAATGTCATTTGATATCTTGGTCTATTGAGATGGCAGGGGTTGAGAACTGCTGTTTGCTGAAAGGAATCCCATCTTGTCCTCCAAACCAGAGGACCTGTAAATTTATGTTGCACTTTGCACATGTTTTCTTAGTTAATGAGTTTTGGTTTTGGGCACAAAGCCTTCAGCAATTAGGAATCACCAGCTAGTACAGAATGCTGCAGCGCATCTTCTCAGTAACACAGACTACTATAACCACAGGTTTCAGAGTAGCAGCCGTGTTAGTCTGTAGCCCACCAAAGCTTATGCCCAAATAGATTTGTTAGTCTCTAAGGTGCCACAAGTACTCCTGTTCTTTTTACTATAACCACGTCACACCTGTCCTCATCTATCTACACTGGCTTCCCCTTTGAATTCTGAATCAAGTTCAAGGTTTTGGTCCTTATCTTCATGGTGCTCCAAGATTTGAGCCCAACATAACTAACCATCTAAAGATCTGGGATGAGGACACTAGGTAACAACTCCACTCTTCTGACACAGTGGAACTCTTCGCAATAAGAGTAAAACGTATCAGTGCAGGAGAAAGAACTTTCCTGGGAGTGAGAACAAACTCCCGCAGGATCAAAGGATCATCACAAACTTCACCACTTTCCTCTCCAAGTGTAAGGTGAAATTCTTTACCTTGCCTTCTTTAACAGAAATACATAGTAACATGGAGAGAAGATGAGAGAACAAACCACATGACAGATGTTAGTCATATTGCTTAATGCACTGCTAGAACGAGCTCAGATACTACAGTGGTGAGCACAGTATAAAAACATATACTGAATGAATAGAATGAGAAGACAGCTGGAGTTTGCAAGCTAGCATTTTAGGGTCATAAATTCAGTCTTCTAGCTCTGCCAAGAGTGAATATTTTTACCACCATCTTCCCAAACCTAAAAAAATTCTGCATATTTCCCTCCAGGTTCCTTCTACCCAGAGAGTTGCGGCTGCTTTCAAGACCACTCTTTTTCTGAGTTTGAAGTAGTGGCAAAAACTTTACATAATTAAGGCCGCTGAAGTCCAGAGGGACATTGTGGATCTCCATCAAAACATGAGCAACCTGCAGTTGAAAGTGGATCTCTTTAGTGGGATCATACTCTGGATGCTTACCTGTGCCTGAAAAACTGACTCAATGGGATGGTCTTGTGCTAAAGCACTGGTATTCAGGAAATAGATATCACATAATCTCTGTGCTCAGGACCCCATGTGATAAATGGAGATAATAATACTTCCCTACCTCACATGGGTAGCCTAAGGCAATCAAGTACTATAGTGAGGGGGACCATATATAAATACCTTGACAGGTAACACTCCAACTCATTTAGGGTGACCAGATAGCAAATATGAAAAATGAGGATGTGGGCGGGTGTAATAGGTGCCAATATAAGACAAAGCCCCAAATATTGGCACTGTCCCTATAAAATTGGGACATCTGGTCACCCCAAACTCATTGTACATGTAAAGGGGGAAAAAATCTGAATCCCTCAACTTCTTCTTCAATGTGCAAAATTACTCTAGATGACACATTTGTAATCAACAGCACAAAATCTGAAGCAAACATGAAGGAGAAAGCACACAGAAGTCAGGGCATCCAGAAAACGGCAAGAGTAAAATTCTGGTCCTATTGAAGTCAATGGGAGTTTTGCCATTGACCACTAGGGCCTGAATTTCATCCTAAGTATCTGAATTCACCTCAGGCAACTATTAATACCACAGGTCAAAAGGGGGATACGCAACTATATCTTTTCTATGAACAAGTGTTACTTAAAAGCCCCAATTCACTACTTTCTTCCTTGGATCTTAATGACCACTGTTATTTGCCCAGCACTAGTTATCTGATTGTATCTATGGCCAATTTTTCAAGAGCCATAAATTCTTTTATATGTGACTGATTGATCTCAGCAGAAGTTCAAATTACATTAGAAATCCATTAGCTAAATTCTACAGGGTGGGGGAAGACAAGAGGGATGGCTTCTGTCTGCCAGCCTTGGTAAAGGGAAAAAAATAAGATAAATATCTCATTATTAAATTAGACATGCAGGTACTTAGGCAACTAGATGGAAGAACATGAACTACAGTCTGGAATCAGAAATGTGGTGTAGACATTTTTTTAAACTATCAATTCTACAGAAGAGTCATTAGGCAGATGAAAAACACAGGACTTTTGAAACTACTGTGGCATTCAGTGCTCACAGATGGAAAAAAGTGGACATGCACCTGAAATCTTCATGCCAAAAAATCAAACCTATTCTTCCCTATGAAGAAAAATGAAAGTGTAATGCTCATGTATTTTTAGAATACATACAATAATTTAAATGGCTAGTCTCCTCCATGCAGAGGAGGTTGTTTATTTGAGGAGATGCATAGACGATGTAGCTGTTGGAGCATGTGTCCTTTCCTCTCCCTAAGCCAGCCACCCACTCCCCCCACACCTCCCATCAACAAACTCGGCAAGTGAAAAAATGTGAGGAGAATACAGATAGTGCATTGATATTAACACCATATCCTTTTCTAGAACTGGAAACAACAATGGATTGATTTCAGGGCTCACAGTGGGATAGTACAATACAGTATAGCTCATATGACTTTCAGAAACAATCTAAATTCATAGACCTATTTCAAAAGCTCATGAAAGGCCTGCTGTATAGCAGTATTTGGTTACAGATTGCAATTTTCCCCCTACGGTGACTAATTTCATCCACTCTCTCTTTCTAAGTCTTGCTGATTTGTTACTCTCCAGCTCCAATTTACTTAACCAAGGAGGGCAACCTCAATCAGCAGGCTCCTGACTTTTGCCTTACCCCCACCCTCCATGGGTTCAGTTAAAGTTCTTGTGCTGTGTTATCATTTTAATCTCCTGCAGTCGTACACAAAAGCTGCCTCAAATGGAAGTTGTTGGCCGTGTTATGAAACAGTCCTGTGAAGAGAAGGATTCATAGACTCATGATGTAGTATTTATGAAAGCTGCTGGCTAAAAAATACACAGTCTCCTGCCTTGGGCAGCAAATCCTCAACTTCCCTCATTTTTGTCCTTTCTGCCTAACTTAACTGCATGGCCAGCCACACCCAAAACAAGCTACTCTAAGTCCATATCTATATTACCACTGATGTCTGCAAAACTTGTGTTATTCAGAGGCATGAAAAACACAGATCCCTGAGTGACAAATGTTACGCCGGCATAAGTAGTAGTATGCAGAGCGCTATGTTAGCGGGAGAGCTTCTCCTGCTGACATAGTTACTGAAGCTCATTGGGGGTGGTTTAATTATGTCAACGGGAGAGGTCTCTCCCATTGGCACAGAGCAGCTACATGAGAGATCTTACAGCAGCACAGCTGCACTGGTACAACGGTGCCACTGTAAGCTCTCTAGTGTAGACATGGCCTAAAACCAAATATGGGAAATCAAGAGGAAAGGAGTCAATTTTGAGAATTCAGTAGTACCCACTGCAATTACAGATGTACCTCATAGTAAACAGAAGCTCCCAAGAGCAGTTCCAACACTGACCCTTTGAAGGAGCTGAGAACAGTGCCAGCCCATCCCTTTTGAGGAAGAACAAATGGTTTTGTGGTTCAGAGACTGGACTAAGATTCAGGAAATGGGAGATTAGTTCCTGCCCCTGCCCCACACTTAGTGTGTTTCAGTTCTGCATCTGCAGAATGGGCTTAATAGTTCTTCCTCTGTCTATCCTATTTATTACTAATTAAAGCTTTATGGGGCGAGACTTTTTCTTACTATGTCTATTGATGACGACATTGGCAATGTGACCCTGATGACTCTGATCTGAGCTAGGCACTGCTGTAATGTAAGTAATAATAGTGAGCATGTTCAGTACTTTACTGCTGCCTAATGCATCTAGTACATGTAGAAAAAATAAACTGTCACTGCTGTCACATGCACAAGGTATGTTATCACTGCAACTTCAGAGAACTAGGGATAAATTAATAATAAGGAATACTACTTTTTATACAGTAGCTTTCATCCAGGAATCTCAAAACACACTTTTAAGGTGGTGAGAATTTGAAATCTGATCAAGGTCACACAGCAAATGTTCTTAACCCAGCAACGTTAAAAATAGAATTCAAGGGTATGTTCCACATGGGTGAATGGATACCACTAGGACTTCATGTTGGCACAGAGGTCTGCCCACATGGAACAAATTGCAGGGACAGGGCCCAAGTACCTTGCTTTGCAGTTTTGTGCTCTAGCCATATGTTACTTGCCATGAGCTGTGTGCTCTGGTTTCGACAAAATCAGAACCAACCCAAAGATTTTTTTAGGTTTCAATAATAATCATAATATAAAATTATTACATTTTAATATCAGGAGCTGTAGCTGAAAGCAAACATGACGATATATTGTGAGAAAGGCTGATGGAGGTATTTATAGCTAGACCCTTCCTAGCAGCATGAATCAAAAGTAAGATGAGATTTCTAGCTCACTTCTGCAGATCCCAGAGGTTCAGATAAGATTTGCATAAATATTCAGGGCCATACTTTCTTTTTAAAGACAGTCTTAACCTATAAATGTACATGCGCAAATTTTGCATGCATAGCCATTTGTGCCTGCAGTTACCTTCCTTGCATGAACACACGAACAACTATTCAACTATTGTGAACCTGCGATTGCAAACCATGTTTTGAAAATGTGAGGCGCTGACATACGGCCTTACTCAGGTCTTGATCTGATCCAAACGTCTAAACCTTCTTGAGAGTCTGCCATCTCCATGAAAAGCACCACTGCATTCCATTGGCGCCTTCAACAATATACAGAAATTAATGGGTTACATTGTTTTTTTAAGTATAGACTTACTTGAATAAGTGGATGAAGAGAAATGAATTAATAATAAACGTAAAAGAGGAATGAGAGAGATTTAATTAAAAGTCTTCACTGAACTTGTTCTGTAGTGCTCAGTCCTAGTTCATTTCTTCTTTGCTTCCCAGTACATCAGACAAAAGCTGCAGGGTTACATGATTTTCTTTCAGTTCTGTCCTACAGCTAGGAGTATAAATCACAGGTATTTTCACTATTATCTCATAGGCGTGTAGGTCCACACTGGGGAGTGAATTTCTGGTCGACATACTGAGAGACTGGAGGATTGCCTCCAATGTCTGCTCAGCAAGGAACACACTTTATTTAAAACAAAAACAAAAAGAAAAACAGCGTTTACAAGTTTGGCAAGGTTCTCTCACTTCCTTCCTCTCTTGTTTTTAACATGTCTTTCTTCTGTTCTCGTCTAACCACCTCTTCTCTTCTGCTCTTAATCCTAGTTCCTTTTGCCTTTGTACATCCTTGTCTCTTCTTCCTTTTCTATCCTCCAATTTTTTCATTTCCCTTTTCCTTCTCCCTCTTCTTCTCCATTCTTTCTATTCCCCATCTCTCTGCTCCCCTTATGTCTTTCTGTTGTTCCCTTTCTCTTCTCTTTCAGGTCCAGTAGCACCATGGCCACTCTTCCTTTTCAGAAATCTTCTTGGGTTGTTGAGAGGGAGAAAAAATGTGCAGTTGTAGCTCTGGAAGCCAATAAGAAGAACCAGGGAATGATCAAATACTACCCCAGAAGCCAACAACAATCCTAATTTGCTCTATCCACTTTTATTTACTCTATCTACAGAATTATTGACTAGACTACAGGTGTCATTCTAATCTCACCCACAGCAGTTACACATGTGTAAAACATCACAGCGTTAATTGGGAATGAATCCTGATTCATAGAGGCATAAGTGAATTCAGACTTAGTCCTGAGTGTCAAATCAACAGTCACAATCTGAGCTGGTTTTCCAGCTGGTTTTGGGCAAATTTTCTGCCAGACATTTGGCAACACTAGTTTGAACAGCACAAACCTAACATGAGCTTAGCTGGTCTCATTCAGCAGATTTCTAATTTGTGGTCAGCAGCACACGGTAGTATTAAATCATATATCTGTAAATATACGGAGAAAAGGTCACATTTCACAATTGGCCTGGTCTTGGGGCAGAGGGGCTGGAACACATAATATTAATTATTAGCCACTAAAAGATAATGCTTACACTTAAAAGGTCACTTACAATGGCTTGATTTTACACTCTGAGCCACATTTCACCTTAAGTGGCAAAAGCACAGCCTATAAATAAATTAATATCTTAATTTAAACAGCCCTGGTGCATTTCGATAGTATTTAACATCCATGGTATGCAAGAAACCTCATATCTTTGCTTTCTGTTAACACTTAAGGCAAAAGGAGCATTTTGGTTTAATTCCCACTGTACTTTAAGATGATGCCAAGATGTATTTTAGTTCAGCTGCAAACAGGTACTGTAAGAACACGGCAGTCAGCACTTTGCCTCAGGAGGCTGAGCTGTTGCCAGGTCTGTCCTTTCCAAAGCGACAGTCTTTCCCCAAACCCACCCTTGATACCTGGCAAGATGTTGTACATTGACATCACCTTATTGATACCAACTTTCCCCCTCCTCCCCCGTACTATATTTTTTAAAAACTTGAATAAAATCTCTCTGCCACTACACTGACAATTGTTTTGAAATGCCAAAGCTAGGCTGGAAATCACCATTCACTTCTGAATGGAAATTATCCCTTTCACCAGATATAAACATTGTATTTTAAACTTTGAGCACAGCAATCAGAAACCAGGGGACAAGTGGTGTCTTGATGTTGGCTGCGAAGATAATTAATTTATTGGAAACCAGTTAACCGACTGACAGGTCAATTGAGATTATACTGGGATGATATCAACCTTCGGGATGCTCCCCAGAATACTACATCCCCAGCTCAAAAACAGGGCCTTTGGTAACAAAGGCCCTTTCTGTAGCTTCCCTTTGGTGATGTTACCTGAGGAACTGATTGGCGAATCAATGCCTCAGAATCATGATACAGCTCCTTCTCCTGCATCAGTAGCAACTAGCTGTGTCTCAAACCACTCACTGTTCAAGGCCCCTTTAACTGCAGCACCCAGATCTCTGGGATACATAGCATCCCCTGTCAGCAACCAAAGTGCCAACAAGACACTGTCAGTCAGAAAATGTCAGCTTCACAAGTATTTGTTTAATATATATGAAAAACAAACTGGGAGTGGGGGGAGGGGAAATATGTAGGAGCAGCAGCAAAGAACAAGTTGCGGTACAAGACAGTTAATTGCTAGATAGCTGAGGAGATTAATGCCTTCAACTGCAGCTCATGCATTACTGTCCCTAGCTATTCAAAGAGGAAATGTCATGTACAGCAACTTGTTCTTCATTGCTCAAGCAGTGACAGCTCATGTGGTAACTGCTCTGTGGAACCCCAGTTATCGAACAGAATGTGTAATTCAGGAAATCATGACTATGAAGCTTTACTTTGTGTTTAAATAATGCAAAGTCCCAAACAACTGAGGACGAGTGTGAAAACTGATCCAACCACAAATTATTTCAGCACCAAGCACAGCAGTCAGCTGTGGAGATATTCACCTTCCATATTAATCCTTGTTGAAAGAACAATATAAAGAAATATTTTAAATAGTTGCTTATTTCCTTTTCTTTTTCTACTTTCCATTAGTTGTAATAATTATTTAGAAGCTTGAAAACAATTGTTCCCCCGAACAATGATCTTTTTCCTTTTATGTCTTTTTAATGTAAATGAGTGCTAGCAAAAACACCAGATTGACAGCTCCAGAATCCTCAATTTACCCACAGGACAAGTACAACCAGGGCAGCAGAACAGCCACCACTAAATCTGCATCAGTCCTCTCCTATCTCCTGAGCTCTCTGGCCCTCATCACCATACCTTCTAAGCATCTCATAATCAGTAATAGATTTTATCTTCCCCACACTCCATTGCGAGATAGGAAAATAATTATCCCTATTTTTTTACAGATGGGAACTGAGGCACAGGGTAGACAAAGCATGTCTACACTGCAATTAGAAACTCACAGCTGGCCTGTGCCAGCTGACTCGTCTCAAGCTGTAAAGGTGTTTAATTGTGATGTAAACATTCCAGCTCAGAGGGTCCTAGAGCCCAGCCCCCAGCCCTGCAGACAGAGAGCTCGGTGAGCCTGAATCAGCTGGCACGGGCCAGCCACCGATTTTTAATTGCAGTGTAGGCATACCCTGAGTACCTTGACCAAAGCCAAAAAGGAAGTTTGTGGCTGATCCAGGAATCAACGCCAGGTTTCCCAAGTTCCAGGCTAGTGATTTCTCTGTACCCCAACCTTAGTACTCACCTCGATGGAGCATCTCTAGGGGTAAGCATCATTTTGGCTGAGATTTTCAATGCAGACTAGGTGATTCCATCAAAATCAACTTGTCTAGACGGCTTTGAAAAATCTCATCCTATGTCTCTGAACCAATTTAATCTGTGGCCTCTCTGCTGAAACTGCAAATTATTGCCAATTTAGATGCTGGGTTTTAGAGATTCTGAGGTAGAGAAGTTTCAGTGGTAGCTGTGTTAGTCTGTGGGTATGTCTATACTACGGGATTATTCCGATTTTACATAAACCGGTTTTGTAAAACAGATTGTATAAAGTCGAGTGCACGCGGCCACACTAAGCACATTAATTCGGTGGTGTGCGTCCATGGTCCGAGGCTAGAGTCGATTTCCGGAGCGTTGCACTGTGGGTAGCTATTCCGTAGCTATCCCATAGTTCCCGCAGTCTCCCCGCCCCTTGGAAATTCTGGGTTGAGATCCCAGTGCTGATGGGGGCAAAAATCATTGTCGCGGGTGGTTCTGGGTAAATGTCGTCACTCATTCCTTCCTCCTGGGAAAGCAACGGCAGACAATCATTTCGCGCCCTTTTTCCCTGGATTGCCCTGGCAGACGCCATAGCACGGCAACCATGGAGCCCGTTCAGCAGTTTTTTTTTTTTTTTTTTTACTGTCACCATATGTGTACCTGGATGCCGCTGACAGAGGCGATACTGCAGCGCTACACAGCAGCATTCACTTGCTTTTGCATGATAGCAGAGATGGTTATCAGTCGTTCTGTACCGTCTGCTGCCATTGTAAATTGGCAATGAGATGACAGTTATCTGTCGTTCTGTACTGTCTGCTGCTATCATGGGTGCCCCTGGCTGAGTCGGCGGGGGCGCAAAGGCAAAAATGGGAATGACTCCCCTGAGTCAATCCCTCCTTTATGGTATCTAAAAATAGAGTCAGTCCTGCCTAGAATATGGGGCAAGTGTACTAGAGAACCAGTGTATCAGAGAGCACAGCTGCTCCATGTCAGATCCCACAGAAATGATGAGCTGCATGCCATTCACGGGGTTGCCCCTGCAACAACCCCACCGTTGCTTCCCTCCTCCCCAACCTTCCTGGGCTACCGTGGCAGTGTCCCCCCCCATTTGTGTCATGAAGTTATAAAGAATGCAGGAATAAGAAACAGTGACTTGTTAGTGAGATAAAATGAGGGGGAGGCAGCCTCCGCTGCTATGACAGTCCAGGCAGACATTAAGCGGTGCGGGGGAGAGGAGCCCAGCATCCCGCTGCTATGATAGTCCAGGCAGTACAGAATCTTTTCTTTACACAGGAAAGGGAGGGGGCTGATGGAGCTCAGCCCCAGTTGCTATGATGAGGACGGTTACCAGCCGTTCTGTACCATCTACTGGGAATGACCGGGAATCATTCCTATTTTTACCCAGGCGCCCCCGGCCAGCCTCACCTGAGGCCAGCCAGGAGCACTCACGGGCTGATGACAAGGACAGCTAGCAGTCCTACTGCACCATCTGCCACGGGGAGGGGAGAGGAGCGGATACTGCTCTTCACTGCCGCAGCATCGCGTCTACCAGCAGCATTCAGTAGACATAGGTGACATTGAAAAAAGTCAAGAAACGATTTTTTTCCCTTTTCTTTCACGTGGGGGGGAGGGAGTAAATTGACGAGCTATACCCTGAACCACGCCGGACAATGTGTTTGAACCTACAGGCATTGGGAGCTCAGCCAAGAATGCAAATATTTTTCGGAGACTGCTGTGGACTGTGGGATAGCTGGAGTCCTCAGTACCCCCTCCCTCCCTCCATGAGCGTCCATTTGATTCTTTGGCTTTCCGTTACGCTTGTCACGCAGCACTGTGTAGCCTGGAGATTTTTTTCAAATGCTTTGGCATTTCGTCTTCTGTAACGGAGCTCTGATAGAACAGATTTGTCTCCCCATACAGCGATCAGATCCAGTATCTCCCATACGGTCCATGCTGGAGCTCTCTTTTTGGATTTGGGACTGCATCGCCACCCGTGCTGATCCTCTCGTTGGGGAGGAGTACAGAAACCGATTTAAAGAGCCCTTTATATCGATATAAAGGGCATTGTAGTGTGGATGGGTACAGTGTTAAATTGGTTTAACGCTGCTAAAAATTGGTTTAAATGCGTAGCGTAGACCAGGCCTGTATCGGCAAAAAAACCCTGAGGAGTCCTTGTGGCACCTTAGAGACTAGCAAATTTATTTGGGCATAAGCTTTTGTAGGCTAGAACCCACTTCATCATATGTATGAAGTAAAAAATACAGGAGCAGGAATAAATACTTGAAAGGATGAGGGTGCTTTAATCTGACATCAGGAATCATAACATTCAAAAACCAGTAGGAGAACACTTCAATCTCTCTTGTCACTCAATAACAGTCCTCAGAGTGGCAATTCTTCAACAAAAAAACTTCAAAAACAGACTCCAACATGAAGCTGCAGAACTGGAATTAATTTGAAAACTGGATGCCATCAGATTAGGCCTGAATAAAGACTGGGAGTGGCTGGGTCACTACAAAATCTAAACTTAATTTCCCCAATACTAATTTCTCCCTACTGTTACTCACACTTTCTTGTCGACCGTCTGTAACGGGCCACTTCAGAAGTTATTTTTCCTCCCTTGGTATTCTGCTGTTAATTGATTTATCTCATTAGACTGACTTAACACTTGGTAAAGCACCCCCATCCTTTCATGTGTTTATATCTGCTCCAGTACTTTTTATTTCATACATCTGATGAAGTAGGTTCTAGCCCATGAAAGCTTATGCCCAAATACATTTATTAGTCTCTAAGGTGCCATAAGGATGCCTCGGCTTTTTTTGAAGTAGACAAGTGTCCACTAAAAATGATACTGAGCCCACAGATTCATTTCACAGAGGCATTAGATATCCTTCAGATGTTAACAGTTTTCAGTTGTTCCACTTTGGCTAGATACAAACCATTACCCTGGAGGGGAAATGCTCCATAGCCTAGAACTGCTCCCTTCCACCTTAAGTATGTTATTTTTCACTTGTATTTTGAATTGATCTGGAATTGGGTGGGTGTTTGTAAACAAGAGCTTATAAAGCCATAAGGATATATACATATTGGGCTCTCCCCTTGCTTCATAGCTCTCATTAGCTATAACAACACTGTAACAATTTATATGTAATATTTGTGTTTGTTGTACATCAGCATCTGTGATAGAACCACTGCTCTGGGAACACCCTGTTGCAGCAGCCAGTACAACTCATTGTTCGTTGTGGGTCTTAACAAAATGAAACACATACACAAAAACCAAAAACAAAACACGGAAGGGGGAATTTGCAGTTAATTTTTTCAAAATGTTATTTTTTCATTACATTCCTTCCACTGAAACAAAGAAGCTATGATAGGATTATTAATTTTCACAGAAATACTTGCTTTCTGGCTTCATATGCGTTGAGCCTGATTCTACTTCCACTAACCTCACACAGAACCGCTTATAGACTTCAGTGAAAGTAAGAATCATCTGAGTATTGGTACAGTTTGCCTCACGATATTTATTTTCTGCTTTACTGCCTCATGTGCTAACTTTATGCATTTCTTTTTATTTTAGGGTTTTTTTTCCCTTTTCCTTATGTATTTGCTGTGACAACTCAGTTTTCAGTTCCTTCATTGTACTCTATCACAACCGTTTTATATACTGTCCCTTTTTGCAAACCCTTACTCACATGAGTAACTCAGCAGCTTTGCTGTTCAGGGGCTGTGGCCCAGGGCTGCCCGGGCGAGGGAGGGCAAGTGGGGCAATTTTCCCCAGGCCCTGGCCTCCGCAGGGACTCCCATGAGAATGGCTGAGGCTCTCTCCCTGGTCCTGGCCCGACCCCACCTCTGCCCCTCTCCTGGAGCTTCAGTGCATCTGGAGCGTCCCTGGACAGTGCTGCAGCGTGGCTGTGGCAGGACCTGGGCTCCTCCCCACTCAGAGCCGCATGGTAAGGGGGTGGGGCTGCAAGCTCCAGGCTGAGCGGAGGGAGCTCAGGCCCCGCTGGAGCTCGCAGCCTCGCCCCCTTACCACACGGCTTTGAGTGGGGAGGAGCCCAGGCCCTGCTGGAGCCATGCTGCAGTGCTGTTCAGGGACGCTTCTGGATGCAGCGTGCTGAGGCTCTGGGTGACGGGGGGAGCCGGGGGTAAGGGGCGAGGGCCGAGGGGATTGGGTAAGGGGCAGGGAATTTCAGGCACAGTCAGGGGACAGGGAGGGGACAGAGGTTGGGGAGGGGTGGTCAGGGGACAGGGAACGGGGGGGCTGGATCGTGGGTGTTCTGGGGGTCTGTCAGGACTTGGGAGGGGATAGGGGTCAGGGCAGTCAGGGGACTGGGAGCAGGGGTGGGGTCCTGGGGTGGTGGTTGGGAGGGTCTCTGGGGGACAAGGAGCAGGATGGGTCAGGGATTCTGAGGGGGGCGGGCAGCCGGGGGCAGGAAGGTTATGAAAACTGAAATGCTCAAAATAGCACAGCATGTGATGGACAAGGATGCTAAAATAAATTAACTCAGAGGGTCTCAAACAGGGGATCAGGACCCTCAGGGGTCATGAGATATTACTGGGTCGTTCCAGAATCTGGGATGAGCCTATGTTAATGAAAACTGAAATGCTCAAAAATAGCACAGCATGTGAATTGGACAAGGAATGCTAAAATTAAATTAACTCAGAGGTCTCAACAGGGGATCAGGACCCCTCAGGGGTCATGAGATTATACTGGGGGTCGAGCAATATCCTACACCACCTACCTCCTTCCCAACCCTACCAAGGGAGACCTCCCTCCCCTGCATTCCCTTTCTGAGCTTTCAGAGGGGTTAATTCAGTGGTTCTCAAACTTTTGTACTCTGGTGACCCTTTTCACATAGCAGCAAACCTTCTTGAGTGTGACACCCCCCCCTTATAAATTTAAAAACACTTTTTTTAACATATTTAACACTGTATTATAAATGCTGGGGCAAAGCAGGGTTTGAGGTGGAGGCTGACAGCTCGACGACCCCCAGTAATAACCTCGTGACCCCTGAGGGGTCCTGATCCCCTGTTGAGAACCCCTGAGTTAATTTAATTTTAGCACCTGTGTCCATTCACATGCATGTGCTATTTTGAGCATTTCAGTTTTCATAACATAGGCTCATCCCAGATTCTGGAAACAAGCTCAAATGCTCAGTTCATGGAGTATGTATATAAGCTATATTTAGACAAACCCACAGTGACCATCTCCAGTTTGTGAGGGACCCCATGGAGCAAGTTTCTAGGAAACAGATAAATGCATGGTGGTTAAGTCCATTAATGGCTATTAGCCAGGATGGGTAAGGAATGGTGTCCCTAGCCTCTGTTTGTCAGAGGGTGGAGATGGATGGCAGGAGAGAGATCACTTGATCATTACCTGTTAGGTTCACTCCCTCTGGGGCACTTGGCATTGGCCATTGTCGGTAGACAGGATATTGGGCTAGATGGACCTTTGTTTTGACCAGTATAGCTGTTCTTATGTTCTAACCTAAATGAACCCAAAATTATAGAGACAGATTTGAGTCAAGGAAGCCAGCAGAGTATCAAAAACCTGGAAAAATCTCTAACTGGATGGGCTCAGGCGTTTGTCACAAGCTGAGGTGGTTCAAAAGTTATGGATTTTTTTTAAGCAGAATTTTTTTATTGTTTCTTTAAACAATCAAACACAGCAAGTAGCAAATATTTGGCCACACGCTTCTGAAACCCCAAACCATATTCAGGTTTTGGCAGACTAATTTCAGCTTTTCAATTAAAAAAAACACAACAAATTTTGAAGAAAAGCAGACATTGTCCGTGATATTTTTCTGCTTTTTAAAAATCCCTAGTTTTCAATCCAAAAAAAAGTTTTGATGAAAAATATTTGTCCAACTCTTTTAATGAGCTTTAGTGCCTTTTAGCACTAGCTAATGCTGAGAACCAGTCTTACCTTGTAAAGACGTTTTCTCAAAACTGGGTTTGTGCCGAGATGCGGAAGGTTTATTTTTCCCAGGGCCGCCTGTTGTGGGGGAGGAGTGAGCATGTGGGGCAATTTGCACAAGGGGCCCCCACAAGAATACAGTATTGTATAGTATTTCAATTTTTTTTATGGTGGGGCCCCCAAAATTGCTTTGCCCCAGGCCCCCTGAATCCTCTGGGCAGCCCTGCTGTGGCTTCTACACAGGTGTCCCTGTCTACACAGATCTTAAGTAATCGTGGGTTGAGGGTGCAGAATCCTCTCCTTCAAACATTCTCTTGTAATGTAGGAATAAGCAGGAATCTCAGTGAGCTGAAACATGCAGCATTTTCATTCCCCTACCAAAGGATAATTTGTGTAGGACATAAACTTGGTCCTTAACTTTTATAACCTCTAAGGCAATTATCTTTGTTTTTCATTTGCCTGCATTGCAATGCATTCCCATGGTGCTATATAAATGATAATAAGAATACCCCAAAAAGCCATCGGACTGGTAACAACTTTCAGTCACTATTGACCTGAGCTGGATATACCCATTTTGAATCTCAATCCTTATTTAGGCAAAACACAATTCATTATTGTAATTATTATTAATTATTACTTCCCCCCACAGCTTTCTAAATGCAATTCTCCAGAGATGGAGTTCCAGTTAAAGGAAAAAAAAGGCTAGGGAAATTCAGCATGAGATAATCTATTTCTTTCTGTCAATTTTCTCCTATGCTTCTATTAGCAAATTTGCTTTCAAAGCAATTATATCTATATCTATATATATATGTGTGTGTGTGATTCATTTGTGGCAGCTCTTTGCTTCTCTCCTGACATAAGCACTATTAGGGCTGTCACAGATGATCAGCTGCTGGCTAGACAATGCTAATTCTGCAGCGTCCTGGTACCGCCAGTCAATATCAACAGAATCATAACAGTACACACTGTGAATTGCCTACTATTTATCCTTGCAGTGACTGTGTTGAGGACAGTTCTTCATTTTGACAAAAATGAAGGAGAGGAAAGCCCTCATGTGGTCACTGTCTCACATGGTAGTGACAGCTCCTATTGCTTCAGGCATGCTCAAAACTGGAGACTTCTGAGCGTTTGCTCTAAACTCAGAGACATCAAAGCTGCAACCACTGTGGGGGATCCAGAGTATTTCTGAGGAGACTCAAGACTAGTCCAATGAATGGATGTCACTGCTGGGCTTTATGCCCTAGAGTAAGCATAGTAGGCTACGATGCGTTCAGCATTTAATACAACTCAGCTACACGGATGAAGCTCCACATAATACAAGAGAAAAATCAGCTAAGATGACCATTAATATGAAATGCTTTTCTTGCAGGGGTAGAGGTGGGTGGGCAGGAGGTTATGGCAGTATTTTTCAATCACGCATCATTATGGAACATCTGATTATCATAGCTGTAAAGAAAACTGTGTACTGAATATCTCAAATTTGCCAGGAAATTTGAAAGAGCCCTATATTATAGTTACCAAGAGTTCTCTCACAGCTGTGTCCCTCACTGCAATGATACAATAATAATGAGTAAATTCTATATATAATGATGTGCCAGTCAGATGGAAAGGCATATAAAGAGTTTGCATCATATTTAAGGGCATGATCCAACATCCTGAAGTTGCCTTTGAAAAACTAAACCCTGAAGGACTAAGTAAATAGGATTTCCACTGGGCATGAAAATGAAACGCTAAAGTTCTTGCAGAGGATACGAGTCCCGACCAACCCAATGTGGCATGAGTAAGATAGTGAGGTCCTGAGTGAAATGTAACATCAATGTATGTTATTTATGTAGAAGGATAGTCATCTAGGAAAGGCCTCAAATGGTAACTCAATAGATGTGTGTTTAATCCCCAGCTCCGCCACAGACTCTTTGTATGAACTTCAGGGAAGCTATTTAATCACTCTGAGCCTCAGTTCTCCATCTCTAAAATGGGGATAATAATTCTCTTTCTCCTACCCTTTATGTATCTTATCTGCACAGACTGTATATTCTTTGATGCAGAGACTCTCTTACTATACGCACTGTATGTATAGTGCCTAGAACAATGGTTGAGCTGAGTTTTGCACTGAAAGTATGGATTCTACCACTTTGCTATGTATGAAGAATACAATGTATCTACCCCAAAATTACAGCAATTACTCTTCAAACAAAGAATTAATTTTCTAAGGCTATGCAAATAAACTGGTTAGTCTATGAGTTAAAACTAATTTTTAAAATGAGTCCTTTAAGTAACTTGGCATATGATGCCAGACTCCATCTTTCTTCCAAATGATCTTTATAACGAATAATGCAGATGCTTCATACTTCTCTTATAATTAAATCTCACTGAAATATTGATAACTTTTTAGGATTCATGGTAATTTTTCCTGTTACTATTCACAACTGAAAGGTTCTTCTTCAGTAGGGGCTGACAAGTCCACTGTAGAGAACTCCAGGTAGAACTGCCTTTCTTCAAAATGGCTGCCATCTCCTATTGTTCTCAATGAGATGGAGGTCATAACTTCCCCTGAGTAGATGGGCATTTTGAAAAGGGCATCTATCTCCCATTGTTCACACTGGGACTGAGGCCATGGGCTGCTCTTAGCAATGATGATTTCACTCTCACTGGAAACAATGGGAGAAAATGGTCACTATGAAAGGAGGCACCTTCAAAAAGGGAATCTTTTGTCTCAGTCCCTTTCAGAACAATGAAAGATGGCAGCCATGATGAAAGGGAGCAATTCTTCATGAGTTTCTCAAGATTTTTATGCACCAGTATCTGTAGACAGATAAACGTTCAGTCATAAAAATCGATGGCACAAAAAGACCATTAACCCTAAATATTTCTTTTCAACAGTTGCACTAGTACCACACAGTGGGAACTAAGGGTGTTGAGGGAATACAGGAGGGAAAGGAAAAACTCTGTAATGGCACAGTAATGGTAGGGGGGAAACAAAAAAATAATGTGGGAACACAAACACTAAAATGCCTTAATCATACTCATAGCATTGTTGTGTGATGTCACTATAGGGAAAAGTTAAGTTTGCTTGGGGGACTCTAATAGTGAATTTCCATATCTTAACACGTGGGGCTTTCTTTTAAGTGGTACCTTAACTTTGAATTGTCCACATTTATAACACTTTATTTGGCAGAACTGCACCATCACTGAAGTGTACCCTAATTTATTGATATGTACTCTTAGCCTCAACCCCAACCATAGCTTGGAGACATTGGTCAAGTCATGAAAGGCCAAATACTGAGCTGCTGTAAATTGCTGATTTATATCAGCCAAGAGTCTGTCTGAAAATGCCTCAAAATAATTTGTTCTTAGAGCAGAAGAATTTGATCCAACACACTGGAATGTACTTGCAATCAGAAACGTTTACCGCTGTCCTGTACTGCACAGAATACACACGTTTATGACTACCTTTCCCTCTATTAGCTTGCCTTCATATATTATTAAGTATCTAGTATTCTATACAGTACGTGCTACTGTGATACAAATATTAATAAATAATACAGTTAACAGAAATTCTCCTTTAGCTCAAGTATTAGGGACCTGTATTTTTGGTGTGAAAGAGCCTGAATTCTATCCCCACTGCTTATGATTGTTAAGTCCATATGAACATGCCCCCATGCAGTACCACAGATGGCAGTGAAGTTCTGTGGGCACGGAATCATATATCATCCTGAAAACGCCCATTTTCATTTTTCTCAGTAATCGTCTGACAAATATAACCCAAACTCAACTGTATCTGAACTAGATCTCAATAGTGCCACATGAGGCAGAGATGTTTGTAATTCTCTGTCTGGTTATTCATAAAATCATGGTTGACTTAAGAGTAAAATTTTCTCTGATCGGCAGGGCAGATCTCTATGGCAGAGACCTTCTGGGCATGGAACTTTCATTAATATAAGCAGAGAATTAATGCAGAATATGTAATAAAGATGTGCACTGTGGATAAGAGACCTGTGGAATGCATCAGACCGAAGAATTTTTCCCTAACAGTTTCCTTTGCTGGATGGATCAGTAGACTATCCATGAATAAAAATCAACAGTTCAATAGCCCATCCATGTCTCAGATAGAATTTCTGTATCTATTGAACAACTGTTCTGAAAGTACACGATATATAATGTTACTTTACCTTCCTTATCAAAGAAAGTGTGGGTCTTAATAACTGACACAGTAACTTAACTGCTTATAGCAGTATATAAATAAAACTGTTTTTCCATCCCTCATCCCAAAGTTATTTTACTCTGTGGGCTTATTTTCACATTGTTCAAAGAGTCAGAATTTCTTGAGATGTTATTAGACAACAAGCTAATCTTTAAACCACCCAAGCAAGAAGTAACACATGTATTTGGTATTAGCCTCATGAACTCATACATCTTTCAGTTCAGCATCTGTGTGTGTAGTGAATTGGCCTCTAGCTCAACAATTAAGTCATACTGGCTTTATCCTTGTTTATTCCCCCCCATCTCAATGCAAATGAGTGGACAAGCCGATTAGGAGTTAAGCATGATTTTTTTTCTAGGGCAACATTTAGGCAAAGACACAGTGTTTTGGCAAAAGGTCATTTTCATATGGTCTATGTCTTTCCAATGTTAGGGTGCAGCACCTAGCACAATGGGGTCCTGGCCCAGGACTAGGGCTCTAGGCCCTCCAGTGATACAAATAATAATAGCATCTCCACCTACCTGCCTAGATACTAATATACCATATTTATCTCTATACTGTCACATAATCTCCATCATGGCAGTGTGCATGCTTTTGAAATCCATAATAAACCTGAAAGAACATATTCTTGTCCATGTTTGGGAAAGGTGATGGTGTATGCGAGGTTTACAGAATCGTCCAGAAGAGATTAAATGGGTTTTCACCAACCTTTCCTGGGGGTCTGATGAAACCTCTTTCTGAACATCTCACAGAAGGTTTCTGGTTCCTGCTTCCAAGATTCTCTAGCCATTTTGAGTTCACATGAATCTCAAATTAATCTCAGACTTTTGGGGAGGAAGGACCAAAATATAGAAAGAAATGTTCCCTGAATCACTCCCAGGGAGTTTTAAAAAAAAATCTCATACAAATATCCCACCTAAACACATGGGAAAAAACTATAAATGTTTTTGCTCATGTTAGGTTTTGCACAGTATTGTTACAAATAAGTTTAACTGCCCTACTTTGAACCGCTTTTCTGCTAGAAGTAAAGGTCCATGGATTTTCCTCCATGATTGTTTAGTATCCAAATGAAAAATTATAATAAAAACTATTAAATAAGTTGATTTTTAAATCCAGTTCTCATTGAACAAGTATGCCCAACAAAAAGTCACCATTACCATAGGTGGCACTAACTGGCATTTGCGATGAGATACCAAGGATCTGAAAAAAGAACAGGAGTACTTGTGGTACCTTACAGACTAACAAATTTATTTCAGCATAAGCTTTCATGGGCTATAGATCACTTCTTCAGATGCATAGAGTGAAACACACAGAAGATATTTATACATACAGAGAACATGAAAAGGTGGAGTAGATCCTCCAAGTCAAGACTGAGGCATCTTGGCAGCTAAGCAATGTGGGGAAGCTCATACTATGTTTATCTGTGCTGGATTTGTTCTTTCACTGTTTCATAGAGTTTAAGGGCAGATGAGACCATTAGATGATCTAGTCTTGTAGAACTGATAAATGAAATTCTTTTTAATTGTTCACTTTATTAATGTAAGTTCTGTTCACCATTCACTACATTTCCCTGCATTGTAACTTCTGTTCACTGTTTGCCATATTGTAATTCAAACCCTATTTTAAAACGCTCACTCCATTTTGTAAAAGCTTCCTCCAACCTTAATTTTTTGCAAACCCTGCTGTAATCTTATTAGTTAGTTTAGATGTGTGAATGAGGCATGTATGGATGATAAAATCAACCTCCAGCCCCAGCCTGTCCTGATGAGGTGAAGTTCAACTACCAACGGCTGAAGACCTAGACAACAGTGAAACAAAGTAAAAAGCATCCACCCTAAAAAGAAAAGGACAAAAGAACAACAGAAGGAAGATCAAAGCCAGGTTCAAAGCTGAAAGTCACGCCTGCAATTGACGGGTGATCAATCCGAACCCAAAGGCAGCGTGACACAGCAAGACCTATAGACTTTGAATCCAAACTAAAAGCCTGTAAAAAAGAAGGGTGAGATAAGAGACTTTGGGTAACATTCTGCTGCCAACATGGAGCCAGCCACCTGCTGATTAATTTAACAACAGCAGAATGAAGCAACTCCCATGAACTAACATAGGGAAAAATCCCTATAAAGCTGGACTCTGAAGACTGAGGACTTTGAGTCTATGGTTCTGCTGCCAGCCTCCAGGAGCATCAGGTGCACCTGACCCGGACTCGGCTCCACTCTTGTGCACAGAGTACCTGGCCAGTATTCTGTCACAAGCAACTTTAGGCTGGTAACTATAATATCTACACAGAACTTGTATGAATGATTGTGTGAATGGATATATAGATATATATATATATAATCATAGGAATAAGTAACCAAACAACATTGTTTGCTGTTATCTTTTATTTTATTATGGTATTTACAATAAATGTGACAAATGTCTTGTCCCCTTTAAGATCCTGCTAGTTTTTATTGGTATAACAGTCTGACCTCTTCTGTACCACAGGCCATTAAATTTTCCCTAGTTACCACTATACGGAACCCCATAATGTGATTTAGACAAAAGTATTTCAGTCCTTAGGAGACAAAACTGCTGTGTGGCACAGGCAGAGAACAGGAGAGACCCAGGATATGTTCTGTGGATAAAGTGAGGAATTTTATCCCAGAGACTGACAATACTCCACTTTCCACGAGCAATAAATAAAGAGAAAAGTAAACAAATCTCAGAGTTATAGCCTCAGTAAATATTTTTCATCTTGAAAAAGAGAGACTTGTAAAAAAAAGGAAGACCTTAAAAACATGCTTTAGCTCATCCTTTGTCTGTATGCACATATGTTTGTTTTCAGATATAATGAATCCAGACTAGAACCCAGATGAATGAAGAGTTCCTGGCACCATCTCTCTAAGGTTTATTCAAAATGCTCCTTCATTCCCTAAGTTGCCAATAGTACAGTTACTGGCTTATTCCAAATCAATACTACAGTACAGATTGTGCAAATTTAAAAATGGGTTATACAGGATTCTTCAGAAGATATTTGTTCTAAGAGTTTCCAAAGGAGTGTATTATAGAGTAGGGTCCTTTTTAAATCTTCCATTTATATTTCATACACAAAACAATGAAATCTGTCAAATTCTGATCTCTCACACTTATGGAGTGTATGTGACACTGCACTGTAAGTAAACATTCAATCTGAGGCCAAAATAAACATGAATAAGCAAGAGCTAACAGGTGTGCATTGACTTTTAGCTGTGGGGTGGGGGGGCAGGAGGGATGGATACATGTTTTTATTACAATGTGGTAGATATAGCTGACCTTTCTCTGCTTAGCATATTGTTTCACATACCTTAAATGGGATTTGTAAGACCTTACAAATAATTTGAAATGGTTGACCATATTTTCATTATAGCTTCTGTAACTACCTGTATTCCCTGCTAAAACCTCTTATTGCACTATCTCAGGATCTGATACAAAAGCCCATTAAAGTCTCTGGAAAAAACTCTTACTGACTTCAGTAGTAATTGGATTTAAACCCTATAGCATAAAATGTTTCTCTAACGGATGACAATTGCCTCAGTTCTTGCTCTAGATAACTAAATAACTCTACCTCAGTATTGCAGCATTCTAGGTATACCCTACATTAAATACAGGAGGGGCAGATTCTCAACAGATGTAAATAGCATAGCTCAACTGATATCAATGGAGCAACACTGATTTATACCAGCTGAGGATGTTAATATGGATGTAACCTTATCAGTCCTGAGGCAGAATTGGCAAGTTTTTAAGGGTGAGCATTGTACTTGTGAAATAGCTCATTACTGTGAGGGAAGGGGACTTCAACTCCCATCCTATCATAGGAAAACATCTGTTCAGTTTCACACCTTTAGAATTAAAATGCATGATATCAACATTGTTGAAAGCACACATGCATGCATGCACAGAGACACAAATATTTGTACCTTTGCTGCCAAGTTGTTTGCACTCCTTTTTTGAACACTATACCCCCAGCCAGTGCTGAGATAAACTGTTTTCCATCAATTAACTAGTCAGTGCATTACCTGCTAGAGCTATTCCTAAAGCAGGTAGCAATCCATCCACATAATCGTTTAAAACTCCAGCCATTGATGCCTGTTGTTTAATGCTAATTTCTTTGAGCTTACTAAGAGAAATTGTTATTGACTGCTTCATTAGGAATCTATTGACCCTTCTCCACTAGAGCATCCTGGAGAAGAAATTCACTAAATGTGCCTATATTTCATCTTTTGAACGTCAAGGTACAATAATCATGCTGAAGGATACGGTTTATTTAATCCAAAATTAAAAATTTATAGGCTACACATTACCTAAAGTAAATTGCTTAATACATTTAGGAGAACAGCTGCTTTCTAAGTGTTTGGCTTCCATGTTTTTGGGGCCTAAATTATGCTAAACAACAAATATTGCCACTAACATGACAGACCCGCAGGATATCACAGATGCTATATCCAATTCTAAAAGATAAAATCCAGGTTGAAAGAAGCAGTGGTTTTCAATATGTTCCTTTAACACAGATCAAGACTCCCTCACCCAAACCAATTTATTCTTCCTTTGGTATCAATTTATCCTATACACAACACATATAATCATGCACTGTAACTCTTATTTACTTCCAAGACAACTGTCACATAAATAGGTAGTAATTATCCATTCATGAGCTTGCTAGCTAATTACACGGAATACGACCAACATTTGGAGAATGATTACTATGAAACCTGCAGTTTTACATTAGGCCCAAATTCTGTCTATTGTAGGACAACTCCAACCCAGCCAAAATCAGGTTAGCATATTTGTTACAAAAGCAGCTTGAAACTTTGCCCAAACTGAAACCTGCCCTCTGAACAGCCACTTTGCACATACAGTTCAAACCAAGCATATGAATAAAAGGCCAGAATCATCGATA
Organism: Chelonoidis abingdonii; assembly: GCF_003597395.2. NCBI lineage: Eukaryota > Metazoa > Chordata > Testudines > Testudinidae > Chelonoidis > Chelonoidis abingdonii. Next base: position 26,691,003 of record NC_133773.1, read on the forward strand.
CACTATGACAACACAAAGCGATAGTCAACTCAGCTTAACTGGCTGATGATCTGACCCTATATGTGATGGGGAATAGCTATCACTTACAGAAGCTTGTGATAAATACATTTACCACACACCTTTGACAGCCTTGCTTGCGTTCTGCCAACTGATCTCTCTTACTGGACTTCTTATAAGACACTGAGCCCCTGGACAGCTTCAAGCAGGTGCCATTTTATTTTAAATTAACCTGTCAGGAAAAGATACAAAACATGTATTGTCCCTCCAGCTAATGAAGCTAAATATCTATATATGTATCCAGGCAGTACAGCTTAGTGCATAGTGTACTGAACTAAGGCTGGAGTTCAATTCCTGACTCTACCCCAGGTTAAGTCACTACCTGTCTCTGGGCCTCAATTTCCACATCTGTAAAATGGACTGCTCTCCTTTGTAAAGTGCTTTGAATTCTAAAGATGAAAAATGCTAATTATTATTACACCGGACCCTCTTTGAATCCATGCGCGGTCCCGCACTAATGCAAAGAACAGCGTTACCATGGATTCTAATGAAGGTAATTAAATTTGGGATCCATGCGCAGTCCCACGCTATAAGTGAATTCGTGCTATATAGACGCACGTTCTAGCGAGGGTACGCTATATTTATAAATATATGAATATATCTATAAAGAGATGCAGTCATGATATCCATGTATGAAATATGGAGCTGTGCTATCGTAACGTAGACCCGTGAGAACATTTATCATGTACCTGTGATGGCCTGGCTTGCACTCTATCCACTAATCCGTCTGCCCTGAGACTCATATTCCAAATGTCTGAGCAGCTTCAAACAGTTGCTGTTGCTTTAAAAATAAGTGTGCAGTTCTGAAATTTTCCTGTTAAAATTACACTACTCTGAAGAACAGAAAAGTCAATGTTTAGTTCTGCACCAATGTAAGAATACGTATACAAATTCATGTAGGGAAAAGCTATTTTATATCCCAGATACGCGAAGGTGATTTTTATGTGATAACTGGAGAAGCAGGTGAATATATATACATACAGACATCTACACACATAAAATATACTTACTTCTCCAGTGTGTATGTGTATTGTGCATACTTGTGCAATTTACCTTATGTCTACAACTCCATAACCTGCCCAACAATTCATCACGTTGAGATTTGATCTACCTTTACATACTCCCTGTGTGTGTGTGTATATTGTTAATATAATTATTACTACTTATATTATGGTAATATTCAAAGATCTCAATCAAGACTAGGTGCCAACATGCTTGGCACTGTAGAAACACACACTAAAAGTTCCTTCACTGAAGAGTTTAGAATCCAGGAAAAGACAAAGGCAAAGGAAGGGAGAAGGAATGTGATTCTAAACACAGGCAAAATGATCAGGCTGAAGGATAGGTCAATCTTGTTAACTGCCTCGTATTTTTTATTCAACACTTTTCAATTTATTCTTTCATTCAACCCTTACTGTTTAAATAGAACAAAATCCTTGTCTTATTTTGTGTTCGTTTTATAATTGTGTCTTTAACCTTTGTTTTAATTTTTACAGTTAACCATCTTACTCTATTTTTTCTTCCTTGTCCCTTTAAAAAAGTTTTAGATAAAATGCATCTCAGTGACCCCTCCACCAGCGCCGGCTCCAGGCCCCAGTGCGCCAAGCGCATGCTTGGGGCGGCATGCCACGGGGGGCGCTCTGCCGGGTGGCTGGGAAGGTGGCAGGTGGCTCCGGTGGACCTCCTGCAGGCGTGCCTGCGGAGGGTCTACTGATCCCGCGGATCCGGTGGAGCATCTGCAGGCACGCCTGCGGGAGGACCACTGGAGCCGCGGGACCGGCGAGCGGCAGAGCGCTCCCCGCGGCGTGCCGCCGTCCCTGGGGCGGCGAAATGGCTAGAGCCAGCCCTGCCCTCCACCATCTCAAATTCTTACCACTCCAGTCAGCTACTTCCTTGATCATGCCTCACTTCCAAACAGTTATTTGCATGAAAGCATTTAGCCCTGATCCTGAACCACTTAAGTCAATGAGAGATGTAGAATCAGATCCTTACTGAGACTTTTTTCTGACATGTCATATGCCGTCACTCATGTCCCCCTGGAAAAGTGCTTCCCCCATTGCCTCCCCAGGAGAACTGGGGCCTTGCGATTGTGTGTGTGCACGCATGTGCGCCCGTGTCCCAATTTCCCTTCTTCCAACTCCACTGACTGATGCTAACTTTCTAGCTTATATTTTTTTTTAAACTCAGAGGAACAAAAAAATCTCCTCTAAGTTCAAATTCCCAAGCCTCTGGGCTGCTGAGACAGACAGCAACATTGCATAAGAGAGTCAGCAGTCTTTCAAGTAGAAGAGAATGAGATCCATATATATGGTACCTCCATTTATTAGCTACCTCCCTTCAGCTGTAGCCTTCATTTGAAAAATGAAGATAATAATATGGTACCTGCCATACAACCTGACAAGAGTGTAGTGAGGCCTAATTACTGTGTGTGACCTACTTTGAGACCCTTGTATGGAAAGCACTGTAGAAGCCCTAGGTATCATGATCGATAATTTGGAAGGACGATTAGCGGTACAATACTTTCAATGCAGATTTTAAAATTAAATTTTCTAGATTGCAACAAAGTACCCAGAAGAGGTCCAGCTGTTGTGCAAACTCCTGCTAAGGGATTTGTGTAACCCTCTCGACCAGAAAATCACAAGCTCCTTGCAACTGACTTAGTAAACCTTTTAAAATGTACACTTCAAAGTGCATCATGAATATGAATTCACCTCTGAGAGCTGTCAAAACATTAATTTGCTTACACTGCATTTTCAGTATTCTTTTGCAAAAATGCAATCACCTTGGACACAATAACATTGTGAGGGCAAACTGGAAATAGCAGCACAAGAAGGTCTTTCAGTACTCCTCCACAAGAACTCTGACTCATCTGCTTTTCTACCCCTGAGTTTTCAGAAAAATTTGAGGGTGCAGTGTTTTTCTGAGTGTACAAGTTTGTGGGCTCTCATATTATCCAATGCTATTATCAGCAGTATAATCATCAAAGCTAAATCACCATCTAATATTATTCCCAGCATGTATTTAGCTGTCTGATTATATTACACACTTTAAGAACAACAGAGGAGGAGGAAAAAAGAAGCAACAGGAATAACAAATCAGATTTTAAAATCTGTTTTCAGCCTCAGACTGATAATGAATTGCAGCCAACTGTTCCATGCTGCCACTGATAAAAAGAGCTATCTAACTTTTTAACGTTTGCTTTACTAATTGAACAATCAATTATTAAAATAGATGATTTTCACAATCTTACACAGCACTTAAATCCCAGATGCCACTCCTGCTACAGCTGGCTGCAGCAGCATCAACTATTTTACTTTTTCAGAGAAATGTCCAGAAGAAAATTTCCAGAAGAATGTAGAATGTAGTTTGATTTGAGAGAGAAGTTGAGGTATAGTTTTTAGACCAGGGTGGGCAAACTACAGCCTGTGGGCCACATCCAGCCTGCGGGACTGTCCTGCCAGCCCCCGAGCTCCTGGTCTGGGACGTTTGCCCCCGCCCCTTCCCCACTGTTTTCCTTTGCTTGCAGCCTCAACTTGCTCGCTCTGCCAACAGCGCAATGCTCTGGGCAGCGGGGCTGTGAGCTCCTGGGGCAGCACAGCTGCAGACCCCGGCCTGACCCAGTGCTCTGTGCTGCGTGGTGGTGGTGACAGTGGCGGTGCGGCTGAAGTGCCACCAGCCTTGGTGCTCCAGACAGCGCAGTAAGGAGGCAGGGCGGGGGGGTTGGATAGAGGGCAGGGGAGTTTGGGGTGGTGGTCAGGGGGTGGGGGTGTGGCTGGTGGTCGGCGGGGGAAATGGGGTTGAATGGGGGCAGGGGTCCTGGAGGGCAGTCAGGAAGGAGGGGGAGTTGGATGGGGCGGCAGGGGGCAGTCAGAAGCAGGAGTTCCGGGGGCAGTCAGAGGACAGGGAGAAGGAGTGGTTGGATGGAGCAGGGATCCCAGGGGGGCCATCAGGAATGTGGGGAGGGGTTGGATGGGACAATGGGGGTCCGGGGGCAGTCAGGGGACAGGGAACGGGGTGTGTGGATGGGGCAAGGTCCCAGAGGGGCTGTCAGGGAACGGGGGACGGGGGGAAGACTGGATGGGGGGGCAGATAGGAGGTGGGGGCCAGGCCACGACCCCCTCCCTTAACCAGCCCTCCATACAATTTACGAAACCCGATGCGGCCCTCAGGCCAAAAAGTTTGCCTGCCCCTGTTTTAGACCCTCAAGCCTCTATGGGTATGTCTACACTGCACACTTAAGTCTGGGCTCTGAATCAGGTTTGAGCCCAACCCCCCTTTCTTTCCACACACAAATCACTCTGATTTGGGTAAGCAAGCACTCAGGACCCGGGGACTAGGGCCCTGATGGAGGTGGTGGGGATTAGAGCCCAAGTCCCACTGTGACTTGGGTTCAAGCCTTGTCATTTTGCAGCGTGGACGCAGTTCAAGCCTTAGAACTATGTCAGAAGGTCTGCATAGTGCAGCATGGATGTTTTAGCATGACAGAGCTGAGTCTAGCAATTGTAAGCCCAGGTGTGGATGATCAAGCACGGACTTAGAAACACTGAGTCCACAAGTCTGTGTCTGGCAGACCCAGGTTTATCCTGAAGTGTAGACATAGCCTGGATGGTCTGGATTTCCACTAATTGCAGTTGCAGCTACGCTTATCCTCTTGTAAATACTGTTTAGGGGAGACAACATGTGCTCTCAACCGAACATAAGAGCAGGAGACAGAAACTCCTCAGTTCTACTTCTGGCTCTGCCACTGCCACTGCCATGCTGATCAGCCTTTGGCAAATCACGTAACCCCTCTATGCCTCAGTTTCCCCATCTGTAAAATGGGAATGATAATATTCACCTGCCTCACAAGTATGTTGTAAAGATGATTAAGTTAAGTTGTAAAGCTCTGTGTAGGTGCTAATTGTTTTTATTAACTGCATGTGGATCCAAGTCAGAAATCCATTTCTGAAAACTCCTGAGCTTTGGAATTTGAAATTCACACCCAGTTCCATATTGTTTAGCTGGCCACAAATGTATCAAACTAATTTCCCGAATTAGAAACTCCCCCTTCTGAACTCTGATGGCTTCAATATCAAGATCTACAATCTGAATGTATAACTTGCATGTATCCCTATTAATAAATCAGCAGCAGAACTCACTGCCTTCCTACAAATATGCACACCACATGGGTCTTAATGATTTGTTGGAGAGAATTACCTCTCCCAGCAGCAGCGAAAGCCCTCTCCCTACACACGCTATCTCCCCACACATCACGATTTCACGCAGAGAGGAACCTTTACTACATGGTGGCAGATGTATTTGATACACAGGCTGTGTGTTTAAACTGATGAACTATGGAAAGGTCATTGAGGGGATTATTCTTGCCACTGTGAAAAGGTTTATATCAAAGCTCAGCCCATCGGCTGTATATATGTAAACAGGCATCTGTCCACTACCGATAATGATTTTCAATGTAAGATTTTCTACTTAGCTAACAGTACACATTCTGAGATATAAAAATTACCGTATTAGTTATCTTGCAATTGCTATCGTACCTGGGAACCAGATGAGAGTGTTATATAAATGATCTGAGACATTTATCTCTTCCTCCACTACTCTTGCCTAGTTGGATTATAAAACCAAGCTAGCTGGAAGAATTCTGAGACCCTTTGTAAATACAGATTATATTAGCCCTATTTGTTGGACATCTCCTAAACAGGACACCCCTCAACAAGGTCAAGTCATCTCCTATAAAGTTACTTGTTAAGCCTTCCTTCCTGTCAAGTAAACAGAAATACCCTACACAACATTAGAATTAGCCCTGATTTATGGCAAGGGATTTGGAGTCACAAGGAAATTAAAGTGAAATTTCTAATCACTCAGTTTCCTAGTTTAAATTTTAGTTTGGGATTCCATGACAAGTCTGCCTTGTACGCTGACCCTGTGGGGAAATAAGGATTATGTTTTTCATGGATCAGACTTTTTGTGGGGTGTGGGAATTAAGGATGTGCAACCTCTGAGGGTTGAGTTCACAAGGGAGTTTGGGGACTGACACCTGTTAATTCCCCAGAGACTGAAGTATATTGACCTTTGTAGGTTCATCTGGAGATTCAAGTTTAAGAAACCCAAAAGAGATTCTTCTACAGCTGGCCCCTTCACAGTTTCCTCACCACCATCATGCAGACTTGCAGCTGCCCGTTCCTCAACAAGCCATTAAATCCTCTCTTCTTTAGACATCTTCAACGGTGTCCTAGTTGTGGGCAGGGTCAACTGTTGGAGGAGAGCAAGGGAAGGAAGTGATGGGAACTAACTTGGTCCACATTCACCAAACTTTCCCAAGCACAGCTGAAGTTCACAAATACATAAAATGCAAAACCTAGGTTCAGTGTGAATGGGGTTGCAGTTTGATGTGAATCTTAGGCACAGTGCTTGTTGGACAGTGAAGAATGTGTCATTATCTCTCACTACAAAAAGAATAACTCTCTGGCTGCAGCAAATATACGATAAGTGCAATGTGAGATTTAGTCTGCAGCACAGACATGAGAATTTAGGGCCCAATCCAGATCTTTATCCATAAAAGGATAAAGCATTAGTAAAATGAGAGAGCACTTCTTCTCAATATTAGGCTCAATGTTAAGGGACCAAAACATGAAAGAATAATTAGTTATTGCTCTTAATGTCCAAAGGCCAAAAACAGGTGACCTTTTATAAAAGACCCAAAGCATAGTGTTCTATTTCGCTACTTATGCAAATACAAGTGCTTCTTGCTAATGCAATCCCAGTAAGTAACAGCTGGTTACAAATGGGGGACTAGCAACGTTTGCAAACATACCAGGTTTATGTTGCTTATACAGTTATACAGTAATCCTGGCTTTATTAACATCATCATTTAAAACTGAACGATGTGCATGCTCTACCAGAAATTAATCAAAAGAAATAATAATAATATAAACATCTAATAAAAATAAAATCTCTAAATGCTTCTCTAAAAAAGCCTGCATTCAAAAGACTTAGTGCCAAGACATGTCATGTAAGGTATTTTAGGACAGCACAAATCTGGAGGTGGGTTGGGTTATTTTTGGAGAGAGAAATGATTGAAAGATATAACATGAGATCCTTCAGGAAGCTTACAATTGATTTGTAACTGATTTTATGATAAAAGCAGCAAAGGGTTTTCTTTTTCCTTGTACAATACTAATCTGGACCCCTGTGGAGGGATCCAGAGTGCTCCACTAGCCTTTACAACTATTGGAATATGATCAGCAACAAGAATGCTTTTTTTATTTAAGACAGGTATTAATAAATACTTTGAGCATGGCTAAGTGTTTCTGGATGTTAACTGAGGAGGGAGACGGAGACAGAGATAGATAGAGTGACAAGAGGGGGAAAAAAGATAAGGAAAGAAATGGATTATTCTCCAAGAAACTAAAAATTCCTCTAGAGACTTGAGCCTTCAAGTTCATTTAAACCTTAACAAACTTTACATTTCAAATCATATCTAACAGGACAAGTGATAGGATTACGCAGCCAAATCTGTAAGCATTGATTTTGTCTCAGTCACAGATGCACACTGTGCACTATTGGAAAATCCACTAAGAAGATAAGATTACGACATATAGCAAATAGCATGCAGCAACAGTTTAGATAAACCAGTTCATATCTTTAAAAAACCAAAACCAACGAATTTCACATCATCTGAAAAACACAAATGCCCGTGAAAGAATGTGAAGATTATTCAAATAGATGACCTTTCTTTTACAGGTTGCTAGAAAACCTGCACTAGCCATTGTTGCCAGAAAACTTGGATATTCTGATTAGGAGTTTGTGACGGTGTACCCCATAAGGCTTTATGGAATATGCTTATGAATGTATATATGACATAACTAGAATATATTTTATGCTACATATGCCATCTAACATATCTATGTAAAGGTTATGATCTACTGAACACCTTCCTCCTATTTGTATGCATGGACTTTAGTACTTGAAGTTAGGAATATTGGCTGTCTACTTCCTTGATAGCCTTAATAAAGCATTTGGCCAGCAGACAAAGTGCCCAATCAAGAACCACTTAAACCAACAATGAATTTGGAGATGCCAGTCCACATTGGAGCTTTCCCAGGAATGTGGCTTGGCTGGAAAGAAACTCAGTCATGCATGGACATGTGACTTGCCCATGACTCCAAAACACCAACTTGGAGCTGGACGTTGCAAAGGAGAGAGAAGGGAGTCTCCCCCGATAAGGGAAAGTCTATTTAAGCCTGTGGGAGACCTCTCCATTTTGTCTTCAGCTGGCTAACCTGATAGCCTCTCCACCCACAAAGGATACCTGAAAGAAACTGGAACAAAGACAGTAACTACAGGGGGTGTGAGTGATTGCTGGACCTAGACTAAAAGGAGACAAGTCTGTAAAAGGAAGCTTACTGGAACTGGTGAGGTTTTGTCTGTATTCATTTTTCTTAGACATAGACTTGCGTGTTCCATTTTTATTTTACTTGGTAATTTACTTTGTTCTGTCTGTTACTACTTGGAGCCACTTAAATCTTACTTTCTGTATTTAATAAAATCACTTTTTACTTATTAATTAACTCAGAGTATGTATTAATACCTGGAGGGAGGGGGAAAACACTGTGCATCTCTCTCTATCAGTGTTATAGACGGTGAATATGAGTTTACCCTGTATACGCTTTATACAGGGTAAAATGGATTTATTTGGATCCCATTGGGAACTGGGTGTCTGGGTGTTAAAAACAGGAACACTTCTGTGAGTTGCTTTGGAGCATGTGGGTCAGACCCTGGGTCTGTGTTGGAGCAGACGGGCATGTCTGGCTCAACAAGGCAGGCTGCTGGAGCCCTAGGCTACCAGGGCAGGAAAGCAGGGGCACAAGTAGTCTTGGTACATCAGTTGGCAGTTCCCAAGGGGGTTTCTGTGATTGAACCCATCACAGTATGCTTGCTTTCTAAAAATCACTGCATAGACATGGAAGCTTGCAGAGAGATTTATGCAGTATGTCCCAGAAGACTTTTGGTAAGCCCCCAAATCAAAGCCAAACGATAATATTAAGATGTATCATTATTTTCAGTAAAAGATTGCTACTTCACTCAGTCTCAAGCTTCTTGATTCCTTATGAGAACCAAGATTTTGTTTTTTTCCCCAACGATGACTCAATAGCAGATAAGCACTCCAGATATACTGTCACTCTATGGCTACGTCTTCACTACCCACTGTATCGGCGGGTAGCAATCGATTGCTCGGGGATCGATATATCATGTCTCATCTAGACACGATATATTGATCCCCGAACGCGCTTATATCGATTCCGGAACTCCACCAACCCGAACGGAGTTGTGGAATCGACAGGAGGAGCCGCGGACATCGATCCCGTGCCATGAGGACAGTGAGTAATTCGATCTTAGATACTTCGACTTCAGCTACGTTATTCAGATTCCAAGGAAAGTCTCAAAAGCCTGCAAAAGGGGTGACTGAACACTGGAAATATAAATTGCTCTGAATGCTCTTGAGTTCCTATACTACCACCTCTCAAACTAAATATTATATTTATTTTGTAAGTAACAGATTAAAAAAAAAAATCCTGGTATGTCCAATATGGTGTTGTAGTGGTGGAAAGAACAATACATGTAGATAGAGGGAAAGGTTGAGGGATTCATGTAAAGGGATGTAAAGTGACCCATGGATTTCAACTACAGTCCTTCATTTTACACATAGTTTAAATAGTATTAAAAATTATAACATTTCTCCCCCCTGTAAAATAAAATGGTACAAATTTGTATTGGCTTGCAGGATCCTACCTGTAAGAGAAATGCCCAACATTCATCATATACATGAACTGTACTACAGGATGAAGCTTAGTAGGGATCATGCATTTTATGTAAGGGAAATATCTATATTAAAACTTGGATAATCCCAATCACTTGTTAAACCACAGCTGTATTTTGGATTTAAAAGTCCTCCACAAATTCTGAATAACCAGTCAATAGTACATGCATAACATTGTTTACCCTCCTTACAGATCACCATTTAAGCCATTTGGATACTCAGACATCTGGATGAGCCAAACACTGATTAACCAGGTCAGTCTGTATATGTATAGTTTTTGTCTGATCACTCTGTCTATTAAATACAGGCAAGATCTTCTTCTCATAGGCACACAGACCATAGACAGTTTTCCCTGTGTCTGTTGTTATGCCATCTTGCATTAATGAAGCTGATGGGACCATATAATAGAAAAGCTTTTTATCATCTTCACTAATTCCTTGGCCTTAAAAAAAGTTTACAGTACCTGATGCATACAGAATAACCAGTCAAGCACAGGTCTTTCTTGGATAAGCATGGCCCTCTGACAGAGTAGTATTTAACAGAGACCCTTTTGGCGATGGGATAAATAGCCACTCTGTTATTTGATTGGAAAATGATTTTCCTATTTAGCCACTGCTTCATCAATGCTTGGCTGAATGTAGAACTGGAAGTGAGCTGCTTCCCTCAGATGCACAGCTCTTGATGAGTGAGCTGTCAAATGCTCCATTGTCCAAATTACACTGCTACTGTAGATTTCCTGCTAAGAAACAGTTTACTGCAGCATTGTGCCATCAGTCTTGTGAGCCATGTTACTGTTAGTTTTCAGGTATCAAAAGCTGATTAACTTAGTGGAGACATAGGAGCACTTTCTCGACACTGCTGTCACATATTTGCCAAAATTTCCATTTACTGTGTTGTCAGCAGGATAGGATAATGGGAGCATATGATATGAACCAAACTTGGCGTGCAGTAAGCAACACATCTAAAATACAACACAACTTCACAGCTGGAGTGAAGACAGTATGACAATTAGAAAAAGCGAACTGAAAACCTACAACTTTCTCTCATCCGTTTCTTCCCTAGACAAAGAGTACACCATCAGTGCTGCGATTCTAAGAATAGCCCCACTTTAAAATGCCAATATATTTATTTATTGGGGTAAGATTCGAAACAGCCTACATACTAGCCAAGATTTAGAAAAAAATGGCTGCTTAAAGTTATGGACTTAGATGCTTATTTACGTGTCTAAATAAGTGCTCTGATTTTTATAAATGCATGTGTGTCAATGTCTCTCTTGGCCAAGACACTGAGGATTGAGCCAAGAACCTACAGAGGTAAACTGATGAGTTTCTACAGCTTGAGTTGAACAGCCCGTTTCTCTAGCTGACAGTTGTAACAGACTTGTATCCTCTGTAGATAGAGCACAGAGAAACACATTGACCAGTGGGTTCCACTGAACATCTAGAATCTCCCACTGACTTCACTGAGACCCTACTCAAGCACAGAGGGTGAATGATTAGGAGTGGGATTTTCAAAAGTGCTTAGTGTTGGCCTAACCCACTCCTCGTGAAGTCAATGGGAAACCTCAGCCTTAAACTCTCTGGACCTCGGTTTGCCCATCTTCAAAACAGGTATAACATGTGCCTACTTCACTGGAGTGTTCTGGGGCTTAATTAATTTTTATAAAGCGCGTAGAGCCTTAGAAAATATTATCATTACTTAGCTGAGCACTATTTCTCCTTTTCTATTACAGTAGAATCTTAGGCCAAAAGGTTCAAGGTTACTCCTGATGCATGCATCCAGACTTAGAAGGTAAGGGAAAGGATGGACTTATTTGAACTTCACATTTGTAGCCCTCTGACAATCTTAGGACACCGTGGCAGCAACACAGAGATCCCATGAGGCAGCAACACAGTCCAAGTGACCGAAACTATGTATTTGAATCCTGAAGATAGAAGATGATTTTCTTAAACATACTGTTGAAGATGAAAAAGTGTTCTGCGTTACATCAGTTGCAATTGTTCCTAATTCCATTGATTGTTTTGTTCATTTCTTATTTTCATATTGTTTATATAAAGTGTTCCTTATGTGCTCTTTCTTGCTCTCTATCTCACCAACATGAATTATGATTTTTTTCATCAAGCAGAAGAGCTCCTGAATCCTACATATTCATTCCTGTCCTCTTCTGACAATATCTTAGCCCATTCTCAAGATCAGCTACAATGCTCCTTTCCCTTCTACTTAATTGTTGAAAGCAGTGCTTAATTTGTAAGGAAAGAGGTGCTGGGGCTCAAACAATTAGGTGCTGGGACCAATGCCAGCTTTATGAAGGGTGGGGCCCGATTTGAATACCCAGAAGCAGTCCAGGGCTTCAGCAGCACTTTGGTGGCAGGGGCTCCAGTTTTCCGTGGCACTGAAGGACCCCCCCTCGCCGCTGAAATGCTGCTGAAGACCCCCGGAGTGGCCCCCTCCACCACCAAAATGCCGCCGGACCCCCCTGCTGCCAAAATGCCACTGAAGCCCCGGACCGCTGCTGGGTAAGTAAAAAAAAAAAAAAAAAAAAGAAGTAAAAAGGTACCTAAGGTGCGGGGCCCTCTTAGGTGCAGGGAATCGGGTGAATCGTCCTAAAGCCAGCCCTGGCTGGGACTCGTGCAATTGTTTTTACATTCATAACTGATGCAGCAAGCCCAGAGGTGCTGGGGCTATGAATTGCGAATTGCAAAGCCCAGGGCTGCAAGCCCTGGCACAAATTAAGCACTAGTTGAAAGCTCAGTCCAAAAGATTTAAAAGTAATGCCTAGAACATGACACAAACATATAGTTCATCCACAGTTGAGCTGGCTGTGAACCCTAGCCTGCACATTAAGTACACATGCTTCCAGCCACAGTTTTCGACTATCAGAACTTCAGCGACTGAAGCTGGGGGTCCAATGCTTGTGGCAGTGGCACCTGAAAGCCAGGTGGACAGGATTTTACATCCATTCACATGATGCACTCTTCCTGGAGATAATTTTGTTTTTTAACAGATGGATTATCTCAAAGAATCTTGTAGAACATAGGACCTTTTAAGGTAAGTGGATGGCTGCTATCAAAAATACATGAGTTACTGCAGGCAATGCTTACAAGACAGTTAAGCAGATAAATAGAACCCAGAAGAATTCAGCTTCAGTACAGCAAGGTTACACATTTGTCCTAGTGCAAATAAAAAATCATTCAGTGAGTAAGCAGAATTAGTTTTACAACGGAAACCGCCTCCTGTTGGTGACCTATTTTTAAACAAACACCAGAAATCTCATGCCTGCCATTATTTAATTGAATGTACTGAGAAATATCATTCCAAGTGGACCAGAGGATAATATAGATTTAAAAAGGTGAAAAAGACAGTAAGAGAGAAAAAATTAAAACGGATTGAGCTGCTGATTTTTAAGCAGACAATTTGATCATGTAATACTGACTTTTTTGCAATAATTTTCTGAACATCAAGATGACTCCTTGATTAAAAGCCCAGCTTATATTGTTTTTGTGGATTAGTTTATAAACCGAGGGTTGAAACACACTATTGCTATATATCGTTCTGGTGAATGTGACAACCACAGCCGGTGTCAGTGCACGCTGCTTAGAACACCAACTCTGCCATTGTGTTTACATTTACCCTTGTACACTCACATGGAAAAAAAGCAAACATTAATGGGGTTGCCAGTCTCCTTCGCCCATTTTAACAAACTCTCAGACTATTTAGCAAAGCACTAGTACAGCTCCTCCATTAGTCTGAATTTCTTTTGCATCTGCTGTAAAACTGACTTCACTGCTTCCAACGGAGTGACAGAAAGGATCTGGGTCTGGAGTAAAGACTGAGAACAAGCTCAAAGGAGTGCTGATCAGTTTGGAAAGGATGGAGAGAAAGGATGAAATTTTCTGTGAAATAAATTTATGACTTGAAGGTCAAAACGATTCTAAGCAAGAAGAATCTGCAGCGGAGAACAGGGATAGTGGAGGATATCAAGTTAGGTACTTCTACATGGTAACTATGGGCTCAGCTGTATCATGAAGACACTAGCCTATATTGGTCTGATGAGGAACTCCCAGCAGAGCTGGAAAGCATTTCCACAGCTATGCCCTTTGAAGGGTGCACTATATACTCCAGTGCACAGTGGGCCAGTTCTACCAGCCAGCCTTTGAAACAGTGACAGGGCCAATGCCCTGACTGCTCCCTGCCATTGCTGAGGTGGCTAACAGCACTAACCAGGAGGAGTCCTCAGAAGAAGTAATTAGACTGTACCCAGCCCATCGCCTGTGTACCGGGTCAGAGAAGAAGGGTTTTGCACTCTTCCTTCCATCTTCTTTGGGCATAAGGACTGGATACAATGTGGCCCTTTATTAATTTCATTGGGGGTTAAATCTTACTCCCACATTCCACAGCACTGTTGAGTGTACCCCTGATGGAACTCTCAACATAGGGGCCATACAAATAATTGGCATTGAAACAGCACTACCTTTTTACTCCTAGAAGATGGTCCTTCTGGGTCAATGTTAACTTAGGGTTGCCAACTACGTATTTAAAAATAAGACACTGGTTTCTTAGCAGCCCGCCCCATCCAACCTCCCAATATTATTATTAATATTAATAATAATTAAGCAGCAGCACTCACCTACATTCGCCATGGGTATTTCTTGCTGCTTTTTGCAGCACTCAGAAATTCTGATCTTGTACAGAGATGAAAAAATTGGCAACCTTAAGACACATTAACAAGCCATGTGGGGAGATTTGAACCGCGGCTACCTATGTTTTAGATCCTCTTTTAGATAAAAAGAGGTTTTCACTTTCCACTGCTTGTCCATCTGGCACCTTCTAAAAGTACTTACAATGCACTTCCAAAAATATTTTAACATATTAATTTCTTCGAGTTATTAAATTATGTCTCCAAATGTAACATATGGGCAGCAATCTGCAGATGGGAGGGCAAAAAGAGACCAGTATTTTATTCTATATACACTTTTACTGGAGTTCAAAACACAGATAAGATGACATTTTGCAGCTGGGAAGGGAGGACACAAGAAGAATAGTATATTTTAAACCTGTCACTTTAGAATGCATCTAAGCATGAGTGGAAATATTAAAGTAACAGCTGCAAAGAAATTTAATGTTGTCCTCCTCAAGCTCATGAGCTTGGAGGTCTTCCTCCTCCCTTTTTTTTTTTAAAGAAAGAAATATGAGACAGAGATGCTGCTCACACCCAGTATTTTTCTAAGCTCAGATAGCTTCAGTCTATACCTGGGACAGCACAGCAGTTTTATTTTCTCTCAGCAGTCCATTACCAACCCCAGCAAAAGTCACTAAAAATCACCATGAGTGGATTCTTGAGGCCTCATAAACAGTTAGTTGATCCATTTCCAGTGGAATGCTATTACACCTAAACACTTCAACTTTGCCACGCTTGAGCAGTCACTTTGAAAGAGCAGGTTGTTAAAGATGAAGGAAGCTCCAATGCCTGGCTGAGCTGATGGCATGAGCCAAGAAAGCATAAGGAGCATATTAGAAGGCTGAAACTTGGCAAAGTCCTTCTGGGGAAAATCAGAACTTTAGCTGTGGCTGAAACAATTCTCAGGCTTTGTCTTCCTATCACTTTTGACATGAGTTTTTCTTTCGTTCCATATGTTCTGTGCAGCCTCTAGATCAGTGGTTCTTAAACTAGGGCCATCGCTTGTTTAAGGCCAGTGGGAGCCACGATCAGCCAAACCTGTGGATGCGGCAGGTAAACAAACTGGCCTGGCCCACCACGGGCTTTCCCTGAACAAGCGGTGGCCCTAGTTTGAGAACTACTGCTTTACATTCAGATAGGATGAATTAAAAAAAGACCAAGTAATTTGTGCATAAAGATGTGAGACATACCAAGACAACTTGTTTCTTCAATAAACAGGTGAAAATGGAACTTCACTTAGAGCAGACTAAAACCTTATTAGGAAATAAGTTGATGAAATGAAACAGATGTTGCTGGGGCTAAAGGAGAAGCAGGAGTTGCTTTCTTTCTTTCTATAAAACAAGCAAAATGTGACTACTAAGACTACAGAATTTCAGAGGTACCTGGGAACAGTAAATACACGGTTACCTTGACATTATTAGGCCAGGTTCACCCTAGCTGGTTCAGGGAATTGTAAATCACACCCCAGCATGCTAGCCTGTCCTCTGTGTTGCATGGGATTTCATCCATGGTAGAGTGGAGGTCAGTTGTTATTTCCATCATTAATCTCCTCCCTCCAGATTGCCACAGTTTTACACTTCCTTTGGAGTTTGTGGGGAGAGTGCTGAGGGGACTCTTAGGATCAGCATATACCTTATTTGCTCCACCTTGCCCACTTGTAAGCTGCACTGACCAACTGCATGTCCACAGCAGAGGAGAAGTAATGGCTATCTGACTTCGCTTTCTTCTTGCGGACTCTCATTGAGTTTCCTATTCCACAGTCTTTGCTGGCTTCTACCATCCTAGACTCAAAAATGCTCACCTACTACTATTAGACGTCACATAGAACTTGTGCATCTATGAAGAGTTCTAATTAGTAAAGCTGATCCAGTGGGGAAGAGAGGAGAAAAGGGGGAAAATGCAGATAAACTTTCCCCCCCTCAGAACTTGAAATCTCATCAAAATTTAAAACCGCGAAAAATTTCATCCAGCTTGACTAATGCCATCCCTTCAAAACAATAACACATTATAGAGCTTTTAGATTAGACGGGAAGAACAACTGCTTAGCTCATTCCCCACCTATGCTGAAGAGAGACAGCTGGAGTCATGAACATAACACTGATTCATTATCACAGCAATCCTGAGGGAATCAGAGGGTGAGGGTGTGTGTGTGCTGGATTTATTGGAATTCTCCCAAATCAATAGTGAATTCAGCAACCATTGTTTTTACAAAATGGCAAAAAAAATCAAAGCAGTTTCTGATACCTAGACAAATCCCAGGACCTCTTATTGGTACGGGGGCTGCTCGCAATTCACCTGATTTGACCTTCTCTTTTTGCCTGTACTTACCAACAGCAAACACCCTCATCACTGTCAAAGTGGAGAAAAATGTAATGAAAGTAAAGAAGAGAGACACTGGGACGTACTCTATAACAAAAGGCAGACACCACACCTGAGCCAATCATCTCAAGCATAGCTTAAACTTTCTTGGCAGAATCATCTTTAGGGAGATACTCTCACACATGACGTAACAACCCATATCAGTGACTGTAGCTCTATCCACCAGAGTCCAAATATCCCAGCTTTTTTGAAATACCTGTAATTTTTTCAGAAAATGCTTGGTCCAACCATTCTAAATAGCTTACAGTCCTTCCAGGAAGCAGTCTCCACTTGGGAAGGTTTAAGCTGTGGTTAGTACATGTGTGTGGATTTGAGCTAGGTTGTGGGGAGGGAAGAGAAAAGAGAGAAGAAGAGAGTGGCAAATGGCAACAGAAGGGGGAAAAAATTCAATTAAAATTTACTATAGCCCATTTACTTGGGAAAATAATCTTTGTGCTTGTTGAACAGAGAGCAGTGATTTCCCTACACCTCCCCCCCCGAATTTTCCCAACACCCCCCCTAGTTTTGTGAGCTAGTTACATACCAATTCAGTGACTGTTTGGAAATCTGAATTTAAACTGAAACATTAATACACACTTTAAAAGTTTATACAGTGTATGATAAAATATGTGTATCTGAAAAAGTACAATAGATTTGAAAAGTATGAACATAGACTAGCTTCCTTGCTTTGTTATACAGCTGTTTTTTATGATATCAGTGCATTCATTTCGGTGCTGTTGGCCAACCTAATAATTTCAAATGATGATTTGTAAGCAAAGTCTAAATGAGCTCTCCCTCACAGCTAGTGATGAGCTGGGGTTGTGGGGAAAGGCTTCAGGACCAGATTATATTTACGTTCAAACTTAATCTACCTAGGTATCCAGCAACCAGAGCTGTGTTGTCCAAGTGATAGATCCTGGCTGGGGTTGGGTTACAAACCACTTGAATGTGGGGGGAATGGGGGATGAAATGTTGTTTTTATTGTATGAATAAAGGGCAGTAGAACTGTAGCCTGTGATGATTTGAAGACATCAAGAGAGAGGTGGTCGACCTGTCCCTCTCCACTGTTTAAAGACAGAGCTGTTAGGCTCCATAGATAGTCTTTTGTTCTGTTAAGTGACCACTGCAGCTGAAATAACTGATAATCAGGTCTAAATGCTTAGTCTTGTTGTGGGGACAGTGTTCCTGTGGGGACAGAGTTTTTTGTGTAAGAGACAACCAGACTGCACTAGCAGTGAGCGAGGTTCCCGTACTAAAGAGCTCAACTGAAATCACAGAGCTGGTGGAACCTCAAGAGACCAACTCGCAGAGGTCACAGTGGCAGGTGGCAGCCGAAGGTGACTGTGCAGGGCCATTGGCAACAGAGTGGTGGAGTGAACGGTGGAACAATGAACAGACATGGCCAGAGCGAACAGTGAGCAACTGGAGGAACAAGCAAGTGCCTTCTTGTCCTCCACCTGGAAGGTGTACTCATGTGAAAGCACCTCTGAACTCTGAGTCTCTCCACTGATCAAGGACAAACACCAGTGAGGGGAGTGTGGTGGAGGGAAAAGTGAGGGCATGTTAAATAAACATTTGTTTGTTGGACTATATTTTAGTCACTTTGCTCCAGAATGCTAGATTTGTGACTGGGAATGGAAACTTACATAAATATGTTTTCCTAGTAGGCCAAGATTTTTAAAATGTATTATTTGCCAAGGTTGTTATCTCACATTATTGCTATCTTGGAAGTCATTATATTGGGGAGTTTCTGTACTAAACATTTTTATTATTATAATTAATTCTTACATAAGAATGGTCATTACTGGGTCAGACCAATGTCCATATCGCCCAGTACCCTGTCTTACAACAGTGGCCAATGCCAGGTGCTTCAGAGGGAATGAACAGAACAGGTAATCATCAAGTGACCATCTCCTGTTGCCCATTCCCAGCTTCTGGCAAACAGGCTAGGTAGGGACACTCAGAGCATGGTATTGCATCCCTCCCCATCCTGGCTAATAGCCACTGATGGACCTGTTCTCCAGGAATTTATCTAGTTCTTTTATAATCCTGTTATAGTTTTGGTCTTCACAGCATCCCCTGGCAAAGAGTTCCCTGGGGTTGACTTTATATTGTGTGAAGAAGTACTTCCTTTTGTTTTTTTAAAGTCTGCTGCCTATTAATTTCATTGGTGTGACCGCTAGTTCTTGGTGTATGTGAAGGATTAAATAAATTTCCTTATTCACTTTCTTCGCACCAGTAAAGATTTTGTAGACCTCTATCATATCGCCATTAGTCATCTCTTTTCTAAGCTGAAAATTCCCAGTCATTTTAATCTCTCCTAGGTGTTTCATACCCCTGATTATTTTAGTTGCCTATCTTTGTACCTTTCCAATTCCAATATATATTTTTAGGATGGGTGACCAGATCTGCACACACTATTCAAGGGTTGCACATACCACGGATTTATATAGAGGCAATGTGATATTTTCTGTCTTATCTATCTCTTTCTTAATGATCCCAACATTGTTTGCTTTTTGACTGCTGTTGCACATTGAGTGGATGTTTTCAGAGAACTATCCACAATGACTCCAAGATCTCTTTCATGAATGTTAACACCTAATTCAGATGCCATCACTTTGTATGTATAGTTGAGATTGCTTTCCCATGTGCATTACTTTGCATTTATCAACATTGAATTTAATTTGCCATTTTTGTTGCCCTGTCACCCAGTTTTGTGAGATCCCATAGTAGCTCTTCGCAGTCTGCCTTGGGACTTAACTATCTTGAATAGTTTTGTATCATCTGTAAATTTTGCACCTCACTGTTTACCCATTTTTCCAGATGAATATGTTGAACAGTACTGGTCCCAGTACTGACCCCTCAGGGATATCACTATTTATCTCTCTCCATTCTGAAAACTGATAATCTATTCCTATCCTTTGTTTCCCATCTTTTAACCAGTTACTGATCTATGAGAGGACTGCCCTCTTATCCCATGATGGCTTACTTTTTAAAAGTTAATTTAAATTAAATACATTTTTTAAATTTTTTTTTTTAGAAATCTAGATCTGTTATATGTTTTGGTGTAACTTGTATTTTCCTTATGTTAAATTTGCATAATTCTAACAAAACATTTACTTTATTCATATCTCTTTTATATATCTCATTGGACCTGACACACCCCCTGTAAATTCAAACACCCCCCCTAATTTCAATGCCTGGGGAAACCACTGATACAGAGTGTGTTGCTTTGTTAGAATTCTCTCTCTCCGTCCCCGCCCTCCCTCCAGTCTAGACTCCTGTTGTTTGTGCAGTGAAGAAGGTCTCATTTACCAGCACTCACTCCCAGCCTGTTTACCAGCTGAGTCCTAGATTTTGGAAGCACTGGTAGTGATTACATTGCTGTGTCAAGATTTCTCTCACAGAAAAATTCAAATTCCTTTTTTGCACAGTTCAATGAGAAAATTTAGTCTTCAAATTCCCCACAGTTCAGTTGTTCAGAGGACAACTGAGTTTTCAGCAACATTATTTGGATTTTAGAGCTGCTACTGTTTCAAGAGAAAACAATTACACAGATAGTTTAGAAATTTGGTCCTGACAATCTCCTTTTTTTTTTTGAGGTGGCTTCTGATGTGTTATCAACCAAAATTATCACACGTTCAAAACTCCACATGCCTGTACACTTGCACATGCATTCAAACACCACTGCCTACCACCACCACCACCACATCTTGGGCGTATGGCAGCTTGACAATTGTAAAATTAAACAAAGTTATAATAATCTTCGTTATTGTACAAGCCAATGGATGTCTCTGAATCCACTCCATACGTTCATTCCCAATGCTGCTCAACCTGCCTCCTAACTTTGATCTCTGATCAACGTGACCCTGGGGAGGAAGGGAGATAGGCTAAGCAGAAGAATGCCCTGCTCCCCAGCAGGTATACTTCTGTCATTCTGACTCCCAGCCTCTGTTTCTATCCCACCCCAGCTCAGCCTCTCTGTCCAGTGGGCTGGCAAGTCTGCCCTCAGACAAGTCATGTAAACAGCCTCCCACTCATGCATGCCTTCTAGTCCCCACACTTCCATTAATTGGGCAGAGGGAACTCCAGTCCAATGGACCCAATAAAGTTCATCAAAACAGAGCTCTGCTCAGGCCAACTACAGAGGGATCATTTCCCTCAATAGTGAAAGTCCAAACTCTGCTTCACAGGAAGGTTTGCCAGACAATCTCCTCTCACTGTTCCTTCAGTCCTAAGCCAGTCAATGGATAATGGATAGCTGTATGTTGCAAGTGTAAGGAGGCTTGTTTTAGAAATGAGGAGTACGTGGGTGCGTTTGGCTGTTATTGCGCATGAACTGAGCTTGATGCAGATGTGTGTGTGGCCTTATCTGGTATTTTTAATGATTGCTTTGATGGGACATTTCACTTGAGCAACTTAACTATACATTAATGAAGATATTTGCCTGAGATAAATATACTGTGTATGTTCTACAAACCACTATGATGTAACCAATACTCTGCTAATTCTGATCATGCATCACAGCCAACAAATACTAAGTAAATATCCATTACTTTGGAATGTTACACCATCTCTTGTATTATCTTGAAAATGCCCTGGCACTTGTTTGTCTAAATAACAGGAAGAATAACAGAAAATTATGAGGTTTGATGACCCAACAAAACCTGTATTTAGAAACAATAATTTTCCCCACCAACGCATTACTGCTGAGCTTCTTTCTGACAACCCTGGTGCATTGTCTTTGGGTAATTGTTTTGGGTGGCATACCTCTGACCTGATTTCTGTTGTTGGTTATTTGATCTGACATCCCTTTTCCCAAAGTGGGTATGTACATCAGGGGCATGGTGAAAAGCTGGTAATTGGCACGTGCATATTTCTAACTGTATGTGGTGCACTGGTCCTTTTTCTATAGCACTTGTTTATTTATTGTAATTTAAAGACTCGGATAGGAGCTTTTCTGATGTTTTATTATGGACAGCTGTTCTGTAAATTACAAAGGATTTTATAGACTATAAGAAGTGATTCCCATGCAATCTGCTTTCTTAAGTCTTTTCTCTAGGCCTCAAGGCTTGCAGACAGAGTTTTGAATTTAAACAAGATTAAAGTTATGATAATGGTGTCCCATTATGAAATCTGTTCCAGGCTAGTTATACTGACAAGCTGGAATAAAGCAGTACATCGTCATTTGTTTGTTATAAGGACTTATTTTGCATCTTTAAACTTGCATTAAATACACAATATGGCCATTAGTTCACATATTTAACAGCCTTGATGGATTATACTAATATGATGGAATAAATAACACTGCATGATGTTGATCTTTTCTAGAATGTGTTTGGTTTCTTTTCTCTTGTAAGAAAAATGTTATCTGCGTTTTATCAATTTCCCTTTCAGATTCTAATCCTAGGCTTTTGCTAACTGAGGTCAATGCAGATTGAATTAAAAACCATTAATTTTTTTTAAAAAATAATACTCTGACATTCTTATTTGCCTTCTGGGTTTTTTGGGGAATCTTTAGAGTTCACATTTTCCAGCTTTTCTCTGCAACCATGAGGGCTAGAAACATTTCTTTTTTTTAAATGAAAGCTGAGATTTTCTTAAGAATGGGGTCATAAACTGGTCATCTGTGAGGGGTCAGAAAGGAATTTCATCCTTGATGGAGCTTTTTACCAATGACCCAGTGTGCTTTGGGAAGTTTTCACCTTCATCTGAGGGTACCGGTTACTGCCATGATGCCAAATACACTTTTTGGGGGGGGGGTCATATCTGTTACTTCATGGCCACCGCACATACCATGAGGGGTTCTAACCTATGAATCCATATAATCGCTGAGTCACTAGCCATGTTCTCAACTCCGCTTAATGCCACCTTGCCCACAAACTGCCCATCACGGTGGAGTCAATACACTCTTGTGAAGTAAAGCTTTCCGATACACAAGGATCATGGACTCTCTGAGTTCCATACACAATTATACCAGACTAGTCCTGCTGGGTTTTGGGCATACATATATATTTGGAGTGTGGGGAAGGGGCAGGATTTTGATCACAGGCAGGAAAGAAGACTAGTTGGACAGATGTTCTCAACCAGTACGTCAACTCCTTTTGTGTCCGACCTCAGAATGCAAGACATAAATGTATAATATTTATTACAGTTACCTCAGCATATAATGCTTAACATACAGTTTATCTAGAGACATGAAATGAGTTAGGCCAGTGAAGTTTACTGCTGGAAGATGCTGTTCCCCAAATAAACTTTTATACGAATTACAGGAACAGATAGAAACATACAGTTGTTTTTCCTATATGAGAAAGAGTTAAAAAGAATCAATTGTTAAGAAAACAAAACTATCTATTTTTATTTGCTGTGAAAACGATCCTGCTGTTTTGATAGAAAGGAAGGTGAAGTTTGCTGTGAGGATACAGTTAAAAGCAACTTAATGGTGCTGGCAACCTTGAAGAAAGAGAAAATAGAATCTGAACCAAAAAAATAACCTCACTCTCCTACATTCTCAACACCTAAAACAACAGGCTGTGAAAATGGTTTCATTAAAAAATAACAAGCACATCCTCACCAGGGGATAGATCGGGGCAAACTGAATAAAAAATTCTTCAATCATTGCTCAAGTAGGTCAGCTAGAATTAATTCAAAGGGCAAACATTCAAACTGAGCCTGCCATCCCCCACCCCCAGACCTCACTGCAGCCACCCCTTTGCATGTCCCTCTCCCCACCCTTTGACAAGCCCAAGTGGAGAGAGCAGGATTGACTAATTTTGAATAAAGCACTCGTCAAAATGGGCCGCTTTCTGTTCTCAAATATAAATTCAGAGTCAAGGGAGTTACTCTGGACTTACACCAGAAAAACCTGGATCAGAATCTGGAGATATGTCTCTCAAACAGGTACAAATTCAAATAGTACCAATTATAGTGTAACTAAAACAAATTAGAATCCCCATCTAATAAACTGGGGCTTAAAGGCACCATACTCCATTCACAAAGCAAAAAACCTTGGCACCAGGCCCTAAGGCTAAAAAATGTGAACTCTGTCAGATCAATGTGGAAAGGAAATTCCAGTAGATAGATTTCAAACAAAAAAAGCCTATCCAGCAGTGCCCAGCAAGAGGACACCCAGCTGACTTCAGTTGCTGTAGCAGTGCATTAGGATGAAGGTGGTCTCTCAGACAGAGTAAATCGGTCTGCTTGGGAGGTCATTCACATTGGTCAGTCCTTCTGTCAATATGAAGTAGCGCTGAGGTATTGTATAGTCCTAATTCCCTTAATGGCTTTCAGCTATAAGCTTTTTATACACTGCAAGGCTGGCAGATTACTAGATGTGCTTAGGAACGTATTTATCTTGCAGTAATGCGTTTTATAAATTATTATTTTGTTTTAAATCCCCTCTTCTTTTCCCGGGTGAGCCATTCTCTCATTTATATGAAGGGAGAAAATGCAGGTTACCATCAAAGTAAAGTTATTGTATAGTTTTTTTTCTGCACAGACTCTAATAAAATGTTATTAAAAATAAAAAAACTGCCTTTTCAAACATACGTTTTAAACTGAGCTTGTGAAATTCAGACAGAAGAGGTTAACTCTGGAGGGTGCACTGTCTCAACAGCTTTCTTCCAAGCCCTGTCTAATGTAACAGCTGTTGTAGTTTAAGTCTTTTCTCTCCCACTGTCCTAACAAAGCTAATTAACCCTATCCTTAGAAAAAGCAAATCCTGCTGGTATAATAAAGATGTGCCATTTTCTCTACACTGCCAATTATGGAATATGCAGAGTGGAGACCAGGGTCTAAGTTCTGCCCAGATCCCCAGTTTGTAGACTCACAATGCAGAAATTGAACTGAAAACACAACCAGGCTTTTTCAACACCATAGGAAACATAGGTAAGCAGGCAGAAGAAATACATGAAGTTGGACCCTTATGGAGACTAGATGCATATCATGTCTGAACTGGATTACAGTAAAGATGAATTCAGAGAGATTTACAAAAAATATAGGCTCTTTTTTTAAAGGAAAAAGCTCATCCTTCTACATCACTTAAATCATAATAGTTCCACTGATATCAATGGGAATTTTGCCATTGATTTAAGTGGGCTCTTGATCTGGTCGCATGGGAAGAAAACAGTGATTATAAAGACAGTGGGAGTAGTATCATGCTCCTGGAAGTCAATGGCACTATTCCAATGAGAGAAGGACTGGGACCTTAGTTTTTGTTGTAGTGTCTTGTGAATCCAATATTTACAGGAACAGGAGTAATACTGGGTGTTCTCCAGCACTGTTGTTTCACTAGGGTGACCAGACACCCCGATATCAGGGACTCTGTCTTATATATACAACAATACCCCTTCTCTCCTCTCGCCCCCCAAAAAAGGTGTCCTGATTTTTCACAGTTGCTATCTGGTCACACTATATTCCACATAGTTTTGCAGTCTATGACTTCAAGCCCCCAAAGTGGTAACAACTTTAGAGAGCTTACATGATTTACTCAGGACAAAGAGACCTAAAGGATTTTGTCCATAGCTTGCCTTATAAACACATCCCTTTTGGACAACTACTTTTTCTGAGCGCTCTCTCTCATTCTATGGAGAGGTGAGATGTGCTTTTGATTAATATACGCTAAGGGTGTGTTCCAGGCCAAAACAGAGCATATGACATCCACTGCCAGTGGAAGCAGAAGCTTCTGCAGAAACAGCATTTAGATATCTCACATCATTTTACATTACATTCCTAGGCATGCTGGTACAATATGGTGCCGATAAAGCCCCCAGCTAAATTCAGCACTTACGTGAAATGGAATTAAACTTTGTCAATGTGCTCAGGAAATAATGACTGACATAATGGTGTGCTTCAAATAGCTAAGCCTAGTCTTGAGGGAATAGAGGACATTTAAATAAGCTCTTATGTGCAAGGCAAGAAGTACAGATCACTTTATTGTACTATTACAAAGATTATCAGCAAAAACATTATCCTAAATTCTCATTTATATTTAAGAGCAGTTTTGCTATTAATTGTCTGTGTTCTTCTCATACTTCATACTTCAATGTGTCCAAGACCAGTTTCAGTTTCATAGAATTGGCATCTTTATTATACCCTTGAGCTACAATTTTCCAACAAGATTTGTCTAAATGCAGTTTTTTTTCACTTCCTGTGTAAATTGAGACAGAGGATTCTGTGTCTATAATCAAACCCTCCACTTGGCTCTCAGACAATTTGGCTAATCAGAAGAAGCTATTTTCCATCCCAACCCACAGGGAGAAACATTTCCCTGTTGAAGACCTGAAAGTATTTGGTTCCTTCCCCCACCACTCCCCTCCCCGATAACCCTAAAACAGGAAACAATCAAGTCTAGAATTTAACATAATTCCTTAAATTTTTGCTATCTGACCTCTTATCCAACATTATCTAGTCCAAACACATTCTTTATAATTCCTCCACCTACTTCAAAATCTTTTCCGCAACTTCCCTCTGTGAAGTCTCTTTGACATGCCATCTAATTAATTTCCTTCTTGAAGTTTGTATTTGGAAGATAAACTAGTATTTCACTTATGAATTAAAACAAAATAGGGGAGTCATACCCATTTGTACTCTGTTTCTGTTGCAAATTATATATAGCTGGGAAAATTTACAGCATTGATTTTAAACCACACATAAACAAAACATCTGGACTTTATCTTAATGAGACAAAGTTTGGTCAATGCTTTCTCAGTGGAATGATTTTTTACTATATAATTGGTAGCAACAATTTCAGCAATGTCCTCTTTCTGCCAACAGTGCATTCTAAGTGGGAATGAAGGAGCTGCAGAAGGCACAGCCCTTCTGATGGGAAGTAGGTTTTTATCTAATTAGAGGAAGCCACAGCAGAAAAAGATCCAGTTTATAACATGGAAGATTTTTTTAAAAAGCATTTTGCTGACATCTCAAATTTCCGGAACCATATAGAAGAAAATATTGTCTCTCCATGAAATTCCAAAACATAAAACATTCACTTTAGATATGTGCTTTGTAAACCGAGACAGGGAAGCTGCTGTTCATATTCCTGTAGCAACAACAACAACAAAAAGCATAAAAGGCAACAAAACAAAGCAAACACTTCCTACCTACTGCAATAATTTGCCAATCCAACCCTCCCAAGGAGGCAGTTTTCCTATTCAACTAAGCTCTGAGGATTTGGAAGAGGTTCCTTTGAGCCTCTTGTTAAAAGGCTAGTCTTCTGATCCCCTGGGGGGAAATTTCAGCTTTCAAGTAAAAAAAAAAAGTCTCTAGTCCTTTTCTTTGTGAAGCTAGCCGTGAAAATATAAATGATGCAGACTGATTATTAGGAGTGAAAAGAATACGCAGCTGGGCTCCATTTCTGCCTGGAGTGGGGAACGCAAATATATCTTCCTTTCCTCCACCCCCTCACACATTTTTTAAGTAAAATAGGTCAACTAAGTTTGGAGAGGATACCAAAAAGTGTTGTCTCACTAGCCCTCCCCAAAATCCTTAGGCTAGACCCATGCATAGGGGTGCAATAATAGATAGCAATCCATTTCACAGAGTGCCCCCTTATTTTTGTATTATGGAGCCTCTTTCCCTCTTCAAGCCACACCTCTCATTTGTGGTCAACCTTCTCTGGATCTATGTCGGAAAAAAGAAAGGATCAGGAGAAGGATTTATATATAGGGAAGGTTAGTAAGGTTACCTACATTAGGAGGGTTAGTAAGACAACACTTCAGCATCTTCTACAAACTTTACTGACCCATTTTACTTTAAAAGTGTGAGTGTGTGTCATTTTGGGATGAAACGAGCGAAAATGAATAAGTATACTACAGATTTATACAATGGCATTATAATGCTATTTCCTTCTTAATTCAGTCTAATGTCAGCTTTCTGACAACCACCATTCATGCTGAGCAGACATCTTCAATCAGCTATCTATATTGATACTTAGATCTTTGGCTCATTTATACTTCTTACAAGCCTGAAGTGATCTTTTTAGGCAAAGGCAGGGTTAGGAGTCTGGCTGCCTGAACGGTGATAAATGAGGTGTTGTATAAAGCAGCAGTTCTCTAACTTAATTGCACTGCGACACCCTTCTGACAACAAAAATTACTACACGACCCGAGGAGGGAGACCGAAGACTGAGCTCCCTTCCCCGCCCCCACCCTGCTACTCGAGCCCTGCCACCTGGGATGGGGTGGCCAAAGCTGAAGCCTAAGGGCTTCTGCCCTGGGTGGGGGGCATATAACCTTAGCCCTGGGTGATGGGGCTTGAGCTTTAGACTTGCTGGAGCCCAGGGCCAACACCAGCCTTGGTGACCCTATTAAAATGGGGTCCCGACCCACAGTTTGAGAACCCCTGGTATAAAAGCATTGCGGGACACAGCCTCACGTGCCCCTTGTTACTTCTGTAGTATAGGGTAAGCCAATACTCCCCGGCGCAATCCTGCTACGACTTCACCCTCACCCCATGCAGGCATACCTCCCACTGGGGCCCCTGCCACTGCCTGGAGTGCTTGCTGCCCTTCGCCTCCAGGTGCTGTCCAGACCTCCAGCCACATTATGATTGGTCCATGCTGAGTGTGCTCTGGAAGAAATGGATCTATGCACCACTGACCTCATCTATTATAATCAAAGGGACACTCCCTTGTGCACCTGCAATAGAGCAGCCATAATCTGTCCCTTTATCTATCGCCACAGTTAATTTGGAACCTATCTGTATGTAATAACAGTGTTAAATCATTCCTTCCAATGTGTGTTACTTTGCACCTATCTGTACTGAATTATATTGCCCAATTACCTAGTTTTGTTAGGCATTTCAGTGCACCTCACAACTCCCACTATTAACTAAGCAGACTAAGACACTGTCACAAGCCATCTCCCTACTCTCCCCCTCTTCTAAATCATTACTAAAGACATTATGTGTATTTAACAACACCTGTTCTAGTACTGATCCCTGCAGCAACATATTAACAACAACCTCCTTCCATTCTGACACTTCGGTATTTACTCCTCTCTCTCTCAACCAGCTGTGGATCTATGACAGGAACTGATTTTACCTCTCCCCTTCTAGTTACAAATTTTCTTAATAGACCTTGGTGAAAAACTTTTTATCAAGTATTTTGAAGGAATAAATAAATTATATTCCCTGTCTCCTAGCTACCTTTTTTTTTTTTTAACACTAATTCTGTCCAACAATTCTAGTAGATTATACAAGCCACACTAGCTTAAATTAGTCATCTAAACATTTTATAAATCTACTCTTTTTCAACAATTTTCCAGGAATTGAAGCAAAACACATTGGTCTACATACAATTCCTTAGATCTTACCTGTCTTTAAAAAATGGCTACCGTGTTGATATGCAGCATACAAAGTTGTTGTCAATTATATGTTATATATTTTTTGTTCACAGTTCTTCTACTTTGGTTTTCAATTCTTTCTGAACTCTCAGATGAATGCCATCTGGTCCTAATGATTTATTGAGATTAAATGTCCCAAGTTGATCTGTTCTATCTTTTTTGATGCCTCTGTCAATGAAACTCTCTCAGTGTCACTATCTGTAAAGCGTGAACTCATGCTGAGTATGTCCTCATCGTTCTCTGTGGTGAAGACCAACGAAAAGAAATCATGCACCGAAGACTCTAATCTCCTTATCCCCTTTGATTATCCCTTAATATGTTGGTGGACCTGCTGATTTCTGAAAGCTTCCTGCTCCTGACATACTTACATATTTTCCTGATGTTTCTCTTTATATTTTTGGCTATATGAGTCTTCATGTTTCCTCATAGCCCTCAATCTCAGTGTTGCATCTTGCCTCCCAATACTTTTTATTCTGTTCTATAATTATCACTTGTGATGGATTTCCATTTTTAAAAGATGCTTTGGGGCCCAAGTACATTCTGTAACTTGATTCTCAACTTTGCCTTTTGTTTTTTTCTGGGACATGCTTACTTATGCTTAGTGACGCTAAAAAGAGCAAGGTATTCCACAGTAGCGCCCATCTTCACTTCCATATTTAAAAAAACAACCTTCTTGAAGTTTGATGTCACAGTACTAAATCTTTGTAAGATCTACTTTATGAGAATGTCAGACTTAATTATAGTATGGTCACTATCACCTAGTGGCTCAGGGGACATTTTTCAGAAGCAGCTATGTGACACCCTCTACTGAATATGAATGGACTTAAGTTTTCCTTAAATTGGGGTCTATCTGTAAGGCTTATTGTCAAAAATGCCTCAATCCACCAAAATCTCTCTTAAAATTACCAAGTTTTTTCCCTATGGTTTAAAATATTTTCTAAGTAAAGCAGGGAAAAAGTTCATCAACTTTTCTGATACACATATAAAAAAAACTCTTGGAAATGCCTTTATTTTAAGTAGCAGGACACACTCATGAAGCTGGGAGATGAACAGAGAGATCATTTTCTAGCCACTACTAACAGAAGCAGAAAGTTAATCTGTTTCCTGTTACCAATGTGTCTAGTAAACAGGATTAAGCTAAAGAGAATGTTTAATCCACTGAAAAGCTGCATTATTTCAGTCTATTGGGTCCAACACAGGGGGAAAGCTGCATTTTTTAAAAAATTTCCTTTTATTTTTTCTATGGCCACAAACTATAATAACCCTAGAATGGACATTGAAAAGAACCTCTACTAAAAATACTAACTGCTAGATGGATTTTTGAGGCCCTCACTCTGCCAGTCAAGAAGAGTTTTCCCTGAGGGAGAATTATATCCTGCAGGTGACTCCGCATGGGCAGAAATCAATGGAGCTCTGTCATAAACAGATAGCTAAGGGTTAATGTTTCTTTTACCTGTAAAGGGTTAACAAAGGGAACCACACACCTGACCAGAGGACCAATCAGGAAACCGGATTTTTCAAAGCTCAGGGAGCAAGTTTTTGGGTGTGGGTTCTTTGTTCTGTCTGTGCTCTCTCGGCTATGAGAGTGATCTCTATCTCCAGGCTTTTCTAATCTCTTGTTTCCAAGTGTAAGTACAAAGGTAGAAGACAAAGGTTTTTATAATATTGTTTTTGTATTTACATGTGTGTAGTTTGCTGGAATGTTTTATTGTATATCTTTTTGGACAAGGCTGTTTATTCATTTTTCTTTTAAGCAATTGACCCTGTATATTGTCAACCTTGATACAGAGACCAGTTTTATGTCTTTTTCTTTCTTTTTATATAAAGCTTTCTTTTTAAAACTTGTTGGATTTTCTTTCTAGTGAGGCTCAGGGGATAGGAATCTCTGTGCCAGGGTTACGGTCTCTCTCAGGGAAAGACTGGGAGGGGAAAATCTCTTTGTGTCAGAGTTGCAAAGCTTGCATTTGCAGGGACTCTGAGTGAGGGTGAAAGAAACTTGATCTCTCTGTTTTGCATTTCAAGAATTGAAATAGGGTGATCGTCCAGGGCCATCCAGGGAGGGGAAGCCGGGGAGGAAATAAAGAGGAGACAGGGGAGGGGGTTATTTCCCTTTATTGTAGACTCAGGGCATCTGAGTCTTGGGGTCCCCCAGGAAGGTTTTGGGGAGACCAGAGTGCGCCAGACACTAGAATCTGGCTGGTGGCAGCGCTATCAGATCTAAGCTGGTAATTAAGCTTGGAGGTTTCATGCAGGCACCCACATTTTGGACGCTAAGGTTCAGAATTGGGACTTATGCTTATGATAAGCTCCACACAGGCTCAGAGGTCTCCCCCAAGGGAGTCACTTTCAGGGTCAGGTCCTCAGAACCTCAAGCCTTTGGGGCTTGGATCAGATCCTCATTCCACTAATAATACTTAGCTCTAACATAGCACCTCTCACATTCTAATTTAATAACTAATCAATCTATCACAATTCTCCTTCAAGTAATTAAGCATTTTTACTATTTACTTAGAGTCAGAACATGCCCACGCTTTTGGACATGTCTAACTTACCTCCTTACAGTCATTCTTGTTCAATGATGTACTCACATGAATTCACTTACACATATTCATAGATGTGGGCAGGATTGGGTGCTTAGCATAAAGAGCTATAGGTGGTGGAAATCTAGGAGATTTCTGACGACTTTGACCCATGTTTCCACACAGGCACTACAATAATTCTCCTTTAGAACACAAATTCATCCAACATAGCTCAATTAACATACAAATCTTTTCCACAATGTCTCTCATCTATGAATGCAAATATGAAAAATACTAATGAACGATAAACACTCCACCTGATTGGTTATCCCTAGAAAGTTATTGAAGAAGAGAGCCTGCCTCTTTGTGACAAGTACGATGTTTACCAAATACAAAAATCAATAGCATCATTGCATTTGGAAGTCTAGACATTAGACTGGAGTGCTTAGTAAGAGAATGTATTATATAGACAGAGAGATCCATCTGCCTATTTAACCCAACAGAATGGTAGAATTATATCACTGACACTTACTGACATGATATGAGTGAAGAGATCGCTGTCAGAAGGTACATGGTGTGCCTAGGACAAGTAGAATAAACAGAAAAGACGACAGAATCCTTACACATGATAAAATGCTGAGCTTCTCAAATATTTCCTAAGCATTCAAAATGATGAAGCCTCAAAACAAGCCATAGGTTGCTGTATGTTGTTTCCCCTGTATCATGCTTGCTGGAGTTAAGCTTGGGAAAGTGGAGTAGAGAAAGACCAGTCAGCCTAACTTCAATGCTTGGAAAGATACTAGACCCAATTTATTAAACAATCAGTTTGGAAATACCTGGAGGCCAATAGGGTTATAAGGAAGAGTCATCATGGATTTGTCAAGAACAGATCATGCCAAACCAACTTAATTTCCTTCTTTGATGGCATTACTGACCTAGTGGATAGAAAGGAAACAATAGACACAATGTACCTTGATTTTAGTACGGCTTTTGACAGAGTCTCACATGACATTCTCATAAGCAAACTAAGAAAATGTTGTCTAGATGAAATTAGTATAAGGTGGGTGCACAATTGGTTGAAACCATACTCAAAGAGTAATTACCAGTGGCTGGCTGTTACATTGGGAAGTCATATCTAGTGGGATCCCCCAGAGGTCAGTTGTAGGCCCAGTACTATAGGATATTTTCATCAATGGCTTAGATAATGGAGTAGAGAGTGTGCTCATAACATTGGTAGATGACACCAAGCTGGGAGGGGTTGCAAGCACTTTGGAGAATAGGTTTAAAATTCAAAATGACCTTGACAAATTGGAGAATTGGTCTGAATTCAATAAGATGAAAGTCAATAAAGATAAATGCAAAATACTTCACTTAGGAAGGAAAAATCAAATGTACAGCTACAAAATGGGGAATAACTGTCTAAGTGTTAGTACTGCTGAAAAGGATCTGGGGGTTATAGTGGATCACAACTGAACATAAGTTGTCAATGTGATGCAGCTGCTGAGCTGCAAAAAAGGCTAATATGATTCTGGGGTGTATTAAGAGAAGAATTCTATGTAAGACACAGGAGGTAAATCGTCCTGCTCTACTCAGCACTAGTGAGGCCCAAGCTAGAGTACTACGTACTGAGCACCACAATTTAGGAAAGATGTGGACAAAGTGGAAAGAGTCCAGAGGAAAGCAGTAAAAATGATAAAAGATTTAGATAACCTGACCTATGAGGAAATGCTGTTTAGTCTGGAGAAAAGAAGACAGAGGGGGGACCTGATGACAATCTTCCAATATGTTAAGGGCTGTTAGAAAGAGGATGGTGATCAATTGTTCTCCATGTCCACTGAAGGTAGGACAAGAAGTAATGGGCTTAAATAAGCAGAAAGGGAGCTATTGGGAAAAACTTTCTAACTATAAGGGTAGTTAAGCTCTGGAATAGGCTTCCAAGGGAGCCTGTGAAATCTCCATCATTAGAAGCTTTTTAAAACAAGCTGGACAAACATGCATCTGAAGAAGTTGAGTTTTAATTCATGAAAGCTTATGCCCAAATAAATCTGTAAGTCTTTAAGGTGCCACCGGATTCCTTATTGTTTTTGTCAGGGATGGTCTTCTACTTGGTCCTGCCACTGCACAGAGGGCGGGACTTGATGATTTTTCAAGGTCCTTTCCAGCCCTACATTTCTATGATGGTTCACTCCCTATTCAGCTATTTTAGATACATAAAAGAAGGGTACCTATGATATGTGCCACTTTGGCCAATTCACCAGGGAGTGAACCAGGGGCTTGAAGAGCTAAAAGCAAGAGTATCTAGTAGCTTGAGCAAAAGACTCAGACTCTGCAGCCCTGGTTTGCCAGGGGCTCACATGCTCTGTGGACTGAGCTCAGAGGGGGACAGATAACGCACATTGACTGACGAGTGGGTTATACATGGACTAGTGGAGTATTGCAGGATTAGAGTTAAAAGTTATCTTGGGGTTAGTAATTAGATAGAGAGATTTTCACCCTGAGATCAGTGGTTTGCTATCTATCTATCGATATTTTTATGGCCCCTATCACTGGAGTCTCTGCAAGTGAAATAAATCTCTAGGGTAATGCCATTCAGTTTAATACAGTTGCACCAAGAATGAATTTGTCTCTCGGTGACTAAGCTCAATTGTGTCCCAGACAGTTTGCTGTCTGATGGCTGCTTTTGTAGTCTTTGAACTGAGCTTGATCATCTTAGTCCAGTTCTTCTTGGACAGGTGCCCACCTAACAAACACACCACTATACTTGGCACCCTTTCTGGAAGCCTTACTGCAGAGGCCAAGGACTAAATGGAGACTTATCCATCCTCTCTCTAAAATGTGGCACCTTCAGAAAAATGTTGAGACATAGTGGGTGGGGCAATGTAAAGAAGTTCGTGCCGCTGCCGCCTGTGCTATTCTCTGGAGCACATCTGTCTCCCAGGGCTGGCAATTCACAAGCAATAAATTTGCTAAGTTAAAAAAATAAAAAGACATTTCAGCAGAAATGGAGATGTTCGTAAAGTGTTGTTCATGTTGAAACAACCCTGTAGTGCAAACTGTACTGTGGAGAATGAAGAGCGAATGAAAAAGGATACTTTGCAGATGGAAGGAGGAGGGGGACACGGCAACCTTTGGCTAGAAAAAAAAATCAAGCCTGAAGCACAAAAGTGGGGCACTTATTGAATGTGTCTGACAGCACCAGATACACTCTAAGCATTAAGTAGATGACAGCCGTCTGCTCAGAGGCATAGGACAGCACTCAACAGAGTTTCTTTTTGTCCTCCTTCCATCCCCCCATTTAACTAATACACAGAATCAAAGGACCTCTCTAAGTCAGACTTCATCTGCCTCAGGGCTGAGGAATGTAAGATCAGCCACTCATGATCACCACCTGGCTCCCTGTGGGCCCACTAATGGTCTGAGGGCACAGGAGTAATGTGATTTGTCAGGAAGGGGACAAATGCTGCAATAACAATGTCCACCTAAACGGAGGCAACAGCTCGGTTTAATTGTCCCTGCAAGACACCCTTGCTGGAGTTAAGCTTGAGAAAGTAGAGTAGAGAAAGACATTATTTGCCTGTCCTTTATTGAAAATTTCAGGAAAACCAAATGTTCCTGTCCCCAGGGACCCGAGCAAGGAGGCCGAGTGACAGGAAAGACAAATGCCTCCTACTGCCAGTGACAGACCTAACTCAGAAATATAGGGACTATTATCATAACTTTCTTCTTTAAAATGTCTTTATTAGAGAAACAAGATTTATGTTTCAGGTTCTAGGGAGTTGGGGACAAGAAAAACCTTGAACTGTACAAGTTTGAGTCTGTGTGTGGGGACATCTGTCTCTATCACAACTAGCTTATCGAATCAGGTGTCAAGAGGGCAAGGCTATTAAAGATAAAGTACTCTATCTTTGGGTAGCAAGAACTTCTCAGCTGTTTGCAGTTTACATGAGTTTAGTTCTCTTCAGAACCTCTAAAGCAATACAAAACATGATTCAATTTCGCATGATGTAAGATGCATCCTCAAGGAGTAACCATAGTTGCCTTTTTTATATTTATATCTTGTGCATGCAGCAGATATGTAGAGTACATGTTATTCTGAAGGGTAGTTCTTTGTGTGTGCACTAGAGAGAGAATCTAAGGATATGTCTACTCTCCAATGTATGCCTAGGGTTCAAATTCAAGCTCAAGCCTAACCCCGCTTCAATCTACGCAAAAATTGTGCTCACGTGGGGCTTGGATCAAGGGTCCCAGGACCTCATGGACATGGAGAGTCCAAGCCTGAGTCAAGCCAGGACCCAGGGTTCAAGCTTTACAGTGTAGACTCAGCCCCACTGGATTTGTGTTCTAGGAATCCACCAAATGTATCCCACAATCCCATGGGCTGACTTTCTTTTCACTCTGGACAGTGAAGTTTGGTGGAAAGTCAATTTTTCCCACACTGCACCACGAACAAAGGGCTACATTTTGGGAGGATGCTAGGAAGTCTGAGATATGAATGATTGGACTCAGGCCCACATAATGCAGTTTAGATGCTGGAGTCATAGATTGGAACCCATGGTTCAATAATTCCTAACCTATGGCTACAAATGAGTTTAGACGCACAATCCCTAGGTTAACAAACCGAGGGTCTGCTAACTTGATTTCTACTAATCCGGAATTTACAAAGGAAAAAAAGAGTAATAACCAAAAAATTGATTGGCCTCAGCTGTACTGATCAAACTGTTAGACTAAAACAATTTAAAACTGCATTTTAAAGATTATTAAATTTCAGTGAGGAAAGAGCCAAGTATTACTTACATTTATGAAAACTTGTGTGTGACTTGTACATGTTTAAATCCATTGATTTTTGCTTGTTTGTCTTCTTTAAAAATATTTTTAAATGTTAGCAGATGCACATTCAGAAATGGAGCATTGTTCAAGATAGCCCTTCTTTCTATCAGCAGCATGGTATATGAGTGGTTGATAAAAAGAAGAGAAAGAAATCAGAATATAGGACAGAGTCTCTGACCTATATTCCAACATGCTTCCCCACCCACCTTGACAATAGGGCTGATTGGAGACATTGCTTTAAAAAAAACGAACAACAACAAAAAAATAAAACAGTGGACTAGATCGTAACTTCATAATCTGAGTAAGGGGCAGTGCTTAGCTGCACTATGCTAGCAGCAGACCAGAGAAAGAATCATAACTCAAAGTCACAATTCCTCTTTTGCTCCTTCCTTATCCTGCATGGGGAGTA
The DNA here is from genome assembly GCF_003597395.2 of Chelonoidis abingdonii. Classification (NCBI taxonomy): domain Eukaryota; kingdom Metazoa; phylum Chordata; order Testudines; family Testudinidae; genus Chelonoidis; species Chelonoidis abingdonii. Next base: position 26,728,009 of record NC_133773.1, read on the forward strand.
AATTACTTCCCTTCTATAGGAAGCAGGTTACTGCTTCCCCTGCACCTGGCCAATGAATAAGGGGAGCAGAGGTAGGGTTCCTCCTACTTCCTGCCCTCCAAACCACTTACTTGCAATGTCGGGGAGCAGTGAGAGAGTTGCTCCGGCTCTTCACCATAGCTGGAATCAAAATTTGAGCAGGGAACAAAGGGGGTGGGGCTTACTCCTCCTTACTTATTTGCATAGCCAAGTAAGACTATGACAATCTTATTCTGGGTGCCCTAGTCCTGCATTTCCTGTAGTGTGGGGCATATGTGACCCACCAAGTTCACCATTTCTAAACAAATTGGCACTGCATATTAATATGGAAAACATTCAGATACCTGAATATCATGAGGCTCTTAGAAATGTGCAGTCTCTGAAAGTTTAAATAAAGAAACACACTATTTTTTCTGTTATCAGCTTTTGTCTAATTATGTCCCAGCCTCACCCTCCTCTTCTACAATGTACTTCTAGGGCCCAATGTCCAGGGATACACTATGGACTGGCCCCTAAAGAGTCAGTTCATTGCAGCTTGGCACCAGATAGAGAAACTCCTCGGGTTCAATTCACAGTGTGTTGTACAAACTTTTTTAATGGCTTCTGTTTGTGTAGGTTGAACACCACAGAATTTCACCCCAGTATTTGTGTTCAAATGACTGAGACAAAGTGAATCTGCTTTGCCTGATTTGGGATTAAAAGCTAATATGGGCCTAATTACCAAAATTTGGATCCAAATTCTGATTTCCCCAAAGTTTGGGCATGTTTGGATCTAGGGTTTTAGTTAGAGCCAAAACAGAAAAAGGGGCCACCTATGACATTTGTATCAGGATCTGGGTTCAGAGTCCAGCCAGAAGTTCAAGGATATTCATATCTAGTGTTCTGGTTTAGATGCATCTCTAGTTGACACTCTATAAGACTTAACACCTGAAATCCTACACTGATACAAATTTGTTCAAAACCCAGCCCATATCCACTTGACCTTGAGCCCAGCCTTGCTTGAAACTCAACACAAGTTTGCTGAAAGGTTTCCAACCTGAGCAAACTCTTTGTCAATCTGAGGCTGAGTTCTGGGTTGGTAATGAAATCCTAAAATTGGGCAGTTTCAGGTTTAGTTAAGAAATCTATCCATTCTCCCACCCTCATAAGCATTTTCAGAGCACCAATCACAGACTAATTGCTAAACACACTAAATTAGATTCACATGGTGTTGTCCATAGCAGACTCCCTAGTGGATTCTCATTTTTGGAAGCTCTGCTTGCTTGGCATTCTTTATGAGCATGGTAAGTATATAATGTGCACAGAACTCTACTCAAGACTTGAGTAGATAACTGCAGCAAATGGGTCTAAAACCAAGAAACAGTTCTGAAGATGAGATGCTTGACTCACTCACCCCTAGTGGCAAAAAGAAAACAGGCTGCATATCCCTACACGCTAAGGGCAATTTACCACCATTGTCCCAAGCTTTCTACTAGAAAAGGTTCCAGATAAGCTCTGCTAAAGCAGGCTGCTCAGGTGATGAGCCGAACTGCACATCCCTTGGGGGCCCTGGCCATATGCTCCTCCTGATCGACACTACATACATTTTTGGGGTTGCCGATGAGCTCTAGGTCCTCTGTTAGAGCGCTCTGTACCCATCCCCTCTGAGAACACTATGCTAGCAGGTACGTTGCTTTCCACCAATGGAATCAGAGAGTGAATCTAGCCTGTAGAGTTTGATTATGCTGAACATGTCATAAATATGCACAGAATGTGAATGTTATCTGCTATTATTAGTGTTGCCTTTATTACCCACATGTGAATTGTAAGGTCACTGCAATGCCATGCTGATAAATTTCATCTTGTCAATGTAGTAATAGTTAAGGTACATTCTCTTTATAACACAGTTATCTTCATACTGTATGTGCTTTTCTATTTATATGTCAGTCTGCGTCTGACGTGAACTTGCTGTCTCTTTATGATTTCTTCCAGAACTTATCAAGTTATTATTACCTGAACTTTTCCATGGCTAAGATTTGGTGGTGTTCATAGATCAGTCCACAGATAGACAGAGATTAAATATGATTTCTTTTCTAAGGAGTGAAATCTGTATGAATAACAATGTAGGAAAAGACATTTTAGTAACCAAAAGAATTATACCAATAGCATAGTAGCATCAAGATAAAATTAATTGGGTCTCCTTGCATGGTATCTGCTATGAAAGCTGTTAAAATAGTTATATATTTTTAGGATAAGGTGGGGAAATGTCACTTTCATGATTGTCTTTAAAAAAAATAAGTGCCCTTTTATTTCCATTTTTATGTACCGTTTAAGTGAGTCCTGCTGTATTCATGGTTCGGCCCAATGAGTTCCATATTTTGTGGAAAACGAGCAGTCAGTACCCCTGAAGATCCAAAATATTTGGTTACCTCAAAGATTTTAATTTGCAACATCAGGGAGGAGGCTAGAAACCTAACCGAGGGGGGAAATAAAAATAGCAAACATGAACGGCTGCTTTTGGGGGTTTGAGCACAGCAGCTTTAAGAAATGAAAATTGAAAAAAGCAGCAAAACAAAGAAATGCAAAAGGCTGCTGAAAGAGACCTGCAATCACTGCAGATGTTGCACATTTCTTGGGATAATTTTATTACAGATCTAAAACTGGCACGGACATTTGAAGGGAAAACATTTATAGCTTTTTTTTTTGAATAGATATCCCCTTCCCTTTTTACCCTCACCAAGGAAGATCTGTTTGTTCTATTGTCATGTATTCAAAATAGTATCCAAAAATCCCTGCTTAAGATCACCTTTTTTTTCCGAACCATGGGGATCCATGGTTCTTCTTGGTCCCCACATCTTTAGCTCTTGCAAGACTCAGTTCCCCCCCCCCCCAAGTCAAAATTGTTTTTGACTTTCAAATCTTCAATATCTTTTAAAATACTCTAAAACTAAAGTTTACACTTTGTTAATTCCTAGTGAAATTCACCCCTGTGCACTGGGTCTGTACAGGAGCACTGGATTCCTGTGCTTCCCTGGGAAATGGCTTAAGTGGAATTTACATGCTCCATGGGCTGTTTGGTGGCCATGGTGAAATGTCACTCTCTCAGAGCTGCAATCACTAGAGTTGAAAGTAGAGATCATTCCAAGTAATAAAGTTCAGATCCAGGTTCAGGGTTTTCCAGATTTTGGGCTCCTCTTTTACCCATTACATGGACCGACCTAAGTGGTAAAAATTCAAATCCAAATCTTGTTTTGGATTCAAATTTCCCAAAATTTCAGAAGAGATTCAGATGTGCTGTTCCAGTTCAGGACCATCTCAGGTAAAAATGTTTCCCCTGCTGAACTCATTCTCACATTTCCAACATGCACACAAGCAATGGGCAAACTGGTTCAAATCAGCACAGGTTATTGACATCCGAAAGTGGGTAGGCATGAGTGACGAGACAAAAAATGGGCTCAGACACAATTAACAGCAGTGGGTAAAAATCATATGATATCTGAGTCAAAAGAAGGAAGACAGAACCTTCACTGTCTAATAGAGGAACTTCTAAGGGTTTGGATAAAATAACCCCCCAAACACGCACCTTGACTCCAAATCTTCATCCCAAATTTTATCCTTCACACCCACCTACAGCCAACCACATTTTTTATTTATTATTATTTGAATCACGGTAGCACCTAGGCGTCTTAGTTGTGGACCAGAACCCCACTATGCTAAGCATGGTACAAATACAGAACAAAAGACTGTATCCTCAAAAATCTCATCTGTGTACCTGCCTATTTTCATACACTTCTGAGTCCCAGAGAGAATAGTGCCAAGCCACCATAAGAAAAGCTGTTCTTAGAGGATTTCTGGCCTACCTATAAACAGGAAGAATGGAGAATCTCATGTAAGAGAGAGTGTTTTATGATTTCCAACACAATTTTTTAGGCCTTAGAGGTTTGGCTACTTCAGAGGAGGCTTAGATAAGCAAACAAATTTCTTGGGAGCTTCTCTGAACTGAACCTGAATGAATTATTTGAATTTCATAAAGAGGTCCTTGGGTGTCATTGTGACCAGCATGGTATAAAACTCTAGATAGGTAGACAGATAAATAATTCACATCATGCAGCTTCAACTTCAATTGCCTATCTGATGAAACCCCACAACTCCCTGAACAGATGAGTTTCCCTTCCCATCCTCAAAATATAGACATTTAAGCAACATTGGAAAGTGGATTAAAAATCTGACATTGCTAACTAACATCATTTTAGCTGGAGAGTGTACATGGAATAGACATCCCCATTATAATTTGTACAGTTTTACCTTTTGCCTAATTAACATAGTCCTGGTATTTATGGTATTCAAATAACACAGAAATATCAATTACTTGCATATGACAACTGTAAAAGTTTTAATGGAAATCACTATGTATGTTCATGTCTCCTAAATTCTGACAGTAGTATTGTCTCCAGAGTGTTTGATTTTGGTCCCATATCAGCAAAATAATTGGGAGGGGGAGAGAGGGAAGAACTAAAATCAAAAGGAAACACATAAGAAAGCAAACAACCTGTCATAAACAGATTGTTAAGGGTTAATGTCTCTTTTACCTGTAAAGGGTTAAGAAGCTCAGTAAACCTGGCTGACACCTGACCAAAGGACCAATAAGGGGACAAGATACTTTCAAATCTTGGTGGAGGGAAGTCTTTTGTTTGTGCTCTTTGCGTTGTTGTTCGCTCTTAGGACTAAGAGGGACCAGACGTACATCCAGGCTCTCCAAATCTTTCTGAATCAGTCTCTCATGTTTCAAACTTGTAAGTAATTAGCCAGGCAAGGCGTGTTAGTTTTATTTTTGTTTCCTCAACTTGTAAATGTTTCTTTTTGCTGGAAAGATTTTACCTGTTTGCTGTAACTTTGGACCTAAGGCTAGGGGGAGGTCCTTCTGGTCTATAGGAATCTGGTTACCCTGTAAAGCATTTTCCATCCTGATTTTACAGAGATGATTTTTATCTTTCTTTCTTTACTTAAAAGCTTTCTTTTTTAAGAATCTGATTGATTTTTCCTTGCTTTAAGATCCAAGGGGACAAAGTTTTGGGGGAACAGAGAGTGCCCCAGACACCGGAATTCTGGGGCACTCTCTGGGTGGTGGCAGTGTACCAGAGCTAAGCTAGTAATTAAGCTTAGAAGGGTCCATGCAGGTCCCCCACATCTGTACCCTAAAGTTCAGAGTGGGGAAAAAACCTTGACACAACCAAAGGTCTGAAATGAACCTTCAGACAGCAGTATGATGCATGGGAACAGAGTGTATTTATAACCTACGGAGGCCTTTCACTACAATAACATGAACATCATTTACTAAATAAACACCAGCTACCCATATATCTCTGACACCTGACAATTTAGGCGGTTCAAAAAGCTTAATCCAACACAGCCATCTATTAAAGAGTAAAAGTAAAGCTTTCAGTGTTAATAAAAAAGGGAAAAATAATATGTTCTGTTCTTCTCAAGGCTATGGGAAATAATTTTTAGACATGCCTTCCCCTTCCCCCCTTTCCTGTGCACACTACATCAATCCATCAGAGATGGTGTGCAGCAGGGATTGGAAGACTTCTCCTGTTTCACCTATGAAACAACACTAGAAACAAGTACAGTCATTTCTAGAATAAACACACGCACACTCATCTTACTCAGCATTCCAACCCTCTCTCCTTGCCTCCTGAAGAGCTTTGCTTCTAAGTCAAAGTCTGAGAAAAAATGTTCAGTTAATTTGAAAGACACTGCTGCCTGCTTGGATTTTCCATTTCCACCTGAAGATATTCATTTTGTATACCAGGTTTGTCTGGGGCATGCATTAAAGTGGATATCCTCTCAGAGTAGTAGGGAGGAGGGGATAGCTCAGTGGTTTGAGCATTGGCCTGCTAAACCCAGGGTTGTCAGTTCAGCCCTTGAGAGGGCCATTTGGGGATTGGTCCTGCTTTGAGCAGGGGGTTGGACTAGATGATCTCTTGAGGTCCCTTCCAACCCTAATAATCTATGATTCTATGAAAAGTCAATGTTCCAGCAAGCAGAAATGATGGTATTACTGCATCTGGGGCAGGGGCGGCTCCAGACCCCAGCACGCCAAGCGCATGCTTGGGCCTGCAAGCCACGGGGGGCGCTCTGCCAGCTCCGCGAGGGCGGCAGGAAGGCTGCCTCCAGTGGCTTGCCTACGGAGGGTCTGCTGGTCCCGCAGCTTCTGGGGCAACTGAGACAATCTGGCTGCAGCTAAACTAGTTCTTATCAAAAGTAGCATGACCAGAGAGCCAACATGTCACCACAAAGTAACTAAACATTGCCAGCCAAAAAGCCTAGAAATTAATCGCTCTTTGTCTCCAGTAGAACTACTTCCCACAGAAAGGGCTGAGGGACCAGGCTCTGAGTTTGTGAATCAAACAAATAATTTAGAGTCCAAACCTGCAACCTATACACATGCTAGTAGTTGTAGCAGTTTCAGTGGCACAGCTTGTGTGAAAAAGAGATTCAGGGATCGAGCCCCCATTCTTCACCACAAACCCTCCATCACAATGTGGAACCCAGTATAGGGTTTTTATCATTACTATTTTTAAAGACACTTCAGATACCTTGTTTAATTGGTAGCAACATTCTGTAACTCCTGCTCACAGTTGCTTAAAGGTCAACTGGAGCGCACCTGAAAGAAGACATGTTTACCTGAATTTCCTCTGCCCCCCGCCACCCCTGGCCATCTTTTCTTTCTGCTTAATCCTGTAGTGAACTCCTAATCTTTTCTTTGTGACTACTTAATATGTTCTCAGAATTAATGGGATGCCACAAATGTAGCATTATCACTACGGTTTAGATTGTAACCCTACAATCCAGCTGTGTGAGAGGCAGCACACTCTTTCAGAAGCAGGGCAGGAACCAGCTTGTGACTCAGTCACAATCTGGTTCTCGCTTCCTCCTTGCAGTATGGTGGAAGTAACCTGTGCCAGACCTTTTGCTGGTGCAGATTATTTCCCCCTTTCTGCCTGCTCTGGTGCATGGGCCAATGCACTGTAGTGAGTCGAAGACAAGCCAAAGCTCTACCATTCCCCACCCTTCCCACCTGCGTGGTGGCATGTGCTCTGACACCCTTTACTCCCATGCTCAGGCACACAGCAGGGCTCGTGATTGAGTCCTTAATGATTAAGCACGGTGGATGCAGTAAGGTCCTGTTTAAACACAAATATCTCAATAAAAAACATGGCAAGAAAATTCATGAAAAATAAATGATAAATAGGTTTTAAAGTTTCCCTAATATGAAGCTCTTAATTAAGGGATGCCATGTCCAAGGTGTAGCAATAGTGTGGTATGCCCGTAAATTAAGGCTGAAACATGTAAAATCATGGATTGAGGTTCTGTGAAGAGAAGGTGTCCTGCTCCCATAAGGGATGGCTATCTCAGAACTGAATTCACGTTCTGAGTGTGTTGCAGGCAGGGGGAAAAGAATCTACATGCTGTGAAAAAAAATAACAAAACCTTGAGTTGAGATTTACATGGTATAACTGAGGTAACAGCCAATATGCTTCTTCCATAACAAGATTTCATGCTAGATCCATTTTATTCTGTAGTCTAGATTGTAAACTGTTCAAGTCAGTGAGTTTGTATAGTGTCTAGGATAATGGGATCCTAGTCTTGATTGGTGCTTCTGAGGACTACCAGAATATAAATAATCAATAAATAATAAGATCCTGGGCCCTATCCTTGATTCATTCTCTAAACTCTATGCTTCACATAACTGAATATTGTCCCCTCAGCCTATCACACATTTTTTTCTTGCATACAGTTTATCTTATAAGATAAACGTTCCAGTTGAGAAGGTGTTAGCTGATAAAGCTGAAGATTGGTGAAAGGACATGGACCCCAATGCAAAGGCTCTGCCAAGTTTGTTTATTTTTATCCTGTTTTCTCCATACCTATTCTTTCTTTTAGCACTCAGTTAGGATGTTTAAAGTCAAACTCAAGCCAAGAGTGCAGCCTATTTTATAAACTTTTCAGTGAAAAGCTTGACATCTCTCTGTGTCATCTAGTGACTGAGCAGAATTCTTTAGTTTGTTGTGCTAAGAGCTCCAAGAGATTTGTTTTCATGTGGCTGTTGGCCATCTATAAACTTCTTAAAAAGTTGTCTTCTTCCTCCATCTTATTTTCCTTTGGTTGCAAACCTCAGTAACTATCAAACCATCCTTTTATATCATCATCCATTTTATCTTCTGCACGGATCCATGCCAGTTTTTCCTCATAAGCCCCACTACTAACTCTTTCTTTTTAAATAAAGTTCAGACTAGTTCTTACTATTCTGTGATCTATGTCTCCATCAGCCACTGCCCTTTCCATCTGTTGCGTATCTAGTTGCCCAGTCCCACCAGGAACCCTTGTTTCACTCACTCTTTAGCCAAATACATGAGTGAATAAGTACATGATAAAAAGGATTTAGGGAAGGCAGAAAACATAGATTGCCCTGGATCGCTTGCCAATGCAGGTCTAAGCTTTAACACCGATATTAAAACAGAGATTCGGTTAAGTGAGTTCTAAAGAGAGAGAGGAGGGTGGGTACTAGGGAGCAGGTTTGCCAATGAGTAAGAGAAAATTATTGTTTTATTTTAATAAAGAGTAAGTTCTAAAAAACCAAAGATTGGTGTGGAATTAACTGACTGGTGTGAAAAACAAGTGAGTTGGGCTCTGGGGACAAATGCTAGAGATTTTAGTAGAGATTTTATGTTAATTTATTTAGAAAACTGAAAAATCTGTTTGTCAAGGGGATATGAGCTGGGAAAATGGGATGGAAAATAATCATAGCTGGGGATTTTCACACACGTCTGTTTTATTACATTGATTGAGTCAGGCATTTGTTAAAAAGCGAAGATAAATAAAGAAATAGAAAACAGACTCAAACAATCAGAGAAAAGTTAAGAGACAAAAGGAACATTGACTATCCAAGACTTAAACAGAGGAAATAATATTTTTTAAAAGTCTTAGGTTTATTTTTAGTTTTTCTACTCAAGAATACTCAAATTATTCACTTATAGGAGGCAGAACAGACCTCTTAATAGGAAGGGATGACGAAAATTGGAATTCGGCCTAAGAAATTAGTAGACAGTCAGTAATTGGTATGAAGTAATCAACATCAACCACTAAGAGAATGTGCCATTGGGAATACTCTTCCATTGGTGAGAAGATGAATGGGATAACTGAATGACTTTTTCATCTCTAACTGCTATAGTTCTAGGACAGAATAATCCATGAGCAAATTAATGTCTGTGATTTAATAATGAAATACCAGGATCGATAGCTAACTAACCGTCCTCTTGTCTTTCCTTCAAATCACTCCAAAGCTTAATAATGCTCTGAACATATTAAAAGGCTTCTCCTCACTTGTGTGTGATGCGTCTTTGGCAGAATCTGGCCAATGTGTTCTTAGGATGCGTTATGTATTGGTTCCTATTGTTATCTCATGTCTGATGTTATATAATGCATATTCATTAAAAATATTGACAAAAAAGCAACAACTCAACACTTGATTGCTCCGTTCTGTCCCTGAGTGCTGTTGGCTCATGTGAACTTGGACAAGTTATTTAACAACTCTACCTTCTGAACTACTGGTTTACCTACCTCACAGATAGGTTATGAGGCTTAGTAAATGAGGGCAAAATTACAGCTGTCTTGTGCAAGGTTGAAGGAAAAATGCCCAGGACCCAGCCATAATAGATTTACTATTTTCTAGAACACTAGGCTGTGGGGCCAGCCTATCATGGCTATTGGCAATCCATGGTCCTAAGGGACCATGTCAAGATATACTGTGGGTGTGGCCAGGGTCCCCTAGGGTGACCAGATGCCCCAGTTTTATAGGGACAGTCTCGATTTTGGAGTCTTTTTCTTACATAGGCTCTTATTACCCTCCATCCCCTGTCCCAGTTTTTCACATTTACTCTCTGGTCACCCTAGGGTCTCCTTCCCTTTGCGTGCCAACTAGCATCTGGCAGCAGATGCCCATGGAATGCATGGTCCTCCTTTCAAAGGCATTTGTAAGGAACCCTGTACAGCACTCTATCCCCTGAGGCAATCGAGTTCTTCCTTTGCCCTCAATTGTGGCAGGCAGAATGTCTGGAGGACCTCAACGCAGAACACAATAACAGTTCCAGACCCCCCAAATACCACCCCACCACTTCAGAGTAAAGCAATTACTTGTCCCTATATTCATGTACTGACTTGTGATCCTTCAATGTCAGTTGCAACATAAATACAAAGTACTTGTGATCATGTTTTATCATGCTGGATGATAATCCAGAATACGGATCAGACAGATTAACAGCTTTGTCCATATGTATCATTACCTATACACCTTTTAGGAGGGATGAGGAGAAAATATTTCGACAGCTCTCACAACTATTGGAGGCCTTTCCCTTCCTTGTTTTCCCCTCACTCCTTCCCCTGACAACTTTGATAAGAGATGCTGCTGCTCTGTACCATACTCTACTACTAGAAGACAGTATGGTATTCATAAAGGCACTGTGTACCTCCTGACACTTTCCTCATTGCATTGTTCATATGGCTCCAGCAGCAGTCAACACAACACAACATGTTGGACTCACTGACTGGTCCTGAGATAGCAGCCAGCATGCAACAAAAATAAGTTCAAGCTCTTGTTTATGACAACAACCCTCTCAACCAGCCTCCCAGCTGAGTGACAAGCAGCCTGTAATTGAAACGTTCCTTGTTAAAATAGGAACACACGAAATATTAATTTCCTAGATTGTCTACATTTGCATAGTAATACAAAAAGTTCATCCTCTTGGCATACTCTGGCCCCAATTAACGATTCTATCATTGTACCTGAGATTTAGGGGAGAAGAGGAGGGGAGAGGTGATGGAAAATTTCCCTCCAGAAACAGCAACACTAATGGAGCTTATCTCTACCATCATTAATTTAATCAAAAACCTTGAGGCACAAGGCTGCAGCAATCTGTTAAGAAAACATTTTCTAAGATGAGTACCCTATTAATGCCAATTAGGCCTCAGATTTTCTTGCTCTTTCCCCTCCTTTTCTTTTGTTCTTCTTCTTAACCTTTTCCCTTCTCCCTTCACCCCATCAGTCAAAGATCTATCAATTGAGGACAAAATTCTCTCTGAAGACCACTGCTTTGCAAATTGTGGATTTTGTGACAACAGAGACATATCTGACCTTCTTAATGAATTTACTCTTTATGACAGCTCAATTAGTCCAGAGTAAGACACAGTGTGCCTAATGAAGTCCTAGTATCTCTCTCAAAGAGACCTCAGGAGAGGACACAGACTGGCTTCACATTGCATATGTTAGTACATTAGTCTCCTTGTTTAGTTTTATAGCGAGGGCCTCTGATGGCTTATTGGGTTCACTGCTTTTCTTACCAGTTTGAGAAAGAAAAGAAAAGGCTACCAACAGATGAATAAAAGGATACCTAGGAGCAGGATCTAGCAAATCAAGCCCCACATGGGACTGAGAGGCACGTTATAAAAAATTCAGATGTTTAAGTTGCCACTGCTGGAACAAAGATTCTCTTTAGCAGAACACACGCCTGAGTCTCGCATGCTTACTGCATGCTCATGACAAGCTCAATGTATGATAGTAATATGAAGTATTTAAGTACTTTAAAAAAACCAAACAAACATTGGGAATTAGTCATTTTTAAAACAAGGACATAGACTATCATTGCTGATAATTGCAAACAAGGCAGATTGAAAGAGAGGGACAATTCCTTCTGTTCCCTTTGTGGATCCTCAAAATGTTGAGTAATCAGGTGCTTCTTTGTAGCAGGAAGTAGAAATGTATCTTCCTTTTTCAGTAACTTAACTATTTAGATTTTTTGATACTGAGATGAAACTAACAAAACAGAGAAGTCATAGACAAATATAGAAGCATTACTGATTTTTCTAGCGATGGACTGGTGCTAAAAGAAATAAGTGATCTCAGCACATACCTTTAAGTGTTCAATAAAGGCACCTTCGGTGCCCGGCTGTTCTCAGGAGATAAGATATTTGATTATATGACAGTGAGATACTTGTTATAATAAGAGTATTCATAATGCGGTTTCATGGGATTAGGAACCAAGCTCTAATAACCCTAAGTGAGAATTCATCATAATCTGTACAAAACAAAAGCACTACAGAGTAGCACAATGAGTGTCTTATTTATTTTTCTTAAAGACAAATAGAACTAGAAGAAATAAATGTCCATGGACTGCAGAGTTCAACCTTAGTACTACCAATCTGCAGCAAAACATCTCTCCCTCTTACTTACACACACGCTCCCAGTGAAATTCAAAAGCACCAAACACAGGAACACCAACATTATTAAAAAGGGAGAAAAGTAGTCCATAGGTTATCAGGACAAGTCTGAAGGGCAAGTGCCCCCTAGGAGCCAACAAAACTGGACAGAACTTGTGGCTGCTCTCCCCTTCCCCAATTCTCTGGTCCCATCAACAGCCAGTCAACAATGGGGAGGAGACACAACATTAAAATATGGGGAAATTTTGAAATACTGAGTCCAATGTCTTCTCTTGTTTCTCATGGACCTACTTGCCCCTGCCCCTGCCCGCTCCTCATGGATCAAGCCTTGCTCTGCCAACCCCAGCGTTCAAACAAATATGAGTCGTTGTCCTTAAAAAAAAAAAAAAACAGACTTGTTTAAAAATCAGGAGATTTAAAAATGATAAATTTGGGGTTTGTTTTATTTGCTGCCTGCTTTGGGAATGCTTAGGGATCACATTTTAAATATTTTTCTGGGACACCACGAGGGCTAATAACTGACTTTTTCTTTTTAAAATAAATGCTGCAGTTCTCAGATAACAACCCAAATCCAGCAGTGTGGGCTCTAGCAAAACCACCATATATCTCAAGACTCATGATATAATTGTGAGAGTTGACAACACTCTCTTTTACCCACTGAACTGTACTCTGTTGTCCTCCCCTCCAAACACACACAAACAGGTACCAGTGGAAAAAAGGAGTTGCCCACCCCTCCATCTCCTTGTGGCAAAAGATCAAACTTATAGCTCAGTGGAGCAGCTAATGAGCTGCACACAACTGGTTTTTGGCCAGAAGCTCAAAAAAGCTGTAGCACCACTGGCAGCAGTTCCTCATCTGCAAGTTGGTTGAGGTGCTTTTCAAAATACATCAGCATAGCCACAGCTATGGGGTTCATGTGCTTCAAAGGCCAGTCTTGGGATGGCTGTGGCTGAGACTATGAATTATCTGGGACATCACAAAACTGACATTTCCTCCACAACAGAAAGAGCTAGAAATTTACAACTTCTTAAGGAAAGGTGACAATTTAGGGAGAAACTCAACCTGTCAATAACGGGGGACATAATGCATATGCGCTCCTTTCCAGGACCCATGTTAGTATTAGAAATAAAAATAAGTTCTCTTTCAAGCGGGAAAATATTAGATGAGTCTTCTCTGTCTTTCCTGTGTGTTCATGACTCTCATTAATGTTAGTGAGAAGTGTATTCGCACAGGTAGGGGGAGAACAGAATCCTTGCATGTTTGGAAGCATGCTGTGAATTAAAAAGAAAAAAATAAGATATTAAAGACCCAAGAAAAAGAGCAAATGAAAGATCCAGCTTGGCTCATGAGTTAGAGCTGGTTGAAAAATTGAAAAAAAAAAATCCTAAAAATGTTGAATTCATTTCCATTTCAGAAGGCTCAAAACAGAACAATTTAAATTGAAGATTTTTTAAAAATAAAAAGTTTTCCACTCAAGTTTTCAGCTTTAAAAAAATGCCATTTTCACTGAAAAAATCTTTCAAAGTTTGAACTAGCTGTATCACTACTGTTTGTGTATGTGTGTGTATATGTGTATGTGGTGGGGGTTGTTTTTAAACTTCATGGCCTTGTGAGTTTACTCGGAGGGCCAACTTCTGATATCAATTAAAAGGGTTTGTACAAGTGTTACTGCGGACACAATCTGCCCCAGTGTGTTATTACAACCTTTCTGTTGGTTTGTGAAACACCCTCTATGCTGCTTCAACATTTGAGGGGACCTGATCCTGCAATCCTTCTACTCAGCCAAAGCTCTCATTGGCTATAGTGGAAATTTGTCTGGATACAAATCTGCAGGATGAAGCAGGATGTATTCAATACATATTGTCCTGCACTTGAATCTTATTTAAATCTATTTTATTTATTACTTAAAGTAACATATTCCTTAAAGGGAAACAAACTCAGCAGTTATAGGCACACACACATTTCCTGATTCTTCCATCAAGATGTTTATTTCTTTTTGTTTACATTTTGATATCAAGATTTCAAAGAATCCAAAAAGGCAAACACACACTAAAGGTCTACAAGAGCAGAAGCCCATGGCTTCCTAGTCTCACAAAAGTCCTTCAGGCACCAATGGAACTGAGCAGACCACTTTTCTGCAAAGCTTTTTGTGATCTCCCTAAGCCCGTCTATTCAGACTAAAGGTCAAGTGGGTAAACCCAGCAATTCTATTTTCTGACAAAGCTGCTACAGTTTGCCGCAGTCTCCTGTAAAGACTGACCACTAGAAGTCTATTATCCACCATTCGGTGTCAGCCTTAGCCCTAAATCGCACCATAACAGTTTCTTTCTTTCATGAGCTGCACTTTCAGCCTCTTGTAAGAGATCTAAAAGCTTTCTCCCCTTGCTCTGTTTATTTAAGCAGGGATGGTCAGAGGGCCCCAAACAAGCCTTTCAAACTGGAGGCAGAAACACACTGAAAGCAAATTTGCCAGCTAAGTTATCTCCTTATAGTTCATTAGGTGCTATATTACTGATAGCATTTCATTAACATTTCTTAAAATTTTTCCTTTGAAGAGTCTCAAATAAACTATTTTCTCCTTGAAGCAGCCAGGTTTTATCTTTCCATTCAGATAACAAATGTTACTGATTCCTTAACAATGAAGTGGGGTTTATTGTTTAATCGTTTTATGTGGACTGTCTGGATTATATCAAGTACTTGAACAGTGAAAAGCCATTTCCTGTCCATTACTTGCTTTGAGTGGCAGTGATTCCCTTGTTTGCGGGTTAATCCAGATCGGAAAAGTCAAACAAAAAAGAAATGAAATCCAGTTGCTCATTGAGGTGACAGCTCTTTAGTGCTGATCAATATCAAACCCACCCGCTTTCAAAGTTAAAAAAAATAAAGATTCCTTCCCTCCCACTCCACTTCTGACAGGTTCTGTGCTTAATGTTTAGGTGGCTGTTTGTACACGGATATGAATCAGAGCAAGGCCCAGCACTCAGCTTTCAGTAGTAGAGTCGATATATTCCTCATATAAAAACGCAGGTTAGCTGCATTTATAGGCTTCTGGTGTATGTTTGGCCTGCCATTAGCACAGACACGCACACAAGCCAACAGGAAGACTGAAATGGTGATTAAAAGTGAACGAGACATGCAATACCATATTGTCAGTTCTTTGACCTGAAGGTTAACATAAGCCCTGGTTTGTTCATTCTGTCTGTTCTCTTTGAAGAGGTGTGTTATGGATGGTGAAAGACAACTTCTGTTTTAATATGCACCTGAAATGGATAAAGACTTCATCCAGGGAATGCAAACTGCACTAGGTCGGTGTATGGGTCTAAGGGCATTGGGGTTTGTTGCTGATGTTTGATTTTATTCGTCTCACATTGCCATTTCTCCAAATGAGCTCTCGTCCTCTCTTTGGCTTTTCTAATGAACACTCAATCACTAATGAAGTGGGGAATTATTAAGCAACAGTCAGACACTAGTGCAGCAGGTTCCCCAAGTTTTCCATATTACGTGCCTCATTCTGCTATTGTTTTTTTATGCTAAGGAAGTCTTATGAGGAAAATCAGTCTCTCTCGAGTACTGGGACATGGTACTGGTGGCATGTGGCCTTGTTACATGAGGGACCCAGGAATCTAGTGGGAGGTATCAAGGCTCTTCCCTCTCCAAGCTTGTTGCAAAAAATGGCACCTAACAGGGGTTTAAATAGAGATTTTGACTTGCATTCAGGTGCCAAGGGAGTCTCCCATCTTGCGTACCCTGCACAGGGACCTGTCGCAATGGTAGTCTTTGTGCCTGGGATTGTACTCTCTCCATGAACGTATAGGGCCATGCACTGTCCCGAAGTCGATTGGGAAAAGGTGGGCCCATGCTCTGCACCAGCCTGCAGAGTGGGCTCAGCACATTTTTTGAGAGCAGGCTGTTCTGTGCTAAAGTCTGGTGTAGTCTGCTGAGTCCGAGTCCCTCTGCATATTGGAAAGCTCAGAGAGGATTCATGCTTTGTGCCATGGAAGACCAGCCACTTAGTGTAGCTGCCTAAATATAGATGTAGGTGTCTGACTTCGTGTCCAGCCTATCAGAAAGCTTCTGGAAAGAGAATGGAGACTGGCAAGAACAATATGGAAGAGTTGCTTACAAGCAAAGAAGAAAGGAAAACCCAGATTCACAAGTATTGAGGGGGTTGAAAGGCACAGCCAGGAGCTGGTGCTGGAGGAGGAGGAATGGAATACACAAGACTGTGGAATTACTGTCTCACGTATCACTCTCAAGCCTCGGTGCCAGGCCCTCAGAATGCCAAGCACACAGAGCTTGAGAAACCAGCATTGCATAAGTGAAAGAAATGTCAAAGCGAATGAAAATAAATGAAATTGTGCAGCTACGGAGACTTTTTAAAAATGTGATGCCACTGAAGACAGTTTAGAAATTGGAATGACCCTTTAGCTTACTGCTGCAATCTGTACTTGCACTTCCTGCACAACTGTTCTGTTGATTCCGTTTTTAATTAGCAGCAGTCCACCCTAGGAAGGTTCTCAGCAATTTCTGATAGACATCAGGCCATTCAATATTATTGCAAGCGCCTGGCTTCATCAGTCTTTAAGTACCATTGATCTGAGCATACTTATAAACATGAACAGTAATCTAACTTCCCTCTGAGTTTAAATTTAATTTAAGGGGGGCAGGGAGAGAGAGATTTTTTCTATCTCCCTTTTTAAAACCTAATTTATGTTTTTATTTGAAAACTCTGTGTCCTGTCTCTCTCTAATTGGGACACTACAAGTGCCCATTTTTTCTCTAATGTTACATACAAATTATTATATCCTACATATATTGTTATTTGTCACACATTGAATTTGGCCTTTTGCCAACACCAGAAGAGAATGCATTGTGAAATTACAAAGGGCTTCCTTCTACTTGGGACTATCCTATCTGTATTTTTCTTCTTTGTCAGACACTTGGAAAACAGCAGTTGGTCAAAACTGCATATTTCAACTGGAATGCAACCAAATCCTGTGGCAGGACCCAGCTAACCACTCTTGAGTTACAGATTAATATAGGAACCCAATCTTCCTGATTGGAGAGGGTCAGGAAGAACAAAGAGAAAAGGGAAAATATTTCCACTGAAAATGTATGGGGATTGTAAACAACCAAATACCTCCATCCTAGCATGATTATGCAATACTCATCTAAACGCATTACTGTGTTGCTCCTGGTAGGAAGCAACTTATCAAAGGAACAAACAATCTCAGCCTCTTCTGTAAAAAGCAACATGTATTACTCAAATGTTAGCAGAGGCACTTTAAAAGCTAAACTATGAAATGGACCAGTCACATGACCATTTAACAGGCTCCCAGTAAAGCCACCTTCATTTCTATAATTTAATCCCACACTAGCCATGATGTTTTAAGGGAAATAACATGGATAGAATAAAATAATCTCCTGGAGCATGGCAGCTTAATCAGTGGAGAAAGGCTAATTGTGCAATCATCCAGTCCGAGTCATGATGCAGGTTCAAATGGGAAAATTAATCCCCATTGTAACTCCTTTATTTTCTGTAGCATTACATTGGGGATGAGACTGCTCTTCAACTCTGTTTCTGGGGTAAGATGGTTTACCAATGACACTGCTCAGAGGATGTGCTGCATTTTCACAGTCAACTACTAGATAAATGGAGGAAACAGTGGACCAAAGAATGAATGAGGGTGAGGACAATGAATCCTCAGAATCCCACTGGACCAATCTTTGATAAGGGTCAGATTCTGACAGGAAGAACCTACAATGCGATGCTAACAGCACAAGTACTCGCAGATAACAACCATGCCCCTGATTTCCAGTAATAAGAAATTCAGCGACAACATTGTTACTATTTATCAGCCTGGAGGCTCTGGCTGTCAACTCCTAGGATTAAATACTCTGGGATCAGCAGCGTGACTCTCTCAGATGAGGGCTCCTGCCTTTAGAACGCTCTCTTCCTGGTGGTCCATCAGAGCCCAAATCAGATTTATCTTTTGCTTAGCTTCAGTCCGATGATCTGTTTTTATTTCCTGACAACATGGCAGTGTTTCTTTAATGCTGTCCAATTTGGGTGGGCTTACGTAATTTATTGTTTTGTTTAACTTTGTAAGTAAGCACTGAGGCACTAGGCAGGAGGTGCACTATAAATCTTTAAAAGAAATCAAATAAATCATAAAGGAGCAACTGGTAATATGAAAGCAGCGAAGAAGAATTATGATTGCTTTGTCAACAATACTGCTCTGAAGCTATAGCACCTCCTTCATTCCAGAATCCAAACCTTATTTCCTTACCCCTCCACCTCCTGCCTTTCACTTTCCCGCCATGTCATGGGAAGTGTTTCCTTACATGGCAGGTGAGTTAGTTGTGCTGAGATGTCAAAGTGAATCCCACTTGGTGGTTTCAAACTCCAGTGCTGTGGAGTGCAACAAAGTTGAAAGCAGCGGCCGCATATATGTCCCCCCACTGTGACTCTGAAGTTTCAGCTCAAAGAAGCTATTTATTTATCTCTCCCACCCCCATTTATGCTCAATCCTGCACAATCTATTTCTACAGCACAAAAGCCAGCGTTACTGTCAGTTCTGGTTTTGCGGCCGGGGCTTCGTGCTGGGCCCTGCAGGAACTCCTGTTCCCATTGACTCTGGGCAACATTCTGCCAGGCTGTTTGAACACATCACAGCAGATTTGCCTACTTGCCAAGAAATGTACAGGGACAGGCCTCAGCAGGCAGAGCAGTATTTGCTTGTCCCCTATGCTCTCTTGGCTTTTCAGTAAAGTTCGCATTCCCACCTGCCAGAATCACATTCCACAGTACAGCCGGATGGGCAGCAAGCTATTATATTAAAACAAAGATGCAGCCATTTACTCAGCAGCAAAGAAATCCTAAAGTTTCTGTGGGCAGAGAGTATAAAACTGGGAGTTGTGTCAGGGAATAAACCTTTTAATTATTAAAACTGGCATCTCAGAGACTGCAGCTGGTGGAGGCCATCTTGATGAAAAATAATAATACTTCACACAGTGTTTTTCTGTGGAGTAGTTTTTTTCCCCTCCTCAAACCATTTTACAACCATTAACTAACTAATCTTCTTAAAGTCCCTGTGAGAAAGGTGAGTATTTTTATCTTATTTAACAGACAGGGGAAAATTGTGGAAGACAGTTTAATTGACTTGCTCAAGGCCACAGAGGGTCTCACTCTGCGAGCTAGAACTATAACCCAATAAGTCCCAGTCCTCAGGTTTATGCTAAGACCACTTCACCAAACCTATGTCTGCAAGCAAGTGAGAGAAAGTCACAGGGCGAAACCCTAGCCCTGTGGAAGTCAATGGCACAACTCAGGATTTCACACAGCGTTTTTAGAACACAGACAGCTTGAAAGCTCATTGTAACAGTGTAAATCACCTGCTCTAATAATGATATAACAGCAGGTTCCTACTCTATTTTTTTAAAAAAACCAACTAGACATAAGCCTTGGGCACGAGCAAAGGTTGAAAGTGGTCCACATGTTTGCTTTGGCCCATTGCAGAGTTACATAGATCCCAACTGCAGGTCTGGATTTGGATCCAAACTTTCTCAGAATCTCGGTGTCTTCAAATCAGGGGTTTAGCTTCAGACCCATCTTTTCACAAAAGCAATCTATCGACCTATTGATAGATACACGTGAAACCAGTACTAAAGCAGAATGGATATATATTTGTAGAAGATATCCAGCAGCGGGTCAAGAACATGAAGAGCTGGACAGCACCTGGACCAGACATGATCCACACCTACTGGCTAAAGAAACTAACAGCAGTGCATGAACGCCTAGCAGCACAGATGAACCAGCTGCTAGCAGCAGGCTCCCACCCAAACTGGCTAACACAAGGAAGGACAGTGCTGATCATGAAAGACCCCTGCAAGGGGACAGAACCGGCCAACTACCGGCCAATAACCTGCCTCCCCACAACATGGAAAGTCCTATCAGGCATCATAGCCGCCAAGCTACAGGACCATATGGGCCAGTACATGAGCACAGCTCAGAAGGGCATTGGGAACAACACCAGAGGCTCAAAACACCAGTTGCTCATAGATAGAGCAGTCGCCCAAGACTCAAGGTCTAGACAGACCAATCTGAGCACAGCCTGGATTGACTACAGGAAAGCCTACGACTCAATGCCGCACACGTGGATCTGTGAATGTCTGGCGCTATACAAAGTCAACAGGACACTAAGGACCTTCCTCAAGAACTCAATGGGACTATGGAAGACAACACTGGAAGTCAACTCAAGGCAGCTTGCACAAGTGGCCATCAAGTGCGGCATATACCAAGGTGATGCACTGTCCCCGCTGCTGTTCTGCATAGGCTTAAACCCCCTCAGCCAGATAATCACAAGGACTGGATACGGGTACAGGTTCAGGAGTGGAACTACCATCAGCCACCTCCTCTACATGGATGACATCAAGCTGTATGCTAAGAATGAACGAGACATCGACTCGCTAATCCACCTGACGCGGATCTACAGTGAGGATATCGGGATGTCATTCGGACTGGAGAAGTGTGGCCGGATGGTAGTGAAGAGAGGGAAGGTAGTCAAGACTGATGGGGTGGAACTACCAGCGGGCCACATAGCAGACATACAGACCAGCTACAAGTACCTTGGCATCCCGCAGTCACATGGAAACCACGATGAGGAAGCAAGGAAGACAGCAACATCCAAGTATCACCAAAGGATAAGACAGGTCCTGAAGAGCCAGCTCAGTGGGAAGAACAAGATCCACGCCATCAACGGATACGCCCTGCCGGTCATCAGATACCCTGCCGGTATAGTGAGCTGGCCAAAGGAGGACATGGAGGCTGCCGATGTGAAAACCCGGAAGCTCCTCACAATGCACGGAGGTTTCCACCCCAAGTCCAACACCCAGAGACTGTATACCAGCCGGAAAGAAGGCGGGCGGGGCTTGGTGAGCGTCAAGGCCACTATCCTGGATGAAACCCGGAACATCCAGGAGTACATCAGTAAGATGGCCCCCAAAGATGAGCTGCTGAGAGAATGCCTGAGGCAGCAGCAGACATGGGAGGAAGACCAAGCAGAAGAAGTGCCATGGCAAGACAAGACCCTGCATGGGATGTACCATCGACAGATAGCTGAGGTGGCTGACACTGGGAAATCCTACCAGTGGCTGGAAAGGGCTGGACTAAAAGACAGCACTGAGGCACTGATCATAGCAGCACAGGAACAGGCACTGAGCACCAGATCCATTGAAGCAGGGGTCTACCACACTAGAGAGGACCCAAGGTGCAGACTGTGCAGAGAGGCCTCAGAGACAGTCCAACACATAGTGGCAGGATGTAAGATGCAGGCAGGAACAGCATACACTGAACGGCACAACCAAGTGGCTGGCATTGTGTACAGGAACATCTGCACAGCGTATGGGCTAGACCCTCCCAAGACCAGATGGGAGATTCCACAGAAGGTTGTGGAGAATAGCAGGGCTAAGATTCTGTGGGACTTCCAGATCCAGATGGACAGGCAGGTACTGGCCAATCAACCAGACATCGTGGTAATAGACAAGGACCAGAAGACAGCGGTGGTGATAGATATAGCAGTGCCAAGTGACAGCAACATCAGGAAGAAGGAATATGAGAAGCTGGAGAAGTACCAGGGCCTGAAAGAGGAACTAGAGAGGATGTGGAAAGTGAAGGCCAAAGTGGCACCAGTGGTGGTAGGAGCACTCAGGGCTGTGACTCCTAAGCTGGGTGAGTGGCTCCAACAGATCCCAGGAACAACATCAGAGCTCTCTGTCCAGAAGAGTGCAGTGCTAGGAACAGCTAAGATACTGCGCAGAACCCTCAAACTCCCAGGCCTCTGGCAGAGGACCCGAGGTTGAGGAAGATACATACCACCCATAGGGGTGAGAGGGGAATTTTTATATATATATATACACATACACACACACACATAGCTACTTTTTACACAAGATTGTCATTGTGCCAGCCATAAACTTAGTTATACCAATTTTAATTTTTTTAAACTTATTTTCCAATACATCTTTTAGTTCATCTCTGAAGCAAAAGTCACATGGTAAAATTTCCAAATATCATTTTGAGCAAAATGTGCTCTCTTTGAAATGTCTGTAAACTCTGTATAAACTGTCCCTAATCTTCATAGGTCATTAGCTTAGATTTTCCCTTCCTCTTTCTTTAGATTAGTTTAAAAATTCAATACCAAGACAGCAGGTCTGCAGTACTGTCACTAACAAAATAAAAAGAGGAAAGAGAACCTGATATAAAAATCCAAACCAATCAGACATTATGGTAAGAAACACACATTCTAGAGTTAATGTAACCTTAACTGAATGTTTTGTATAATTCCTTCATTTATCACCAATTTCTATTATTGAAAATAAATTATGCAGCTATAATTGTTATGTTTCCATAAATGTACCATGCTGATAACTATAACTGGTTTATTGTATGTTAATAAACAAGCCTATTAAAAATGCAAACTGAGTTTCAGCGCCGAACGTTTGTACTGAAGCTTTTTTACCACTGTACTGAAGTTCATCTCTGTATGTAATTTAGCATTCCCAGTGGCTCACAAGACGCACCATCTCAGAGAACTAAATTTTTGTTTATTAAACGTTTACTAAACTACACACTGCAGAAAAATGGAGAAGTCCTTGCATTTTTTTCAACGGTGTCTCCGTGTTGTGCTCTGCACCTGTAACATGATTTTACTGAAAATTTGTATGCAACTCTGTGTACAAGTAAAAAGGAGAACACATATTAGGAACTGGCCATGCCTATCATGTCAAACATGGAGGGCATGGTCTGGCAAAATCTGACTCATGTGAGTATTCCCACAGGTTTTAATGGGATTTTGATACCACTCTAGATTTCAAGATTTCACATATGGCTGTTTGTATGACTTTTAAAGCAGGGCCGCCCAGATGATTCAGGGGGTCTGGGGCAAAGCGGGGGAGATGCATTGCTTGTACTCACCTGGCGGCAGTCCGGGTCTTCGGCAGCGTCTTCAGTCGCTGCCGAAATGCTGATGAAGACCTAGACCCCCACCAGGCAAGGGCTCACGGGGCCCCTGTGGGGTCCAGGGGAAATTGCCCCACTTGTCCCCCCGGGCGGTCCTGTTCAAAAGAGGATGGTGTTTCTTTCTTTGAAACTGTACACTCTTTCATTATGTATGTTGACTGCATTAAACCAATTAGCTGCTCTCAAATGTATTCCCACTGTTTTCAACAGGAAGGTTAGCATAAATAAAAATAACTCATTTGAGCAAGGTTTTGAAGGGTCTAAGAAGTGGGTCTTTCCTTTCCCTTAGGTGCAGTAACAGGATGTAATAGGCCAGACCCACTGCTGGTCCTATATTTTTTTCACTTGCCTGTCCACTTGGATTATTGTGTTAGTCCTGCTGTAGGGAAAGTGAAAAAGGCAATCTGTTCAAACAGCTGCTATTCCTGTTCCATGTAAAGGTCTCAGGGCCACCGATGTAAATCCAGACATCAATAAAATTACTCTGGATTTAAACTACTCTAAATAAGAGCAAAATCTGGCCCTATGAGTATTGCATAGGTGTGCACTCTCCCTTCTCCCTCATAGACTGTCCACCCATCATGGTCTTGCCCAGTACAGAGACTTTTTGATACTGCACTAGATTTCAAGATTTCACAACTGGTTGTTTATAGGACTTCAACAGAGGATGATATATTTTCTTTGAAACTGTGAACTCTTTAATTACTGCTGTTAAATGTACCAGATGCAGCATGATCTTCCCTTGCTTAATGAATATTAGCAATTGAAAATTGGCAGAGGATAAAAGCAGAGAGTGATAAAAAAATAACAGGGAGGGTGGTTATTAGCAAAAACAGGATCAGTATTTGCAAAACTGAAAACTCAGAAATTAAAGAGTCTCCCTCTTTAAAATTATTCTATAGGCTGCAGAAGTGAAGCGAAAAAAAAGATAATCAAGAAAGGAATGTGTTATTTTAGCAATACTCTGTGGGTCATATTCTGCTCATTCCACATATGGAAAATCACACTGTTGTCAATGTGAGTCTTGTGCAAAGATCAAGGGTAGCAGATGTCCTCAACTCTTCATGGGCAGGTGGGTGGCATCATAAAAGAAAACATGAAACAATTAAAAGTGCATTGAAAACAAAATTAACTCTTACATCTCATTGATATTTAGATGTAAAGGAGTGGCAAAGTTTTCAAAAGTACTCATGAAAGCATGGATCATTACTTTCAATTAAATCCATCTGCAGTTTTAAGACAGTTGGAATTAATGGTCTGTCAACCTTTCCATTATAAATCCCTGTCTTCCAGGAGCACATAACTTAGTCATGCTGCATAGCATCATGCCGGAACTTGGCACAAAAGTTATATCAGTCCAAATGCAAATTTGGTTTTAATAAAATTATTTAAATTATATTTTAAAATTAGACATTTACTGCCAAACTGGTGCAGAAGAAAACCTCTATTTGATAGTTTCTAATGTTCAGCTTCTGTACTGTGTTAGCTTGAAATGTGCAATGGACTAGGGCATGAGCCACTGACCCCTTGAGACTGGGGTTAAAATCTTGACTTAACCCCTGATTCTGGGAAGACTTACTCACATGCACGACTTTATCCACACGTACAGAGCGGTAAAGCCTCTGACATTCCACTTCTGCACAGCATTAACTTAAACAACAGTATAAGCCAAAATTTTCTAACTCGGGTCCCTAAAGTCAGGCACTTATATCTGTACCTAGTCCTAAACAACCATGTCTAGTTTCTTGGAGGTATGAAGAGCACCTGGAGCTCCCATTTGACTTCACTGGGACTTGTGGGTCCTCAGTACCTCTGCAAAAAGTTTGTTTGGTGCCTTGATATGGATGTAAGTTCCTGACTCTAGACATCAGGTTTGAAAATCTGGGCCTAATCTGCTTTTGTTACCTTGTCCAGAAGTCAACTTGTCAGAAAATATCAAATAAGGATTGATTGATTTATTGGCCACAACTGCAACAGCTGTCTTATTTAAACCACCTTCTGGGCGCTTATCTTGAACCAGCCCTTAGGAGGTTCTCATGTCACCAGTTTAAAAAACAAACACACACAGAACAAATATTTCAGACAGCTAGTCCCTCAGTTATACTTATGCAATTTCATTGACTTCAGAAGAGTCATACAGGGGTATCTGAGGGTACAGTTTGGCTTTAAGGCCCCAAACTGGCAAAATTTAGATACATACTTCACTTCATACAATGGGGGTGAAATCCTCGCTGGCCCCATTCAAATCTACAGAAGTTCTGCCATTGACTTCATTGTGGACAGGACTTTTCCCTCTGAATAATTTCATGTATTTCAATGTGACTACTCACGGCGTGTAAAGTTAAACATGTTCATAAGTCTTGGCAGGATCTGGATTTTAGTCCATAATGTGTACGACACCTTTTTTGTTCTTCGTACAGAGATATTTGTATTTCCAGATTAGTTATGGAGAAGCCTACATTGCAGATCCTTTTTTATGACTATGTGGAGATAGGTATATTTAGAACAATGACATGCATTATACAAAGTACTGTTATTTAGTAATTAAGCTCTCATAGATGTTCATGGGAATTTGAGTATGACCAATAGTAAGCTATTTCTATAGATTGCATGCAGATAGTTGTAGTGTCTGAAAGCACACTGTCAAGATATGTATTTCTGGTAATTTAAACAAAGATTTTTTTCCCACTGCTGTCAGCAGTAACCATCTGGAAACATGTATCTGATCCTTTCCTGAATGTATTTGCCCCCTGACATTTATACATACATTTCATTGTTACTGGGTTAATTGAGGATATATTGGCTCCAAAACTTTATTGTATTCATTTCTTTACAGTATTGGTAGGGGGGTTTTTAAACATGGGAAGGAATGTAGTGGACATTTACAAGCAGAAGAAGAAAAAAAAAGTCTGTTTTGAGCTTATTAACCATGACAGTGTCACCCTAAGCAGATGCTGCACGTCATTCTATAACTATTATGAAACTCTGTGATGTGTTTTGAAATACAATTTGTATGAAAGACACTGTACACCATCAGAGCCAAATTCTAAGAGCACTGTCCCTAAAGTTTTGATGTGTGATAGTATCCGAATGTTTTTGAATATGCAATCTCTGCTGAGTGCATTTACGCGCGCCAGTGTGTATCTGAATGTTTTTGAATATGCAATCTCTGCTGAGTGCATTTAAGTCTCTCTGTGTGTGTACCCACATGTTACATAATAGAAATAGGCCAAGATACAAAGTTTGGAGTTAAAACAGCCTAAAGTTATGACCCATAATCCTTATTTAGACTCCCTAAATCAGGCCTGTTACTTAGCAGTATAAGACTCATTCAAAACCAATGCACAGATGTAGATTTAAGAGCATAATTTTAGGCTTGATGCAGATCTGAATTTGAACTGTCCGAAGTTCAGGTTTGTTATGATCTGATGTTTTGGTTTTGGCCATATCTACTATATTTGCTACAGTACTAACGTATTATGCAAACTCCCTATTCCCTTTAATGGGAAGTCAGACTATTAAAATTTTAAAATATATTAACATTTAAAATTGCATTAAAATGACAACTTCTGTGGTCAGACTTAAATCGACAAAGGCAGGGAAATGCAGAGTGAAGTCTTGCATTCTGTTCTTAGTATACCCTGTTGTGACAAGATACTGCAGTTCATACGCTCCTCTCTCATGGGCCCGTATCCCTTATCAGCCACCATATTTGGGTACAACAGCATGCGTTAAGAATGGACTAACAGTCAAACAGATTGTTCTGCTTTTTTAGGTTTAGTCAGACCATAAAGTAATCCCAGAACAACTGGCTCAATATTGCATACATCTGGCGGATTTAAGTTTCATACCTTATCTTGCTTATTTTTAGCGTGAAATAATCTCACTCAAAGTTTGCTCACACTAGCAGGGTTTTCTCTACTTCAGCTGAAATCCAAGAAATAAATCTACCTGAATTCAAACCTTCTAAATCAACAGCATGCAGATGAGTGGGGAAAGTGTATTTTCCAATACAGGAAGTTAAGTGGGCCCAATCCTGAAATCTTGACTCTTGGGAGTAATTCCAGGGGCTCAAACTCTGAGGTCTTTAATCATTTTTTACTATAGCTGAGGGAATAATTTTCAGGAAATAGTTAATTTGGCAGGTTTTTCACACTCAGATCATGATTCCCTGACTACTACAAATATATTGTAACAGATTTATGGTGCTGATTGGGTCTGTATGTGGCATATCCACAGACACCCGTTAGAGGGTGTGGCTTCTTCTAGAGGGGAAATGAAGTATGGGTATAGTTCCTGCTTGAAGGGAAAGCAAAACTGTTTTTTGGAGTCAGCACCAGCAGGAGAGGACCCTCTTAAAAATAATAAATTCATGTTCTGTTGTTTATTGAGCTTGTGACAATGTCAGCATTCATGGGACTCTGCATGCTTGTGCTAACCCACCAAGAAGGAGAGCATGAGGTTGTACAACAATATTTTAATTTTTTTCCTTTTATTATTGTTTCTTATTTGTATTATTGTAGTGCATATAAGAGCCCTTGTCATGGACCAGGATCCCACTGTGCTAGACAACGTATGGAATGAGAGTACATATTTAAAATTTGAGCTGTGCTATGAATGGTTGCAGGGGGCCTGATTCTGATATCTCACTGGTTTTACACCAGTGTTGATCCATTTGCTTCAGTGGAGTCACTTTGATTTACACCAGTGTAAGTGAAATCAGAACAAGGCCCATAGTCATGTCTCTGTTCCCCGACAGGATGACCATGCAAGTGCTTCTTGAATGATGACTTGTGCCTGCAGCCTTGAAACTGATCCTCTCTGAACACAGTTCCAACTAAAAAATAAATTGCTTAAATGTTCACCAACATCATCACAAACGGCTGAATGTGGATGAAGAAGATTCACTGAACAAAAATTCAGTTGAATACACAGAACTATTTGCATTTATCACCCAGATCTAGTTACAGCAGAACCTCAGAGATACGAACACCAGAGTTACGAACTCATCGGTCAGCCACACACTTCATGTGGAACTGGACGTACACAATCAAGCAGCAGAGACAAACAGAAAAGAAAACAAAACAAAAAGCAAGTGCTGTACAACACAGTACTGTGTTAAACATTAACTACGAAAAAAATAAAGGGAAAGTTTAAAAAAAAGATTTGACAAGGTAAGGAAACTCTCTCTGTGCCTGTTTCATTTAAATTTAGATGGTTGAAAGCAGCATTTTTCTTCTGCATAGTAAAGTTTCAAAGTTGCATTAAGTCAATGTTCAGTTGTAAACCTTTGAATGAACAATCGTAACGCTTTGTTCAGAGTTATGAATGTTTCAAAGTTACAAACAACTTCCATTCCTCAGGTGTTCGTAACTCTGAGGTTCTACTGTAAAGTAATTTTTGGCCTTTATTCAGTCCTGACTCGGACATTTTCCCAGTCATGACTAACATGGAAGGGACCCTCTGCACACAGATCCACACCATGGCCTGAAGGCTCAGTTGCCTTAATGACAGACACACCTGCCCCTTCTCAAGGTCTAGACGGGGCAATCTGCAGTTCAGAGATCCATGTTGGGGAGGCGTAGTCAGTAAGCAGGCCAGGGCCAGCCAGAGCAGAAGTGAAGGCAGACAGTAAATGCAGCCCAGAGCTCCACTTTGAATGGTGGCATTCTCACAAGATAAGCTGCTTCTATGAAATCTTAGTTACACCTGAACCACAAATTGGAATACAGGCCCTTTCCAATTTCAGCAAGGTGCAGATAAAAGGTTCTGAACATTTTGCCAATCTGTTCTATCATCCTCAAGACCCAGAGAGTCTTCAGAGATCTGAAATCACCAGTAAAGCAAAAAACTACATTCTGTTTAGCATCACAGAACAAGCTGTACATTTTTTTTAAATCAAGGGTTGTAGCACACAGAATACATTTCTCTTGCACAATGGGTAGATTAGATAACAAGAACTCTTCCTCCACAGCAAATTAGCTTTCCTGTCCCATTTCATTTAGCACTGGAGTTGAATAAGGTGGATATAATCACTGGAATGCTGCTCTGTCACACTAATGTAGCCATAATGATAAGATCTAACGTAATGCCATATGATATTGCAAAAGGCACATCCAAGGGAACAGAGCTTAATTGTTTTCCAGGCTCAAAATAAATAAAAATAGAGTGGCAGGATCCTTATCAGGACCCAGGACTTTAGTGTGATTAATTCTGCCGATTAGTTGTAGTTTATTTGCCCGTTAGAGATAATGACAGGGTAAGAGCCAGCTCACTTGTGCCCCTGACTCCATTAATAATCCGTGCAGACCTTATTCATTCACTGAAACAAAATCAAACAAAAAATATAATACAGGAGCTTTGCTACATGGAAACAGCATTTACTGCTGTTGCCCTTTTTCTTACCAGAGAACAGCTTTGCTGCAATTCTGTCAGCACGGCAGGAAAATCAGATTTATCCTGCCAGCCAATCCCACTCTGCTCCCTTCAGTTTTAGAAAGGGACAGCTCAGAAACCCCCACTTGGGGAGGCTAGCCCACTGGCCTCACCCCTTCCACCTGAGTTCCCACTCCCCTTGCACACCAGGGCCCCAACCCTCCCTCCCGCTGTAACAGGAGGAGCCCTGAGGGCCCCCTCCCATGACTGGAGGAGCCCCACAGCCTGCCCACCCCAGCCATGGTGGGCCACCTCCCTCCCAAGCACCAGCCATGCCAGACCGAGCCGCTGGCCCCACCGAGCCTGCCCTTCAAGGCTGATCTGCCAGCCCCCCGAGCTGGGATGCTGGGCCATGTGCCCAGGCAAGCTTCCCCTGGATGGACCGAGGTGCCTGTCCCTCCGTGCCCGGCCAGCCCCAGAGCATGGCTGAGCGAGCCACCTCACTTCCCTGCCAGACCCTCCTGCCCACCAGTGGCTCACCGTGTTCCCTCCTGACTCCCAGCCCACAAGGAGGAGGGACATGGCGAGCAGTGGCAAGCAGGCACCAGCAGACACTGAGGGCCTCGGGGAAGGGGAAGGGCCACCATGGTCCAGGTGTCCAGTGGTGGGTCGGCGGCAGCTGCACCAGAGAAGGCTTAGCCACCCATGGGTTTAAGGTTGAATAATGGGCTCTTCTATCTAGCAGAGAAAGGTATAACATGATCCAGTGAGTGGAAGTGAAAGCTAGACAAATTCACACTGGAAATACGGTGTACATTTTCAGCAGTGAGAATAATTAATTATGGGAACATCTACCAAGAGTCATGGTGGATTCTCCATCTCTGATAATTTTAAAATCAAGTTTGGATGTTTTTCTAAAAGATACACTGTAGGAATTATTTGAGAAGTTCTCTGGCCCAGGTGATACAGGAGGTCAGACTACATCATCACAATGGTCCCTTCTGGCCTTAGAATCTCTGAAGTGGAAAAAGTGTATGGGGCAGATTCTGGTCCCAATTTTGTCATCTTTGCAGATAAGTTGTGCTGGGTGTAGGAAATCTAGTTCCTTGGATGTGGCCTTGTCTCTCTTTCTTCTATTTTCATTGCTGGATGTTACTTTGATTTACTGTTGCCGTCAGGCACGACCCATCCAGACAATGAGAAATACAGAACTGCATAATACCCGAGTGTATGGGCCAACTTCTGTTCTCACAAATAGTGCTGCAAATCCAGGATTAAGTCCATTGAAGCGAAAGGAACTGCTCCAGGTTCACGCCTGCATAGCTAAGATCAGCTTGTAGCTCTATGTTTGGGGGGGGAGGGGGGATGCATATTATCACTTGACAGGGTCTTAGTTACATTTTACTTGCTCAAGGACTGCAGCGTGAAGATTGTTACAAACATATCCCCCTGCCCCAGCAGTTGTTCTCTCCTTGCTCTCCTCTTACTATCTGTACGTAATTTTTGCTCAGTAAGCTGATGAAACACTGCAGCCCACAGCAGGCTGGGGTGGACAGGGCTACCTTAGATCCTCTCCCTCCAGTATCCACACCTGTGGTTACAGACTTATTTTCAGTCGGCATTCAATAATACACCCCAAGCTCTAAAAACCCTACAAATGACTGAGGTTCCTTTATGTACTGCCATGTGATGAGACAAATAACACTCCCAGAAGCTAAATGTTCACATATCAAGCTAAGCCCCATGTCCATCATTTAAGTCCTCACTGTAAACAATCCATTATGCAGAGCATTCTTCATCAAGATTAGTGTTGCCAAACTTCCAGGATTGTCCTGGAGTCTCCAGAATTAAAAATTCATCTTTAGTTAAAGATAATGCCATGTGATGAAATCTCCAGGAATTTGTCCAACCGAAGTTGGCAACACTAATCAAGACCTGCACCAAAATAACACAGACAAATAAAACTTCTCTCTGCTTTACTTTTGCAGAAGGGGAAATAAACCACTACTGCTACCACAAGCCACAGAGAGCAGCACTGACTCGATTACCAGGAAAAACTGAGGGTTTATGTTAAGTATAATTAACTACTTCTTGTAAGGATAACATCCTTTTTAAGAAAAATGAAAGCTCTGTGTCTTGGATCCAAGAGGGTTAAATCAAGTTTAAGGAAGGCTGTCTCAAGTCCACCCGAAGCCTGAGGGGAGATCAAATCTAGACTACCCCAAAAGCAATGCACTCCACATGGGAACCCAGCAACTGTAACAGAACCAGACCTGAACCGTACATGTGGTTCTTACTCTGTTATTAGTCATTCAAATCTCTTCCACGCAGAGCAACAGGACTTCACTCATGACTGTTCAACTCTAATTGCTTATTCAATATTAATTTTGGCCCAAAGTTGCTGAGACGCAATTTAAAAATGTTGCTGATTATTTTATAAGGAAAACAGTTTTGTAAAATAAGGATTCATCCAACTGTATCATTTAGGATATTTAATGATTCTTTTTTTGTTGCTCATCACTTCGAATGGATCCAGCAACTGAGCCACCCAGCAAGACAGAATGACATTTTACGATGCATGAGTAAATATTTTGAAGGTGTTTGTAGGTGCCAACAGATTAAAAAGCTAGAAGGCAAGCTTCATCATGATTACATATAACTGGTGCATATATTCTTTTCAGAAGAGAAACTAGTAATCCAGAATTTTTCTTGTATTTTTTTTTTTAACTACCCAATACTTCACTTACTCACGATCCTATTAAGTTGTGGTTATTTAATACTACACCTGAACTTGATACAGAACAGGAATTTCAATGAGGGAAAGAGGGAAAAGAGTATTTAAACTAATGAGCACTTCCTAACTAACCTTAAATATACATTAACCATCAAGTTCTATCAGATTTCATCAAAACCCCTAAGCTAAAAGAACTCGTGAGCGCTTAACCATGCAAACAAAGTCAAGATATGACACAGTTAAGGTTGTACATGGAATCTAAATCTGCCCCTGTGCACATGCACTAAAGAGAGGCCAACACTATTACACCCCCTTTGTATATCTCAGGATATGGAGGGGACTAATTGCAAAGTTCAGATCATATTCCAGATGAAAGTTCCCTCTGTTCAGCCTTTTGGACTTAGGGTACTGGTTCTGAAAGAAAACCATTGAGTATGTCAGACATGAGGTAAAGAGCAAATCCAATTAAAAATAATGACAAAGCTGTCACCTCTCTCATCTTGTTCCCAGTCTGCTGCAATTTTGACTCACTTCTTATTTCTGTTTGCAGTGTTGCTGTAGCCAAGTTGGTCCTGGGATATGAGAGAGACAAGGTGTGTGAGGTAATATCTTTTATAGGATCAACTTTTAAAGTTGGTCAGATAGAGTCGGTCCAGTAAAAGATCCACCTTCTCTCTTTGACTTCTTATTCCAGCAGTGGAGAGAATCTGAAGATAATCATCACACCAAATTTTACTGAAGTTTTCAAAAATCATTTGTTCTTCCACTGATTCTTTTTCCCTTGCAATGTGAAAGCCCCTGAGGTGAAGATTCTTTCTGAAATGAATTGTGCAGGATTTCCATTTTCCTTTTGAAGTCATTTTTTTAAAAATCCTTTCTTTATTTCTTCCATTGCAGAGAATCCATGGTGATATTCAGGAGGAACTCAGCGGTAGGAAGCAGACTATTTTTAAGTATGACCAAAACAGAAATTCTTCATGATAAATATTGCAGTGGAAGGACCCTGGAAACCTATTCTGTCAAAAGATGACCTTCCTTACTAGATGGGTGAGCCAAGGCTTGCAAAGTTATACTTGGGAATCCAAGCAGAGGTACTGCCTATAGAACTAGACAAGAACTTATCTAACTTCTCTGAAATCCAAAATGTAACACTACAGACAGATCCTCTCCTGCACTAGGGAAGATCTTTGGCACTCTGCTGGTGCAAAATCCGGCCTAAAGACATCTAAGCTGGCTACTGAAGGATTCCCCCCAGTACAGGCAAATCCTTGGGTAACATAAAGCCACCATAGTGGTGCCTACACCACTGCCTCTGTGGCCATCACTGGAGGTGGGAAAGAAAAATGTGACTATAGTCTCTCTATGCCATTGAAACATTCAATTGTCAGAGTGGTATCTTTAGATCACAGCCAGTTCAAGTTAGAGCAGCCATCAGACTACTCTACTTTCTGCAGTGGGATCTGGGCACTGGCCTGGCAACAGAATGGGCCCAAGAACTGAGAGTACAAAAGTGGCCTAACGAAGTGCTCAACACAGCTGGGGATCTGACTGCTTAAACTGATATGGATGACAGAGATTTGATTAGAAAATTATGAACTGTGTTTTTTTTCACTTATAGAACAAACAAAACATGACACAAACTGATGTCTTGATTACAATAATTTACAAGGAGAAACACTCTGTGTTTCTTTGCAAATCGGAGGGATTAAATTTGTCTGGAACATGTCCTGGGCTGTTGTAAGTATTGCTCAAGCAAGTAGCCTTGTCTGTATTTGTGGTTAATTCTTTAGATCTCTTTTCAATCTTTTCTCTGCTTTCATCACTCTCCAATATTATTTAGTGGACTACGTGATGCTCTCAGAATTTGGCACATAATCTCTATGTTACTCATTTTATCTCATTTGTTAAATAAATACATTCTATTAATAAATAACAGAAAAAATACCACACTCGAATTTCTTATACAACCATACATGCAGATGACAACATGCTTGTACCCAAGTTGTACTGCTATGTAATATAAATTCTGCAGGAAACCCACAAATATGACAAATTCAGCAATGAAAAATATACAGCAGAATACATAGTGTCTAGCATTAAACCAAACTGGGCCTCTAACAACATTACTATCTGGGTTTTCGTCTCTTGATTACAAGAAAAAATTAATCCTAGCATTTGTTAGTAACCATGGGGTAGCGATCATGTACCCTGCATCCACAAGGTGAAATTCAATCCTGTACCGAGGGGTCAACACAAGGGTTATGCATCTCTTCAGTCCCACTTAAACCCAACTTTGAGAGGTTAAGTGGGACATAAGGGAGGCATGTGGCTTATGCTGGCTCTCTTTGTGAAGTGAATTTTACCCACCGTGGGTACTCTGACCACAGCTACCTTGCCCCATGCATAAGCCTGCAGTCCAAGTTCAGATACAGTTACCATGACAAAGCACTTTACAGATTATAAATGTAGAGCACCCAGAGAAAGCTGCAGCAACATCTATCAATGTATGAAACGTTGCACATCAATGGGGAGGTGAAGGAAATGTTATACAATGGCACCAGACCAAACCTCTTTTCTTCTAGAAAGCTTCACGGGCTCTTTAAAACCTACAACATGCCCACTGAACTTCAGTTTTAAGGCCTGGTCTGAAAAATCCACACTGTAAACTGTATGAAACTCAGCCTGATATACCACCAGCTCCAATGTAAAACTGGTGTAACCAAGTGAAGAATCAGGCACAGTATTTCTAGCTTGAGAATGATGGTATGAACCAAGCTTGCCTAAATCTGAGTGGATGGCTATAAGGAAAATAAACATTTCAAACCAGATGTTTAGACCATTAAGCCATCTGCTCTCGAAGAGTGTGAAAACACAGTTGCTACAGCAAGTACCTTCTTCCTCGCTTGTTTTCTTCTTAAATCTTTACACAAAATCTTTATACTAAAGTTCCTCTCATTCCAACTCCTTCTCTGTTTCTAAATCCTGAGTATCTCCCCACCCCTGAGAAAAGCAGCAGACATAGGCTAGAGAGAATGTTGTTTGATTTCTACCATGCAGTGCTCTCTGCTCCTCCAAGCTGTAGGGGGCAGATAATAATTACTTATTTAGAGCTGTGTATTTTCAGAAGACTATACGAATATCCCAGTTAATCTGTGCACAGACCTTTGTCACATTATTTTTTATGAATTTAGCCTTCCCATCCCCACACCACTTCTTAAAGAGACACTTACTTGTGAATTCACCTTGAAATTATTTGTTAGCTGTAAGTGCTTGCCAGATAGTTTGGGAAAAATCGTTTTTAGATGATAGGTTGTTTGCAAACTGTTTACTTCCTCTATTTCCTGGTCATTGAGGTCACATAGTATTGTTTTTCTTCTCTGATTGAATGACAAATGTTTTAAAACAGGAGAATAATAACTAACTAATAGCAAGTAGAGAATAGCACATTTTTGATGCTAAAGTTCAGGAAATTTGGTGGATTTAGAAACATTTTAATGAATTCTCTGAGGTTCTCCAGAAATACATAAGTAACAAATAATTTGACCCATCACTTGCACCAAACAGAACCTAACACTTGTTTCTGCAGTTGTTATGATTATTTTTAAAATCTTCAATCATCTCTGCTCACAGCCCTGCTCTGAGACAGATAACTGTTAATATTCCCATTTTATAGAAGAGGAAAACAGAGGGCTTAAATAACTCAATGTCAAACAACAGAAAGTATTAATAGCCAAGGCTTTTTTAGCTTACAATGAACCTCCTAGCTCAGCAAGCTGCCCAAGTGGGTTTTAACTCCCTCACCAGTGTCACCACGTACATGATTACATTTTGATTCTGAGAAACCGGAACTGAATCTACTAAATGAAAGGGTTTTTTAAAAAGTCACCAAAATACACATTTGGTAAAAGGAAAATATCCTGAACTGTTTTATCATCAGCTGTAAACGTAAGAGATGGACCCAGATCCAAAACACAAAATCTCAATCTGGAGGGGTTCAAAATCTCAATCTGGATTCAAATGTTAAGGCTGTGGTTCATATGTCAAACTCTAAAAGGTAGGGAAAAAATCACCTATGTTCTTCTCTGGGAAACTTATCTCCTGCTAAACACTTTCATGGTGACATGGAATATGAATTTGAGAGCCTAGTTTTCCATACTCACTCCCATTCCCCACTCATGTAAAACCTCCTCCCCTTGTTCCCTCTACTGTTTCCCTTATTCCTTTGCCTCAAAGCTCCTTGAAATATCCTGCACATATTTTTGCATCTTTTATCATCTATCTTCCTCTTAGAAAAACTGACCGCTCACTTGCAATGGATTTAGAGTGAGACATATAAATTAGGCATGCACATACCCATTAAATATAATACAGTCTGAACTGAGTGGTTTATCTGTACACTGAGTAAGATCCCTCGGGGATTAAAGCAGTTGTTATTTGCTCATTTTTCTTTGTTGATTTTTTTCTCCAGTTAAGTCAATTAAAACTTTAATAGGGTGGTGTTCAGTTCTGCATCTAAAACAGAGCAAGCTCAAAAACAGTTGTGAATGGTGTGGAAGGTGTTGATTTCATATTTTATTTGTCCCCATACGGCATGCAGGGCTGTTCACTTCAAAAACAACAAATTTTAATTAAAAAAACCTCTCTAACTTTTGTAACAGTCAGTTGGGAGCCACTGAAGAAAAGATGTGTATTATGCTGGCAATCTGCCCTGTTTCTCAAACCAGCAGTCCTATCACTGTGATCCTGTTGGAGCCAGCTACAACAAATGGTGATCCTAGTGAAGTGAGACTAGCTATATGCAGAATAGAAACAGAAGGCTAAGATAGAGATGATTCTGTGGCTTTAGCTCAACCTTTACAGAGAGTGGATCAGCCAGGATGCCTACATCTGGGTTCAGTTTCAGATCTTCACCCCTGTATAGACTAAGTTCTTAAAGCTCATATCTTCATATGTGTTCGTAAGGCACAATGCACACAAGTTGTGCAATAAGAAATCCATCTGTGTACTTCATCATAGAATATCAGTGTTGGAAGGGACCTCAGGAGGTCATTTAGTCCAACCCCCTGCTCAAAGCAGGACCAATTCCCAGCTAAATAATCCCAGCCAGGGCTTTGTCAAGCCTGACCTTAAAAACCTCTAAGGAAGGAGATTCCACCACTTCCCTAGGTAACCCATTCCAGTGCTTCACCAACCTCCTAGTGAAAAAGATCATCTCATTACGGTAGTATGTGAGCACTGCACACATTTTAAATGAATGTAGCCCACAAAAACCCTCTCCGGCTGTATTTTTATTCCTCATTCACAGATGGGGAACAGAGCCATTAAGAGACTAAGCAATCTGCCCAAGGTCACACAGGAAGTCTGTGGTAGAGCCAGGAATAGAACCGAGGACTCCTGTATCCTAGTCCAAGTGTATGAATTAGAAGACCCACATCCCTTTAAAGCAATAACAACTTTAAAAGGGTGGTTTGCATTCAGGGGTTTGGTTTGAGCCTCTCTTTGATGCAGACCGTAGTAGCAGACAGCAGGAAATGCAATCTCAAAGCTCGGGCTTGGTGAACAGACAGGCAGGAACCCACCATGAAAAGTTCCATGTGACTATATCGGACACAGTGTAACACTGGTCTGTTCTATAACAAAGCCAGCTGCAAAAGCCTTAAAGTAGGTCAGCGCATTGCCGTGTGCAAGTCACAATTCTGGCCAGAGTGAACCTTCCCTTCAAGGGAAGCAATTCTGTACAAAACAAGACTTTACTATGAAAAGTTAATGACACTTTTACCAAGGAAGGTACGGATCACTGGAAACTTGACAATCACCTTGGTATTCTTGAAAATATTTTTAACCGCCGATTGGCCTGATTCCCTATGTTAGAATATATCTATGTTGCTAATGAAAGGTATGTTCTTTATGGCAACTCCGCCTTTAACTCTACTTAGCAGCTCGAGTCACAATCCCAGGCTCCCCCATAAGATTTAGCTGGAGCTGCTCAACCAAGGTGTCTTGTCTTCATTGCTATTTCATCCCAAGTTAGCAAACTCAAATTAAGAATACACCTTTTTATTTTTGGCTGCGCAGCCCTACCCTTAGTGTTTGCACACACAGAGACTAAGCAGAAAGGGAAAAGTCTCCCAACTCATTCAAGCAATCTCTCCTTCCATGGGAGTCAGTGCACATGCCCTCATCAGCTGCCTTCAACCCCAAGTATCCAATTTATATGAAAACATGAGAAATGTATAAATACAGTCTGCAAGAACTGACATAATTGGATATTGCTTGTAGTCAGGGCCAAGAAGATGCAGTAAGTCTGTGGGCACAGGTTGGTGGAGGGCCAGGGAGCTAATTTGCAATTTTCATAAGAAGTCGCTTAAAAGAAGAAACTATTTTATTTTTAAATTGTTGTATCCATTTCCCATTACATATGAATGGATGCATGGTAATCTTGTTTAATAGTTTGGTGAGGATATTTTTGCCTTGATAGAAGAGCACAATTTGCAAGCATTATACAGCAGTGATGAAATAGAACAGGTTACAAAGCTACAAGCAGCGAAAAAAAAGGTTTTAAAGAAAGCAATTTTAAGATGCTGCTTCAGGGCAAACACTTTAGCTTGTTCCTCAGTTGAACACACTGGCAAAAAGAAAACAACACTGCATGTACATTTTGAAAAAGCTTTACTGCAGTAATTATAGTGATGCCACCATCCTATAAATGCTGAATAAATGTGTTCAGTCCTCATAATATTTCATGCAATTATTGTTTAAAACCACTGATGAAGCATATTTCAAATAATAAGAATATCTTGCCCTCCAAAATAGTACACTTGATTTGCCCAGTAGCTGAATTTGTGTTTCTGAGGGAGGAGGAAAAAAAAAAAAAAAAAGACACACACACTTCATTTTCCCTGAAGAGCAGTGTGAGATTTCCAATTCTCAGCTTTAACACATAAAATATTAAGAGCCAATTTTCAGCTGCACCTCTGTCACTTCCATTATCATTCTACACGTCCAGAGGTGATAATGGACTCAGTAAATTGCAGCCTCTTTCCATTCCAGACCACTAGAGGTTTCACCTCAGGACAGTTCTGCACAAGGGGTGGCCCGATATATGTTAATGCCATCAAGCAGCAGAGGCAGTCATACAAGCTGACATGTTGTGCTAAAAAAGCCAAAACAAAAAAAAAAACCAAAACCCAAAAAACCATGGGAGCAAAACAAAATCGATAGGGATTGAAATTGGTTCCCCAAATGTATGCTTGTATGATCATCCTAACATGAAAACATCAAGCAGCCCAACTTATTTTCATTCTATCATATCCAGTCTAAACTGCCTACCACTTCAGTTCTGCAATGGTGGTGAACATTACTGAGAGCAATGACTTTTTAATTAGGATGTGACAGCAAAATGGACCACCGTGCATGCGTTGACAGAGTCTGAGCTAGCATTCAACAATTAAGCCGAATTCAAGGGCAGATCTCAAAGTTGGTGGCACAAATGCTAATTAGAGAGAAATATTCACACTTCTGACTGCACCCTTCGAGAAATTTCCAGCTTTGCTTGAGAGATAAGTGAGGAAATTGGTAGAACGGCATTATCCTGACACTTGCTTTCCTTCTCCAAGTGAAAGTAAAGTGCTGGAATGAAAATGACCACAGCTCAGTTCTGTTCAAGGCAACATTCTGCTCTCAGTTATTCCAGTGTAAATCCACAGTAACTCTACTGCAGTCAGTAGCCTTGCTTCCAATTTACACTGGTGTTAATGACAGCACAATTTAGCCTGCATGAATTTTAATCATAAAAAGGAATGTTTTTCTATTCCCACTGCTCATTTGGAGCCTGATCAAAAGCCAATTTAGCCAATGGACAGACCCCCATTGATTTTAATGGGCTTTGGATCAAGCCCAGTATGCATTAATGTATTTGTGGATTTAAAAGCATTCCTAAAGCAACAAACTTGTGTTAAAAACAGAAGGCCAAATCATCAGATCCTGTTCAATGCATATGGAACTAATGACTTCAGTGGGAGTTTTGCCTGAGTAAGGACCAAATGAAAAATCAGAACTCTCTGTGCACAGGGACAGCATTCCAACTGCCCAGTTTCTATGGGTTTTATGCTTTGCGTCCCTGAAGTGGTTACAAATGGCACTTTTCCAAAATTGTATCTTGCCATTCACTGGATGGGAGGGCAGGGTACCTTACTGCTAAATGCTGTGGTTTTAGTAGCACGTATTCAGTTCTGCCTGTTAGCTTTTCCCTGATGATGATTAGTATTTAAGAGAAACAAGCATTATTTATAAGATAGCATGCAATGAACCTGTAGTATGAAGACAGACAGATATCCATACCTCACAGCAGACACTGGTCTGTGCTGGAGCCTCCAATCCAAACATAAATGCACCTGAAATCTGAAATAAACTTTCAATTTAAATCCAGATCTGAGTTTTGTGGCTTTGGACCTCCTCTAGAATGAGGACATGTCTACACTACAGTGGCGCTGCAGCTGTGTCTCTGTAGCACCATATTATAGATGCTCCTTACCTCAATAGAAAGAGTTTTTCCATTGAAGTAAGTTAATCCACCTCTGTGAGAGGTGGCAGCTAGGCTGATAGAAGAATCCTTCCGTTGAGCTAGACGTGCCTACACCAGGGGTTAGGTCAACCTAACTATGATGCTCAGCATGCAAAAATTTTAACAACCCTCAGTGACATAAGTAGGTCAATCTAATTTTTAAGTGTAGACCAGGCCTGTGACACAATCTGAACAGCCCCAGACTTTGGAAAATACTGTATTTGGTTTCAGATCCTAACCTCACAACTCAGACACATTGCTAACCATGTATACAGAATTACCAAAGGATATAGAGCAAAGATCACTATACAATTTATAGCATTATAATTTATTTTTCTCCCAACAACCTTCCTCAGTCACTGCATCCTGTTACAGTACATATCCTCTTATCTTTAAACACTCTGCTCCTATGAAACTGTATATGCATTTTACCTGTGCTTTACACACACACACACACACACACACACACACAGTATTTTAGAAAGTCCAATAGCAATACTCAATCCAAGTTGTAAGGTGGGTGCAATTAGCTCTCAGAAGAATTATCATTTTGAAAGTTCACTAAGTTGAATGACTTCAGCTGCATTTCAACAAGTACTAATTTTGCATGTGCCAGTCTCCTCACAAAAATTTCATTTCTGTGAATTTTTAATGATGCAAACTAATTTTTTCAAGGTCACTGGGAGACCAAGCAGTTATTCAAACATTAAATTTGTTCACAGATTCTTGGCAGCTTTGCAAGAATGCTAAAAGAGTTGTTCATGTGCAGCAGTGGTTGGAGGGGAGGGAAGAAGGTTGGGATAAAGTAGTAGAAAGTCAGAGAAATTGGGGGAAAAAAAACATTATATGGTTAACTTTGTAGAAAACAGCTGGATTTTGGCTTTTTATTAATTCCCAAATGGTAATCAGTACTGAAATTCATGCCTTGGACATAGATCTATTTATTTAAGTGCTAATTTTAGCATTTTATGTTTAAAAAAAACAGGTTAATTAAATAAATTTGTAAACCCCCCCCCAAACCAAACCAAACCAAAAAAAACCAAAAAAACAAAAAAAACCCTCAATTTATGTACGCAGCAGATTTTCCAATGATCTAAATGTGGTCACGCCAAAATGATTGCTTCACCTCATTAACTAGTTCTGCAAGAGAGCTTGTATGACATTCATGGAAATTAACAATCCTAATGGTCGCAAAAAGGGTGTATGTCCCCATTTTGAAATATTAATCCTCACAGCATCATTAAAATAGACCAGTTACAAGTACCTAGAGCCTGATATTAGTGTAGTAAGAATACTTTACATTGCTTTTCACAGTATGCAGCTGAACATATTTCTAAATCAGATAATACAATTAATCCCAATATTTGCTTTTCTAGAGTGATGGCCGAGACAGTTTTTTTTCAAAGAAATCAATTAAAAGGAAAATCCCTCTGTAGATTCTTATGCCCATAGAAACATCTGATACTCTCTGCCAGCACCCTGCACATGAACCTCAACATCTACCCTGCAAAAACAAAGTTATGAACAAAATTTGTCAACAGGCACACTTAGAGCAGAAAGGTCCTGATTTGCAAAAGACTTTTGGACATAGAGTAACTTTACTCCAATGAGTAACATTTCTCAAGTGCATAAGACCTCCTTTACAAACAGCCAGCTAGTGCCTTTTTGAGAGCAACTGAGCATTTGCTTGGTCAATCTGTGCTGTTACGTACTCAAGAACTGGATTTCCACTTGCAAGAGTAGTAATGGTATGTACGCACTGAAAGGGTGATAATGAAAAATGTAGCCTTAAAGAACAGGACAATAAAACCTACTGGTCAAATACATCCCTGGTGAATGGAGTTACACCAAAGACAAATTTGGTCCATTTGTGCTTCTGCATTCTCAAGGGATTAAGATTTGTTCTTTTTCAGAAAACCTTCTGAAAAGTAGGATCATTCGAAAACCCTGCTTCAGTGGGATATTTTAATGTAAAAGTGAATCTGAGCATTAATTACACATACGTTATGAAAACACACAGAGAGAGAGAGAGAGAGACTGTATCAGCCAGAAACTGTACAAACATCTCTCCCTGGAGTTTCTCTGCACTTTTCAAAGGTGGCCTTGTATTTCTTGAAATACTCATACTGCCTATTAAATCTTATCAGACAGGCAGCTTTTGCTATCAAAGAAATGCTATTGCAATAGCCACCATTCTCATCACCCCCGTCACTCTTCATTTGGGTGAGGGAGGCAGATGAGATTCTAGTCTCGTGGCAATGAGTGAAGGAACAAGCAAGCCAGAATAAAACCGCCTAGAGGAATCTTTGGCCTGCACACACATTTCCGATTCACCTGCATTTAATGCTGTTAATATTTTAGCAGCTGTGGTGCCAGGGTCAAAGTGAAATTTTGTTCTCCCTGTTACACTCTGAAATGTCAGTCACAGACCTTCTGTTGAATTTTTTTTTTAAAACAGTGAAACAAGAATTTTTTTAAAAAAGTCTGAAAAGACTTACAAAAAAGGTCACCGTCCACACTTTCGTGGCCTGCAATTTAAATCTTGCTAAGCACACTAAACACAGGACCTGATCTTACCATCCTTCAGCATACGAGATTCCAATTCACTCCAACAGAAATCCTGTGAATGGCACAGCTGTAGAATTAGGCCTCGTTTACATCAAGTCTCCTCTTCACAGATGAATTTCACCCTATTGCAGAGGGGCAAGTACAAGACCCATTGTGCTGCTGAAGACCACAGTAGGACCCATAAATAGAACAGCTGCATAAGGGGAACCACCAGAGCCCCTGCACGCTGCCGACACAGGCTCTGAGCCAGATCAGATTAAGAATAGGCCAGAGAGGCAACAATTGCCTGCCCAGAGGTTGCGAGAGTAGAAATGAGGGGAATTCCATCATCCAACTCCCACATAGTTTCCCATTTAAAAAAAAAAACAAAACAAAAAACCCCCCACCAACATTTAGGGCCAGATGCTGATCCTGTGCATCACTCCAGTGATGTGCAGGGCTGGAAAAGGCTGGGAAAGCCTCAGGGGTAGGGGTAGTGGATGGGGCACTACTCCAGCTATTCCGGGCTGTGGAGCAGTCCATGCGCAGTCTTGAGGAAGTTGCTGCAGCATAAAGCAGCCCCTGGGGCATCCTAAAATCCAAGAAGCACAAAAAAGTCTTAATGTCTCCCCTCCTGAGCAGCAGCACCTTGTGCTGAACTCACTGAGGGTAGCAGTAGACAATCCAGCCCAAAGATTGGTGAATTTCACTCCAGCTGTGTGTATGATTGGCAGGCAGAACTGTCTTCTCTGTGACTTTCATAAAGGCCAGCAAACACAGGGTTCTGAATTCTGAGCCAAATGCATCCCAGCTGTAACTTCACTGAAGTCAACAAAGTTTCACTTGTAA
This sequence comes from Chelonoidis abingdonii, assembly GCF_003597395.2. Classification (NCBI taxonomy): domain Eukaryota; kingdom Metazoa; phylum Chordata; order Testudines; family Testudinidae; genus Chelonoidis; species Chelonoidis abingdonii. The sequence continues at coordinate 26,772,370 of NC_133773.1, forward strand.
TTAATTTGGACTATTATCCCTATGTTACTTTGTATTAATTTTGTGTGTACTTCACCGAAACTAGAGCATCAGCATGCAGAGGTTCCTCAGACCAAGGGCCTAATCCTGGAAACACTTACGTGATTAAATTATTCACACATATGAATCTTTCACAGAGCTCGGTGTTTGCATAAATGGGCCAAATGTGGACTCAGTCCTAAACTCTTAATGCAGGCAAGTGTCCACATAGGACAGTATCCGGTTGCAATGTCAGGCCCTGGGTATTTATGCTAGTTTTCTGTCCATCAACTTCAATGAGTGCTGGATCAGGGTCAAAGTTCCTGAATCCTGATCTACAAAGACCGCTTTCAGGGTTGAGAAGGAAGTTCCGTGTCCATTCAACCATAACCCTTTTAGCTAATAATTTAAGCAAGGCTGTCAATTAGTGTTTTTCAAAATGTGTGACTTCTCTCTCTCTCTCTCTAAAGAATAACTCATACACCTATAGCATATACTCATAATTATATACAATTATTTCTAACACATATGGTAATTTTATGTGCACAAGTTTAATCTTTTTAATTAATTTATTTTTATAGAACTGTAATGATTATAAAGAATAAAATCCCTCAGATTTCAGTAAAATGCTTGTACCCTATTAGGGAGGTTCTAAATGAATCTGACTGAACTGAATGGCAAATTATGAGTTCCCTTTTCAGGGTACTCCTTGTCTGGGATTTTTCCGATACAAGTCATTCACTTGAGAGACCTGATACCTTTCGGTCTATGGTAATGTCATTTATTCATATTTATATATATACAAAAAAAGTAAAAGTGCTTTTTCCAGATTCTAGACACACGATTAATACAAAATAACAAATCTAGCAGTATCATTTCATTCACATACTAAAGTAGAGGTCAACCAGCCATACAATTTCTCTTATTAATTGTATTAATGCCTCTGCTTCCCCTTAACAAACTAAGGCTCAGCCATCTACTCACTGCCCAAAAGCCCGAGCAATTATGTTCTTTGTAGATCTGCAAAAGACAACAGTGGGTCTAGAGCCATTGCAGGGTATAGAGTTAACAGGAACTTGAGCAATCTGTAGCATGCACATCATTGCCATGATGCAATGTCAGAGAATGCCACTAGCTGTCACCTATAGCCCCCAACTAAAACCTCTCCAGCGCATCATCAAGGATCTACAACCTATCCTGAAGGACAATCCCTCACTCTCACAGATCTTGGGAGACAGGGCAGTCCTTGTCTACAGACAACCCCCCAACTTGAAGCAAATACTTACCAGCAACCACACACTACACAACAAAAACACCAACCCAGGAACCAAACCCTGGTCCCAACTCTATCCACATATCTGTTCAAGAGACACCATCATAGGACCTAATCACATCATTCACACCATCCGGGGCTCGTTCACCTGCACATCTACCAATGTGATATATGCCATCATGTGTCAGCAATGCCCCTCTGCCATATATATTGGCCAAACCGGAGAATCAAATGGACACAAATTCAAAAACCAGTAGGAGTACACTTCAGTCTCTCAAGTAACTAAATAAAAGACCTCAAAGTGGCAATTCTTCAACAAAAAAAAACTTCAAAAACAGACTCCAATGTGAAGCTGCAGAACTGGAATTAATTTGAAAACTGGTCACCATCAGATTAGGCCTGAATAAAGACTGGGAGTGATCGGGTCATTACAAAACCTAAACCTAATTTCCTCAATACTAATTTCTCCCTACTGTTACTCACACCTTCTTGTCAATTGTCTGTAATGGGCCATTCTCTTACCACTTCAAAAAGTTATTTTTCCTCCGTTGGTATCCTGCTGTTAATACATTTATCTTGTTTGACTGACCTCACACTTGGTAAAGCAACCCCCATACTTTCATATATTTCTACCTGCTCCTGTATTTTTCACTTCATGCATCCGATGAAGTGGGTTCTATCCCACGAAAGCTTATGTCCAAATAAATTTGTTAGTCTCTAAGGTGCCACAAAGACTCCTCACTGTTTTTGCTGATACAGACTAACACAGCTGCCACTCTGAAAACTGTCAAGGATCTATGAATTTTTTTTTCCTGAAAAAACTATGAACAAGAAAATATTTCTCTGAAAAAAGGAAGCATCACTGCTATTTGTTTTAAACATTTTCTAAATTAGGTAGCTAACATTAAAGTTCTGAAAGTCATTGCCAAACATGGGGGTGGGAACCATTTTTCAGATTCAGGAATGCCAACCCACCTCTCTTCCCCCTGCCCCCACAAAAATCAATTCACAAATTCTGTTCATGTTTCTGGCCTACGTGTATTATGGAAGCAGTCAAATGATTTTACAAAAGAGATAACCAGAGGAAATTTTGCATTTAATGTGGAGAAAACTTTCATGGTCAGTATTCATACACACCATTTCCCCTGAAAATGGGGCTTTATAATGGAAATACAGACATAAACTTAACAGAGAGCTCTTGTAATTAATGTCAAGCACATAAAAGTTCAAAAATGTTAGCTTTTGTATAGTGTATAGTATTCACACCTTCAACAGGACTAGGCCTGGCAGTAAGCACCAAGAAGACAGTTTTTCCAAGACTGGTCCCATCAACATTCTGGGTAAGAGATGCAAGAGAAATGGGATACCTAGATTGAAAGAATTCTGAGTAGCAAGCAAGCTACTAGAATTTCTTCAACAAACTGCAGCGGACTATGCCTACTGGGTGACCTTGACATTCATGGGGGCTGATCCACCATTGCTTTGCCCCTTGTGTAATCATTTACACTTGTGCTAAGTTAGTGTGAAATGCTAACATTCAACACCCACTTAGCACAAGTGCAGATGATTACACAAGTGGCAAAACAGTGGTAAATGAGACCTCTAGTTCTTCCAAATCAGAGTGACTCATGGGCACGGGCTAGCTCTGAATTCAATTTAGGTTATAACCTCCTCAGAGTGGGGATCTTGTCCTTATTCTTCATATAGTACCAAGTACACCTAAGGCATTACATATTCACAAATTTAAAGAGTAAAATAATGAAAAGTGAATCAATACTATTAATCATATTCCCAAACACTCCTGTGAGGTAAACACTTGAACTCCGATACCTTATTTTATATAAAATAGAACAATATGGAGGTTGGCTGGAGAAGCTGGCCTTTTACTGCAAATTATGGACAAAGTGTGTCTTCTTTTACACTGTTATGTGCAGTGGTGTTGTAGCCATGTTGGTCCCAGGATATTAGAGAGACAAGGTGCGTTGGGCAACACCTTTTATTGGACCAACTTCCGTTAGTGAGAGAGAGAAGCTAGAGAGACAAACTCAAAAGCTTGCCTCACCAATGGAAGTTGGTCCAATAAAAGATATTACCTCACCCACCTCACTTCTCTTTTTCAGACATTCCAGATTTGATTTCCAGTTTGCAAGGTGGGAGATTACCTTTTGAAGTGGAAGAGGCGCAAATTTGGAGAATAAAACAATCTGGTGGGCAAGTTAAGAGGTTTTCCCTCCCTTTTCCAAGGCTATGATCATCTTGATCAGATACTCACCCTAAACTGGTTCAAAAGTGTCTGAGAGATTGCACTGCAAATCATGTGCTAAATCAAAAGTGCAAATTGCTCCTGTCCATTGACTCTAAGACCTGGTCTACCCTACGCATTTATACCGAATTTAGCAGCGTTAAACCGATTTTACGCTGCACCAGTCCACACAACAAAGATATAAAGAGCTCTTAAAATCGATTCCTGTACTCCTCCCCGATGAGGGGAGTAGTGCTGAAATCGGTATTGCCATGTCGGATTAGGGTTAGCATGGCCGCAATTCAACGGTATTGGCCTCCGGGCGGTATCCCACAGTGCTCCATTGTGACCGCTCTGGAAAACCATCTGAACTCAGATGCACTGGCCAGGTAGACAGGAAAAGCCCCGCGAACTTTTGAATTTCATTTCCTGTTTAGCCAGCGTGGAGAGCTCACCAGCACAGGTAGAGCTCACCAGCACACAGGTGACCAACAGGTGACCATGCAGAGCTTACAGCGTCAATATGCAGTCCTCCTGAGAATTCGAAAAAGAGCTACCAGCATGGACTGCCGGATGTCTTGGATCTGATCGCTGTATGAGGAGAGATTCTCGTTGCTAAGAGAACTCCCTCCAAAAAGAATTTGAAATAAAAAACATTTTGAAAAAATTTCCAAGGCCATGATCGCAGAAGGCCACACAGTGTGAAATTAAAGGCGAGCTCAACCAGAACAACCCACCAGGAAAATCAAAGAGCATATGGAAAGTTCGGAGGCAGGGCCAAAATACATGCCGTTTCTTCATGTCTGAACTGCATCACATTAGGGGCTGCCACCACTTACGTCACCCTTGTCTGCGGATATGTCCAAGGTGGTGGTGGTATCCACCGCAATGGCTGAGGATTCTGCGGGATGGGTGAAAGTAATGAGGAGGAAGAGGATGACGAATTGTAGAGAGCACACAGCACTCCGTTATCTCCCAACAGCCCAGAGCTTTTTCTCACCTGGACGGTAATTTACCCATCTCCCAGCCCTCCCAACAACTAATCCCAGACGAATGAAGCCATGGAAGGACCTCTGGTAGTGTACCCCTGTTGTAACATTAAGACATGTTAAAAGCCAAGCTGTTTTTAAATGATATTTGCCCTTTGGGACTTGTGGATGTGCATTCGCGGCGCAGTACAGTTACTGTAAAATGTATGTTAACGTGCTGGGGATGGAGCAAGATCTCCAGGGACTATCTCCATGACGCTCCTGGAGTACTCCAAAAGCTTTGCAAGAATTTCTGGGCAGGCACTGGCTTTATTCCGTCCTCCAGGTTATGGGACACTGACCATGCCATGCATTAGTAAGTAATTCTGGTTCATTTGCTAGAACAAGCCTAGCTGCTATTGTCCCGGCGATTGCTAGCTTCAAGAACATCCGTTCTATAGTCTCGCTATGTATCCTCAGGAGAGTTGATATCATTCATGGTAACCTGGTTCGAAATTCAGGATTAAGTAACGCCGGGCCAGAGATGGCATTCCTACTGGGCGTTTGCCTGTGGCTTAAAGAAATCCTTCCATGCAGTACCCAGTGTGGGGAAGCGGGGACCGCATTGGTGCTTAAGCTTTTTTCCGCGTTTGGCCTAGCAGGGATTCTTTCTTTCTACAGCCACGCAGCTGGGGGATTGTTAAAGCATTGATCTTCCATTGATACAGCCCAAGGGTGGTTTCAGTACTGCTGCCGTTAACAGGAAAGAAGCAACACTCAACGGGGCTATTTGCCTATGCTAGTTGGGAAAGGAGGGCACTGGATAGATGAAGGCTGCAGAGAGACGAAAGACAATTGGCTTACCATTGTGTCATAAATAGATAGCTAAGGGTTAGTGTTTCTTTTTACTTGTAAAGGTGTAATCAAAAGGGTTAACCAAACACCTGACCAGAGGACCAATCATGGAATCTGGATTTTTCAAAGTCAGGGAGGGAATTTTTGGACTCTGGGTCCTTTTTTGTTTGTCTCTCGCTAGGAAGAAGGTTCGTTTCTATCGTTCTTATTTCTGTCTTCAACTTGTAAGTACAGTTTTGAAAACATATAGGCTTTATGTTGTTTTGGTTGTATTTTACATGTGTGTACTTGCTGTGGAATGTTTCAAACCTGGAATAATCTTTTTGAATCAGACTGTTTTATTCATATTTCTATAAGCAATAGCCCTGTATTTGTCATCCTTGATGGCTGAGAGTTTTTCTCTTATGTGTTTTTTCTTTCTTTTATATAAAGCTTTCTTCTTTTTAAAACTTGTTTGGATTTTCTTTTCCTAGTTAAGGCAGGGGATAGGAATCTCTGTCAGGAGTACTGTCTCTCTCAGGGAAGACTGGGAGGGGGGGAGAAGAGGGAGGGGGACGGTAATATCTGCTCCTCGTCTGGTTTCGTGTTTCAGGGATTGAAGCAGGGAAATCTCCTGTATTCCCCAGGGCAGGAAAATCTGGGAGGAACGTAAGAGGCAGAAAGGGAGTGGGTTATTTTCCTCTTTGTTGAGGCTCAGGCCACCTGGGTCTTGGGGTCCTCCCCCCAGAGGAAAGGCGTTTGGGGGACCAAGAGTTTATCAGGTACTCAGAATCCTGATTGGTGGCAGCGAGATTCAGATCCAAGCTGGTATAAGCTTGGGGGAGGTTCATGCTAGCTTCTGAGTTTATGAATGCTAAGGTTCAAATCTGGTAGAAGCTACGCACACCCATAGCCGCATGCAAGCCGAATTCTGTTGCCTGACCTGCCATCTGTGATCTGTACACCAAAGTTGCAGGCATCTCAATATTAATTAGATGCAAAATGCACTTGTAGTGTGAAAAACACCATTTGTGCTATGTAAGGTGAATAGTGTTGTTCACGTGAAAGAGTAAGACCATTGTTCAAATACATTTTATCCTTCTCTCCCTTTGTTTCTCTCTTCATGTCTAGCAATTTTGGTGCTCAGCCTACTCCGCCCGAGGGTCTTATCTCAGATAGGTGGCGGAAAAAAAAGATGCGAGAAGAAAGTATTTTTGGGAAATCATGGGAAGTGACCCGCAATTGAAGACGCTCATCTAATGAGTGGACAGGACGCAGTAGCCAAAAGTACAGGAAAGAGTGCAGTGGACCGTGAGGACAGGAGGGACGAACGTGAGGCAGGAGGGACGAACGATGAACGGAGCGACGCTCGGAGATCGCGGTGGTGGGATGCAACTCGGGCGCGCGTGATCAAACTGACATGCTCCGGCATATGGTGGAGCTTTCAGGAATGGCAGCATGGGTCACAGAGTGCGCGCTGGCCCCTGTATCAACCACCCTCCCCCCTCACATTGTGTCCTTAGCCCCTCACCCCAAGACGATAAGATAACTTCATGGGGTAGGTTGTCATAAACAGATAGCTAAGGGTTATGTTTCTTTTTACCTGTAAAGGGTTAACATAAGGGAACCAACACCTGACAAGGACCATCAGGAAACGTGGATTTTCCAAAGCTCAGGAGGGAATTTTTTGGGTGTGTGTCATTGTCTGTGTGTCTCTAGTTCTCTCTCGGCTCTTGAGAGAGGAATCTCTCTACCTTCCGGCTTTCTAATCTTCTGTTCCCATGGTAAGTACAAGTATAAGCATTAGGATTTTATATTGTTTTTGGTATTTACATGTGTGTTAGGTTTGCTGAATGTTTAAATTATATTATTTCTTTTTGGATAGGCCTGTTTATTCAGGTTGTTTTTCTTTTAAGCACATGACCCTGTCGCCGCTCTGCCGTAGCCACTGCCTCCTCGCCTGGCTTTGCAGGTCCTGGTTCAGCATTGACTGCACGAGAATGCGCGAGGTGTTTAAAATGTCTGTGATTGCTGTCTTGAGCTCAGCAGGGTCCATGCTTGCCATGCAATGGTGTCTGCACAGTTCACCCAGGAAAAAAGGTGTGAAACGGTTGGCTGCTGCTGCTTTTACGGAGGGAGGGGTGAGGCTGTACCCAGAAGCACCAGCGGCAATGTTTTTTGCCCCATCAGGCACTGAGATCTCAACCCAGCATTCCAATGGGCAGGGGAGACTGCGGGAACTATGGGATAACTACCCACAGTGCAACACTCAGGAAATCGATGCTAGTCTCGGTACATAGACGCACACCGCCGAATTAATGTGCTTAGTGTGGCTGCGTGCACTCGACTTTATACAAACTGTTTTAAAAAAATGGTTTCTGTAAAATCGGAATAATCCTGTAGCGTAGACATACCTTACTCCATGAGATGGCACAGCAGGTATGATCAGCTATTTAGCCATTTAAGTGGAAAACACTAATGTGTAAATTCAACAAAAAAATCCTCAGAAAGGAGTGACTTCTGATTCTCTTGTATCCATTGTTGTGGTTGTGTGACTTTTAGTGGGCTAAATATTCATTTTCACTTTCCCAACTGATTCCCCACATTTGCTAGTGGGTTTTATGATGTGGATTAGACGGTTGAGAAATTATCAGGCTGCCAGAAACAAAGAGTATTTCTTCATGTTAAAAGAATGAGTTAAAAAACATTTAAGACAAAACAAAAGTCTATACTCATGTAGTGAATACTTATAGTTTATGAAAAGATGAACACCAAAATATTTTTCAAATATAATTTATTTTTCACTGCTTAATATTTTTACTTATGTTTGAATTTCTCTCAATTTGGACCACAAAAATAGACTACTAGTCAGTTTCAGTTTTGTCTGGAGTCATTTTCTAGTCAATTTCAGTTTCACAGTCTCCTGCTTGGATTGCAAACACTGTTTATTTGTTTTTATTAAAAACCAAATAAAACCAAAAACCTATTTCCATTGGAATTAAAAACCACAATTAATTGTGCTATTTCTAGTGGTCTCAGGGTTAGGAAAGTATGATCAGTGTACCTATAATATTGTCAGGAAAAAAACGTGTTCCACCTATTTAAAATGATAAAGCCTAATTTAGAAAATACAAGCAGTTAAAGCAGTAATGCTCAATAATTACCAGTGATAGTGCATTATCTAACATTGTAGATAGATAGGCTGTGATGGCTGTGAATTGAATCTAACCTAATACCTCTGTACTGCAACTAAGGAGCTGCAATCTTTTCATGTGTTCATGTACATACCTGTCTCTGAAATATTTATAGCCTGACTATATAAAATCATTCCATACTATAACTTTGTATCAAAATTTAAAACGTCAGTGATTTACTGTATATATTTCCTAATACTATGGTGTTGATCCTGGAATGCACTGTGTGCCGGCCACTCTGCCTATGCAGAGCCCCACAGAAGTCTTTAGGGCTCCCCACGGGAACAGGGCTTTGTCCATTTGCAGGGATCTAGTCATAAATTCACTTTGTTAAACACCACCTTATTGCTACTGTTTTTGCATAATTATTTACAACATTTTAACTCACTGCTCACCCTTACAGAGCTAGCAGAGGAGCACCTCCAGGGAGCATGAAATTCATGAGGTTTCCACCCCATTTAAGTCCTGCTTTAGCAGCTGCACAAATGAATTTCTATATCACACGTGCCATGGAGAAAGGGTGTCACATCAACCCCCTGCTATTATTTGCTGTCCTATGCTGGAGCCTAGGCTCCAAACACAAATGACTAAAACCATGTAAAGATATAAAATTGTGTCTATAGCGAGGCTAAGGGGAATAGCCAATCATATTAATCTCACTTGATTTAAAAGAGAACATTTCTCCATCTTGTGTACGGGCCCAGGAAGTGTAAACACAGGTGCAAATTTTTTTTTTTTTTAATCAAGCAATGATGCATGGAGATTTTTTTAGACCTTTATACAGCTCCATTTGGAGCCATGTGGTATGTAGAATGTAATGTGTGTAATAGGAAGAGTCTCTGCTTGCCTGAATCACAATCTGTTGTGTTAATAGTTCAATCAATCACCAAGCAAGAGACGTTCTTGTTTGATATCTCAGCCTGTCCTTTATTTATTTACCATAAATATTAAATCTTTTCTGCTGCAGTTGCCGTTCCTTACACGAGACTTAGGCATTAAGAGTGTCATTGCCTAGGGTCCAATGCTGCAGTCCTTACTCAGACAGTCCCATCTCTCAGCCTGGTTTTAGATGTTGTTTCTCTACCTGACATTATTACAGTTAAGTAAGAGAGGGAGTCATCTCCCCAAGACCTGCATGTGGACAGAGTAATCTATACCCTGATTTCTCCCATCCCATGCATGTGACACTGCCTCTAAAGCAACTTTCTCCTGTGTTTGAGAAACCAATCCTCTCCTCTCCTCTCAGAAGATTCCAGGAGCAACTGTCATGTTACCATAGCTTCAGTGGAGCCAGGATGCTGGGAAGCCGGGTAGAGCAGGACTAGTTCTGGTGTAGAAACCCAGCTCCTTGAATCAATGTGGATTTTAGAAAATCCACAGGTTCTGCTGCCAAGACCCCTCCCCCCCCGCTCCGTTTATTCCACAATGGATAAATCTGAACTGGATAAATTGGGGAATGGGGGGAAGGGGCGAGAAGAGGAGAGTGGGAGGGATAAACTCTGGAAGCAGAACTCCTCATGGAGCTTCTTCCATCCATGATCCCCTCAAACAAGTTTTACCCTGGCAATCAGGACATAAATTCCAATTATTATATTAATAGCCCTCCCCTTTCATGTGAGAATTTTAATGCTTGTGAGAGCTGCCTAACTGCTAGCACTGGAGAATGAAAACACTGACTACGCAGCAGACTACACCACAGCCTCACAAAGCCCTTCCAATGGATCAGTCAGTACGCATGCGCACAGCCACCCACCTCTTTCAGGAGTTTGTTCCTGTGTTTTTGCAGGGTTTATAATCAATCAAGAGAATTCTTTCCAAATTGAAACCCAACACCGACACTGAAATTTTAATGATGTACTTGTTTTTCTTGCCATTTAATTAGACATACTGCTGCTATTTCTAAACATATTAAAATGGAAAAATAGCCCAAGTCCGCCTGATTTCTGAGCTCCCGAGGCTATGCTAGAGGCTCAGTTGAAACAGGCACATTTAAGTTTTCTGCTTTTTTTCTTGTAAAATTAAAATTGATTTCTTGAAGGATCATGTTTACTAGGAGGAACGGAGCATTCAGTATAATCAGAAATCAGCATGTTAATCAGCCTGTTTTGTTAGCATTAATTACATTACCGCACCTATATTTTACTAACTCATTCTGACAAATCCTACCTGAAGAAACTAATAACGTACATCAGCAGGCATTGTGAAATAACACCTTTAAATACTGCTTTCTAGGGGGAGCATATACCTCTAGAAATTATGTTGGACATAGTGGATAAAATCCTAGAGCCACTGATGTCAATGGGAACTTTGCCATTGACTTTAAATAAATAGAGCCAGGAATTCACCCAGCCTTTCCAGTGTGAAGGATGAAACACAAGTAAGCTGTATGCATCTGTAAGCAATGGAGATAGCTAGAAGGCTCGGATTCCGCTGAGAACCACTCAGGGCAGGCCTCTGAACTCTCATAGAACCCCACTTAATTCAATGAGGCTCCAGGCTGACGTAGGGGTCCACCTGCATAGTTCTTGATGCAAGACTAGAATTATTGTGCATAGTTTTGAGGTGGCCAGTCTTGAGTAAAGACTTATATGTGCTTGTATAAATCACATTTAAACTGCTTTGTGGGAACATATCTTGAATGGTTTTAAAATTCATGCTTGTACCCAAAAAGTAATGGTTTCCTCCTCACGGAAACTTAAAATTACTGGGACATTTCACACATTCATAGTCACTGGAAGCTGAGTGTAATCACAACCCTGCACATGTGCAATACTGTCATCATCATCAACCATGTTGATCCACTCTAGGACAAAGAGCTCTCTCTCCTTTTCTCTCCTGGACGTGTATGCGTGTGTGTTCAGGGGAAGAGGAGGGAGTGAAAAATCATCCCATCCTCCTTCTTTTAAAGATGTCTGCCAAGAGCTGAATCCCTTGCATATTTCAGCCATGTATGTAGATATTCCAAGAACATGTTCGGTTTCATCAGAGTGGCACTCCAAGGGCTAGCAACCACCTATCAAATTCGAGGAAAGTAAGTGCACTTGAAAAGTTCTAGAGTTCAAATGTAATGCCAAGAGCGAGGTGCTAAATAATGAAAAAAGAAATCCTGTAGAAGGCTCCTCACAGGGGGATGCACCAGAAAGAACTTACGCCGGCGCTGACGGCTGAAACCACAAGACTGGCAGCATAATTTCTACAGGGTGTCAGAAAAAGCATTACTACTAAGTGGCACTGCTCCAAGTGAAATCTGTATGGGTCAGCTGCAGGTTAAGCTAACACAACAATAAAAAATTAAAATCGAACAATCACAAAGTCCCCAGGGCACTCAGGATAAAGAGTGATGGGGGGTTGGTTTCTCATGTGGACAAGAGGATCAGTGCCAGCCACTCCCCGCAGCTGGCCTTTTAAACCGTAAATTAAAATGTATCCAAGTGAGAGTGAAACACAGCCCCTCGGAGGGTTCTATCACACTGGCTGCCTTCACAATTGTCAGAGATCCTGAATTACATGAGCCAGAGAGGTCTTCTCTTTCCGAAGCACCATTCACACAAGCATCCTAAAGTTCAGGTGATTACTCAACACTTACCTGAATAACGTGAACCTCTGACAAGCTCCCACCACTCTGCATAGCTTTCTCAATACCCACTCCACCACACATGTATGGGCCCCTCCTTGCATATACCCTCCACAACAAGCCAGAGTTCCATTTATCGGATTTAAGTGACATAGGGAGGAAAGGTCTGCTCTTCCATTTAGGCAGGTTTCCTCTTCAAAGAGCCACTGTTCAGCCCATACCTCTGCCCCTTCCAGCACCATGGCGTCCAGCAGCCTACCAAGTGAGCCTTCCTCACAGAGGCTCTCATTATTCCTACTATTTTCATATGTAAAAGGACTTTGAAGGCTTTGGTGCTATTTATATCCTAGAATCTCTTTCTCTCTGTTGTACATTTCTGAGCAAGTGATATCCCTGAAGAAGACCCCTGCAGGAGGGCACTACCCAGCTAGGTAAGTGATCCACTTACCTAGCTGTACTGTGAGGAGAAGACCTGGTCAGAGAGAAGGGATGGGGTGCGCAGCAGGCTACCTCTCTCAAGAGAAGACCTAAGGAAGCAGGCTGCAGTGCCACAGATGGCCTGCCACTGTAGCAAACAAATAGCAGTTGTGGGGAGAGTGGAATGGATCATTAACTTGAACAGTTCTGAATTTTTCAGAAGTTCTAGTTCAAGTTTTGGGCAGAGTGTCAATTGTGTACAGGGGTTTCTTAATTTATCCAATCATCTCCACTCATACTGAGGGGACCCTCTCAAACAAAATTTCCAATTTCATTTGAAGGCACTCAGACTAACTGCAGGAAATGTATCTATAATTAGATAGTCCAGGTGTACACTGGTCTTGCCCTAAGTAGGTTAGTGTCTTTCCTTTCTAGAGATTTTAAAGTGAATATAAATTTGTTCTGAAATGAACTATAAAAGACATCTCCAACCCAGACAGCAGTTTGTTTGTTTTTCTTTATACATTTTAAGTTTGGGCTATTAATGAATTGCATGAGTACAAGGTGCTCATAACCCCAGTCTCCCTTACCAGCAATACAAACCTGGCAAGGATTTAGTATAGTTTAGCCTATTTAGAAATGTCACAAAAATTATTTTGGAAGAATTCTTGACAGAGTTATTTTACAATATATTTATATGTTCAGTGAAAATAAGCAATTAAAGTCAAGGGAACACTGTCAGTTTGGCATAGGCACAAACATTTAGATTGAACAGATTTTACACAGGCATTTTAAAAAATTGATAAACCAGGAATAATTTATTCTTCCACTACCAACAACCAACATTAAATATACTTTATGGGGTTTTATTTTTTTATTTTCATAATTAACATGCATATGTGATTTTTTCCTTCCATTTTCCGGGGTAATCCAGCATTGGGAATGCAAACACAATAGTATGTTGTTAATGAAAGAGAAGTAGGAAGCGTAACAGACTAGAACAATGAAACTGAACAGTCTGGGGTCTGATCCTGCTCAGATTTAAATCAATGTCACAGACTTCAGTGGGAAGACGAAAGGGTCACTCATTTTGTTTTCCTTTTGGAGTGAAATGCTAGACTACACTAACAGCATCAGCAGCGATTTTTAACATTCTTTCATTCTTTCTGTTTTCATCTAAGTTATAGTAATAAAAATAAGAAATGCATTTTAATTCTGATTCATTTCTTGCCCTTTAAAAAATTAACTGCTTGAATTTTCAAGGCTTTTGTCTACACTTCATATATACTAATGATACACAAAGCTGGTTTTTCAGTGGCATAACGATTCAACAGAAGGACAAATGCTACAAGTCTGGGCTCACTTAATGATTTCCAGAACTAGATGATAATTTATTATACTTTTGTATCCCACCTCTGCTGCTTTCATCTTGGTGTCATGAAACGATAGAATGTGTCACTTTTTGCTCGTCATTGGGTGTGCTCAGACAAAGCACAGACAGCATTTTGTTGGTTAACAAAAATAAAAATCCATTTGGCATAAAAACAATTTCCAGAGTGACAGTGAAAGAGCAGTTTTGGTTCTAGAAATATGGGCTAAATCCACTTTGTGCAGGTAAGTGTACATAGTCCTTTTGATTTCAATGTTTAGATTTTAAAAAAATTAAAATACACAAGATTTTAAAACTGCCTCCAGCATAACTCTTTCCCTAAGAAGCTGTGCTAATTAACTTTGTACATAGCAATGAACTCTCTGTTTAAAACACCAGGAGATTAAATATATGTATTAAATGTATGTGATGAATGAATGCCCCTGGAAAAGCTGTTGCAATCTATCATGTCCATGTGGATGAACTTGGGATTCTTTTCTTTTTATTTTTACCATAAAATAAAACACAAATTAATGCACACAAAAATCTGTATATTTAAGCTGTAACACTAAGCAGCACAAGCAAGGAAATTAAAGATTGCTCTGCATGCATCTGTTTTTATGCAAGATAATTTAGGGGTTACTGCTGTTAGGTTTCAGTTCTCATTATTGTAACAATTACACTCATTAGTGCAATTATTATTATGAGACATGACAATAGAAAACTGGTCTCCATATGATTAAACAGAATAAATACAACAGTAATTAATAAGAATAGTAGGTATGATCTATTTTTCTGTGTCTACAGAATATTGCCATCATTTATCAGATTATACTTTATAAACAAATCATTAGCACTAATCTAAGGTATTTAAGAAAACATTTTCTAATAAGATATATTTCCTTAAAAACAAACAAACAAAATGTACTTGTCGCTGAAAAGTGTCCAAATCAAGTGCATAACACAGAAGTGTCTCCATACTGCTGACATGCAGTTTTCCACATCCTCATCCAAGACACACTAGCCTGTCAACATAACTCTCAGATGTCATTTATTACCATGACACCTCTCATTTAAGATCAAGTTTTCTCCCTCTGCAATTTCCTTTTCTATAATTTGTTAATGTCACACAATTTTCACTTACATGCCAGATCTTTAAACTTTTCTTCTGTAACATTTGGGCATGGACTTCTACTACATGATCATGCTGGCAAACCTCTTCCTAAAGGCAATGGGAGTTTTGATTGCATAAACCCTAGAGGAGTATGCGCCTAATGTCGTAAAGTCAATGTCCATTCTCTGGGTACTTGAAAGCATTTGAAATGCCGTACATCGAGTCAGATTATCGTGTTCCATCATACTCTTGTGTCCTATGTGAAGTGTGGCACAAAAAAGCTACACACATTTTTTTTTTTAAATACCCAATTTAAAAAACCAGAACAGGCAGAATGTTAATCACATCAGGCCTCAAACATGGTTGTAAACTCAAATGGTAGAAGTTGATCTCCAAAAAACACAAAATACAGTCATAGCTCATTTTTCCTACTATTTTATTTGTTTTAATAGGCAACAGAACAGTCTCTTTTCCTTACAAGCATGGACAAATCCTTGCAGACCCCTTTCAATTGAAAGAAACATTCAAATAGAATGGTGTGGATGCTAATTTATACTGTGCAAATAGTGCTTGGGGGCGGGGGGCGTTCATTGCGAGAAGGAATGTTATTTTTAAAAAAAATAGCCTGGGACTGAAAGCATTAAGTTGCCTCAAACTAGCAATTTAATACTGATGCTTTATCTTATGAAGAGAAAAAAGAAGTACACATATTTAGGAAGGGGGGTGGGAAATGTTTAGGACTCTTAATGAATCCGTTCATGTTTAAAGTCATGGTGAAGGAATTTCTCTCTAACCATTCCCCCCCTTTTTAATGGAACATTTACTATAGATGCTCTACACAGTATATTTCCAAAGTATTTAATGTGGCTTTTGCTGCTGAGGAGTGAAATAGGAGGCTTCTCTTAGGAACTGTCAAAACTTCAGATTTCTAATGTCAAACAAAATAGCAAACAAATGCATCTCTTTTATAGGCAACTTTTTGTTGCTGTCGTTTCACAGTCTGAATACTACACACATCTTAAGGGGACCGACACAGAGTAGGGACATGTGCTTTCTGAAATGAATGGTTCATTTTATCCTGTGCAGCATCATTTCACAGGACAGTATTAATCCAGCGCACCGCCTGTTCTGAACAGCATGATGCAAATATAAATTCACCTTTCAATCACTTCTATGGGTTAATGACATTGAGTAATAGCACATTAGCAAAGCCACTCCAGACACCAGTCAGGCATGCCAAACAGATAATCTGACAGTCGTTTCAGATTCATTTTCCATGAACAGAAACACTGTTAGGGCTTTATTAACTAGCAAATCTGCATTCACTGCACTGCAGAGCACAGAGACTTCATTAAAAGTAGAATCTCTCTCATTAAATATAATATATATGGATATTTGGCCTCTTCTATTGCTGTAAAATTAAAGAAATATATATATGCTTGTGTTCAGTAATGTTGTAGTTTATTTGTACTAATTGCTTCTATGTACCTAGCATAGGGCTGCAATAAAGACATTGGTTTATAACTAAAGGGTGTTTTCATTCAGTGTAATGTTACAGCAGCTCACATAATTCAGGTTAGTCCCTCAAGTTCCCACCTCACAATCTGCCCTCTGACCTCATTCCACTTTCTTGGGATTCCCTTAAATATTTCCCTGGTGAACCTGGTGTGCTGCCTCCTAGTCTTCATGTCACTTGTTACATCTTTCCTTTTACAGAGGTTATCTGAGCATGTGAAAGGTCAGTGTTACAGGAGCTGATTGCTTACTGTGGCCAGAGATTGTTAGCAAAGGACTAGCTGTTGAATCACAGCTTTTTATCACCAGCACGTTGATAACTGATGGATGAATACAGAGAAGAATAAAGATCCCAAAACAGCATCATTCCAAAATTTTAAAAATACATTTGCTTCAACTCTCTTCATTCCCTTTATGTATTTGATTTTCAAAAAATACTTTAGTAAATAGTTTTACCTGCAGAAATGTCACCAGACTATTGCAGAAGGTATATAGAAAGCAAATTTCAAATTTATAACTGAAGTATCTTCACTGCAGACTCGATTCTGAGAGTTAGTCTGATCCAGTCAGGGGACAGAAACACCACCCTGGGATCTGTGTCTCAAACCAAAATATTCACATTATGAACAACTGGAATTTGGAGGGATGCCTCTTTTAATTCCTTATAGGTCAGTGGTTCAATCTGGACTTCCTTTCCCATGCTTAATGGATTTGGTTATTTGGTTGTTAGTCCAATAGTGTTGTTTTGCACTCATTTAATAAATAAAATAAGAACAATTGATAGTTTGGGGGATTTGCCCCATGTTCCTCCATTTTGTTGTAAAAAGCCAGTCACTGCTGGGATGACTGTCTTGATTCTTTGGCAGATCAGCCTTTATGATCTTCTTCCCCCACCCTGGGAAGATACATTATGGCTGCCCATCATGATCAGCTAGGGATGATTTCCTTTTACTTTGCATGCATCCAGGGATACCACCTTGTGCTAGAGTTCCCGTTTTTCACAGACTTTCTTGAATCTTTCTGAGGTGTACTGGGATC
The DNA here is from genome assembly GCF_003597395.2 of Chelonoidis abingdonii. Lineage (NCBI taxonomy): Eukaryota > Metazoa > Chordata > Testudines > Testudinidae > Chelonoidis > Chelonoidis abingdonii. The sequence continues at coordinate 26,789,905 of NC_133773.1, forward strand.
TATTGTCTGATCATAACCTATCTGCCATGTCACATCTACCAGAATATGCATGACAGAGAGTTTATTAATACTAGTTCTATCTAGATGCCCTTGAGGTAATCCACTTGCAAGAAATTAGAGAGGTAGTCTCTTGTGATCAGGTTGTTCATCTCATTAAACATGAAGAAGATTAATTTCTTGGGGCTATAGTTCCTTCTTTTTTTGGTCAGCCACTGTACTCCCTTCATGCCTCATATTGTTCCATATATGCTCTCACCTAAGTGTTTGTGTCAAGATAGCAGATGTATGCTCTGGTACACCTCACACACACGTCTGGTTCTGGGCGTGTGAGAAAGTACTTGGTTTATGATATCTGATTTTAAATCTTCAGAGATTGGTCACATTTTAATGAGAACCTCCCTTGCACATAAAATTTCTTTCTCAGAGTGAGATTGCAAATCTACATTCAGCCCTGGGTAAGGGTTAGTGCATAGCTGCACCATCCCAGGAACATATCAAACAATGAATTATGACTAGGAAAAACAATCACTTGGTTCCCTCCCATTCCAACTGGAGGACTTACTTCCTCCTTGATCCACCCTTATTCTGGAGATGGGAAGAGGCAGTAGGTCACCCCCACAACTCTTTGTGTGGAGCCATTCTCCCTCCTCTCAGACATCTGGCCAGCTGCTCTGGTCAATGAGTGTGTGGGGTGTGGAGCTGAACCAGGATTCCTCCAAATCCTTCCTCTCCCACTTGCTCACAGCAAAGAGTATCACGTGAGTAGTCAGGCTCCCTCCACCGTAGCTGGGCAGTGCTGAACTGGGGAGTAAAAATGGGGCCTTACTCCATGTTATTCCTCTGCAAGGCCAACTAATGGCTGTGATAGTCTACGGGTATGTGTACGCTGAAATCCAAAGGGTGACTGCAGCTCGGTAGACATACCTGCACTAGCATGGCTAAAAATCGCAGCATAGATGTGGTGGCATGGACTTCAGAGCAGGCCAGAAGAGTGAGTAGGTCCCCAGAGTGCTTGTAGAGCCCACACTGAAACCTGCACTACCGCATCTAAACTGCTATTTTTAGGTGTGCTACCATGGGTATGTCTGCCCAAGTTGGAATCACACCTTGGAATCCAATATGGACATACTCTAGGTCTCAGCAATACAGTGCTGCCTACCTGCATGTATGTCTAGTCATTCCTAGAATATGATCTACTAAATTTCATAATACATCACATCCACTGCTTTTGGAAATCTTTTGGAGCCTTACACAGAGATAGGAATGTATTGTAATACAACAATGGACTTGATTTCCTGTTCCACTGAGACCTTTGTGCTGATCCCTTTAGGTATGGCCTGTTTATTGTACTGGCCACCTGTCGTAATTTTCCTAGGCGGTAGTACATTCTCTCATTGTTCTGATGGAATTTCAATATCCTGTTTTTCGACTTACGGCAATTCCTTTATTATGTCCTAGGGTGATGGCATCTGGGGCACACAGAATCACAGTTACATGATAAATCTTGTAAAAAATTGGGAAAAGACCTTCGTTTTCCACAGAAAGTACTAGACTCTCTTCGGTGGCATGAGGGCTTTGTAGGTGTTTATTTATTTATTATCATGTCAGCGTCTGTCTAGTGTACAGGACCACAGAACTTATCAGCTGTAGTTTGGACTCAGTTTAATGCTTTGCGTCTGGTACTTATTTAAGAGCAGTTGTGGTTTCATATCATGGACCATCCTGAGTTGCCTCTTCCCTGGCATATCCTTCCCGCTCAATAAGGACGTCATCTGTTGTTATATTATTTTTCTATCCCTAGATTCAATGATTAAATGCTGGATGATTAAATTCCATAATTGTATTATATTATTTTGTATTTTTCATTTTGAGGCTATTTGTCATGGAGAAACACTGCAATGTTAGGAGTACCCAATTCTGGTTAATAAATAGATTATGCACCTGATTCTTCTCTAATTTATCACTCATTTTATACTGGGGTAATTCCATTGACTTAGTGAAGTTGCTCCTGATTTGCCAGATCACATACAAGAAGAATCAGGTACTATATTTTAAAGTGTGGGGGGGGGGAGGAGAGGGGGGGGAGGGACAGTGATAAAACCAGCCCCAACCTGAACAAAGGTTCAAAACATTTCAGTTACCCTTTCCCCATCATTATTATTTCAGCTTTATGTGCCCCTTTTCTTCCTAAGTCCAGCTGGAAACAGAAATGTCAAAATACAATGTGAGAGCCTGTTCTCGGCATGTTTCCTGCCTAACAAAAAATAGGAAGTACCAGAAATCTCACAGGGAGTGCCATTCTCTGAAAATTTTCAGCCCAGTTTTGCAAACCCAAAGCACTGAGCTATTTCAGGTAATATTTTTAGGTGCTATCCAAGTTGCTGACCCGCTTTGGGGTTTTCCTGTCACTAATTTTAATTCATGTGCGGTTACACATGCTCAGGAATCCATTAGTTCCTCCAATTTTCCTAAACTCTTTCCTCCAGAAAACGGAGAGCTCCTTTTGGGCTCCATCCAGATTGCCACAGTAACCATTCCCATTCTGAGCTGGTGGATAGTCTCATTCTTTTTATTCTCCTAGCACCTACTTCTTTTAGAAACCTCTTGGGCTACGGTTTCGCTGGCAGGTGTTAACTATCCCAGCTTTAACAGCACTATGGGGTAATTAGCAAAAATACTTCCCCAATTCTGGGATGACAAATACATCTGCTGTGAATGCTTGTTTTTTTGAGAAGTTGTGGTTAAGGCAGTCAATTGGGACTTGAGAGATTCAAGCTCCCAGCTCTCTCACAATATTCCTGTGTGACTTTGGGCAGGTCACTTAATCTCTTTGTGTCTCAGGTTCCACACCTAAACAATATGAGTAACAATATCTCCTTCCTCCCAGTCTTTGTCTGTGCTATCTGAGAGGTGTAGGCGCAGTGCCTAGCACAATTAGGCCCTGATCTTAGCTGAGTCCTGTAGGTGCTACAGTAATAATACAAATAATAATGGACTGAAGTTGGAAAGTTTCGGGACTTGGTTCAGTTCAGAGTAATGAGATATAACCCAGCATTTTTCTACAGCATATTCAGAAAATGGTTCCTCAAACCTATGTATTCCGCTAGAACATTTCACATATTTTACAAGGGTAACAAACCAAAACACACTCCTGCTTTTCCTTGAACTATATTCATTGCTATTTTGCTTACATTAGAGTATGTGGAAAGCCTCACTGTTCTCTTGCATTATAAGCCAGCCTCTCTGCAAAAAAAACAAACAGAAATGGACCAAATGTGGGAAGAAATGCAGAAATGCCACTCACGGCCTTCAAATATATGGCTCTCCAAGGCTCTCCTTATGCTATGCAGCTTTCACTTCTCCATCAGGCTCACAATGCCTGCTTGTTTTGGAGGAGACTTTGCTTAGAAAACGTCTCATGGTCAGGATGATTTCATACCTCATTACTGCTGTCCTGACACCAGTAATGGAAATATGCCTTGGGAGCCAGCAATTCTGCACATATGTAGAGGCTGTTTATCTGTCATGCTCCTGAAAAAGGTGGAGGAGACTGGAGAGGAGGTAACAAGGCAGGTTGTAAAATGAAGGTAACTCTATAAAAAATGGTTCTAAAAGATTAAAAGAGGGAATCAGGACAGGCACCATTTATATTTTCAGTGTTCACTCAAAGCCTGAGTAATGGTTTTCTGGTTGGTAATCATTTGGCCCAAAATAAAAGCATCTGTATTTTGTGCTGTATGAATTGGTACAAGTGGGTAGGTGTGATCCATCCACCCAGGTTCTTACTACAGTGATGAGCACCAGTATATCAGAGCGATGAGGAGTAGGGATATGTGTGGGCTTGAGAAAGAGAACGGGAGGAGAGGGTGCATGTAACTTGGTGGCAACCCTGGGAAAAACATACAATCCTCCACACTACGTTTTCTTTCACTTATATTCTATGGACCCCCAGATGGGATACATGCTGACAGTGCACAAATAACAGCTGTATACTATAATTATACATTGCCTTCCACTCCCCAGACCGTCCCCTGAGAAGCGAAATTTCAAAGACAAACTTTCCTTTGGTGTCAGAATGATTTGAATCTAAACTGACCCTTGTAATATTTGAGTAAACAGGCTGACTATGGCTCACTGTTGAAATCCTTACTGTTTTTTCTGAGATATGTTGTGGCTCATATATGTAACAGCTTGCCAATAATTTTTCATAGTGGAGAACGTAAAAGCATCCAAGGAGGCAGTGAAATGAAAAAATACAAAGAAAATGTCATTCTTCTTTTAGATTTTCCTCTGCCCATTGGTTGAGTGCCATTTAACCTTAGCTAAGGTTGCTTAATGTATAGTAATTAAGCTTCACATGTGTTAGTTACTGCAAAATTTGGACACAGCTGCCATGTCACCACATCACAGAATCATAGTTATAGATTTTTAAGGCCAGAAGGGACCACTAAAGAAGTGGTTTTCAAACTTTTTTTCTGGGAACCCAGTTGAAGAAAATTGTTGATACCTGCGACCCAACGGAGCTGCAGATGAGGGGTTTGGAGTGTGGGAGGGGCTCAGGGCTAGGGCAGAGGGTTGGGGAGCAGGGGTGAGGGCTGGGGCCGGGAATGAGGGATTCAGATGTGGGAGGGGACTCTGAGCTAGGGGTTGGAGTGTGGGAGGGGGTCAGGGCACTGGGTACAGTCTCTGGGATGGGGCCGGGGATGAGGTGTTTGGGGTACAGGAAGGGTATCCAGGTTTGGGGGGGCTCAAAGCTGGGGCAGGGGATTGGGGCACAGGCACAGACTTACCTCTGGCAACTCCCAGTCAGTGGCACAGCCGGAGTGCATCGTGGACCACACTGCACCCTGGAAGCAGCCAGCAGTGGGTCTGGCAAGCAAGTGGCTCCACGCTTTTCTCCCTTACAGGCACCACCCCACCTTCCAGTTCCCATTGTCAGGTTGCCGGCCAATGGGAGTGTAGAGCCAGTGCTCAGGGAGTGCATGGAGCCTTGTGGCCCCCATCTAGAAGCTGGACCACTACTAGCCACTTCCAGGGTACAGCGCAGTGTCAGACAAGGTGAGCACAAGCCTGCCTTAGCTGGGCAGCACTGCCAACGGGACTTTTAATGTCCCGGTTGGCGGTGATGACCAGAGCAAGGCGACCCAGCACCTTACATGCCATAACTCAGTAGTGGGTTGTGACCACAGATTGAAAAACACTGCACTAAAGCATCTACTCTGACCCCTGTACATCACAGGCCACCAATCACCTACACACTAAACTCAACAACTGAAATGAGACTGAAGTATTATAGTCCACAGAAGACCAGGCTGTTACAAGGAAGAGGAAGAGAATAGGAAGGACCAAGATACTCTGGTGCTCAAGTCCCCTGTAATGGCAGAGAAATGATTAAAGGAGATATACCCAGATTTCCTGGCAAGGAACCTTCACCCACATGCTGCAGAGGGAGGCAAAAAAATACTCAAGGTCATTGCCAATCTGACTTGAGGGAAAAATCCTTCCCAATCTCACATATCAGTCTGACCCTGAGCTTCCCTCTGAAGCACCTGGCATTGGCCACGGTCGGAAGACAAGATACTAGGCTAGACAGCCCTTTGGTCTGACCCAGTATGGGAGTTCTTATGTGATGAAGAACCAGGCAGCCAAGGACCCAAGAGACAGAATGCTTGGTGCCACCTCAGAGCCCTGGCCCACCCAACCCAGTATCCCATCTCCAACCATGAGCATCCCTGATGCTTCAGAAGAAGGCAATCAAAACACTCCCATAGTATACTGGGGTGAAAACTGCTTTCTTGACCCCCGCTGGTGGCCAGCTTTAGTATGAGTTTCAGGAACACACGACATCAACTGGAAGTGAGCCCCAGGGTTTGAGCCCGTGCCTCCACCATCACAAGCAACCCTGTTATACGATTGCACTCGCATTGTTCAGCTCTCTCTTACAACTAATTAAGTTGTTTGCCCCCACAACTCTTATTGGGAGGCTCCAGAACCTCACTCCTCAGATGGTCAAAGGCTACAGAAATCCTAAAGAACAAAAGAAGAAAAACAGAGAGAGAATCCTATTTTAGTGCTATCAGCTGGCTGTTATTGAGCAACAAAATGTTCAATGCATAGATTGCTCACTCTTGCTCATAGAAACCGTATGCCTTGCTCAGAATGGCACCATGATTCTTAGGCAATATCTTTCTAGGCAGAGTCTTTATAGATCAAGGATGGTCTGAATGGTTTATTTACAGGCAACATAACTATTTTTGGAGAAAGTGGGCTCAGATATAGTCCCCATCCCAGGTATTCTGAGGTGCTGTTTTTTTTTTTAAATCTCCTTCTTCTGAAGCATCAGGTATGGGCATGGCTCGAGATGGGACACTGGACGATGTCACACACTGAGGCATAGGTGGTGCAACTGTGACATACCAGGGTACAATCCAGACTAATCAGTAGCTGTGTCACCCTTGCCCTGTAACTTGGGGTGTCCTTTACAATGCCTTGCTGCTGTAGCCGCCAACCTGGATTGCTCACAAACAGCTTCCAGCATGTAAGTCACTCCCAGTTATGTCTGTGTGTGCTGCAGCCAGTCAGCTACACCATGGCTTTTACCAGCCTGGTATACTGCAAGGTGACCTCAACACCTCCCCTCTCCCACCCTCCAGTCCCAGATCTTCCCCCAGAAATGAATGCCCCCAGCCTTATCCTGGGCACTACAAATACATTAAGCCCTTTATTCCTTAAAGCGAATAATATGTACACCAGTTGCTACCCCAAAAGGTGTTACTCGGACACTTCAATTTGAATACACTGGATTAGATAAAATGATAAAACAAGTTTTAACAAACTACAAAGAGATAGGTTTAAAGTGAGTACAAGTAATGAGTCATAAAAGTTAGAAATGGTTACAGGAAAAATAAAGATTAAAACACTTACTAGTGCCAAACTTAAACTATATTAGATTCAAAGAAAAGTTCTCTTACCACGTGCTTTCAGCAGTCTTACTGACCAAACTCATTAGATCAGGACTCCTTCCCCAGAGTCCAATGGCTGCTTCCTTCATCTTTTCAGGTACATAGAATATGCTGGGTGGGGTGGGGGTAGGGAGAGAGAGGGAGAGAGAGATGGGTAGATTGGATGTCTTCCCCATCTTTTTATAATCCCTCTTGGAGAAGCCTTTCCAACTGTGAGCAAGGCAACAGGCAGTCCATGCTGTTTCTTTGCTAAGACGTAGAAGATTTTTTTTTACCCCTGCCCCCTTTCATCCAAAGAATGGCCAGTTAGCAGGTTTTGGTCCATCAGGCTTGTTTACACCTGGCTGAGTTATCAGCTTACCCTTTGTCTCTCAGGAACTGCTTTGGCCACTTCCCAGACTTATCTGGAAAACATACTTTTAGTCATGATTTCAACTTATGTTTATAACTTCACACACAATACTGCTATGTGCATTTTTCCATGATATTATTGATCAGTAAATTTGTGAGGTATCATTTAAAAACTCATAGGCATATCATGTACAAACATTATTACAATTATGTGTTGGGTGTGAACACAGAGGTATATTATGTCACTGTGACCTAATGGTTAGAGTCAGACTAGAACTGGACTCATGGTCAGGAGACAAGCCTGTGGTCAGAGCCAAGAATCAGGCAATTCGGCAGAAGGACTGGTTCGGGAAGCAGATCTGAGGCACCTGAAGGCACAGAATGCATTGAGCAGCCACTGGGCAGCTGTTGCTATGAGGCTTAAATAATAATCCACTGGCACTTCTGTCCAACCAAGGAACACAATCACTTAGTGAAAGCTCACTGGGCCTTGCCAAGCTCATTGGGTTGCCAACAACCATCCCCAGAGCCAGCTAAGTTCCTGATGGTTCCCTCCTGCTTGTGGGCTTCTCCTATGGGCTCTTGGTCCTGGCTTGTCAGGGCATTTTTGGTGAAATTTCTCCACGAGGTCAGGAGTAGGAACAGGAACATTTATTTCTGGTTCCCAGGATCACTCCTCTGGCCCAGTCTATCAGATGATGGAGATTCCCTATGACCTTTTGGGAATCTAGGACCTGAGGGATTTCATATTCCTCCTGCCTTTGTACTATTACTGGGGGTGGAGGTGGGTCGACCCATGCATGGAAGGGTTGTCAATGAACAGCTTGAAGAAGGAAACATGAAAGATGGAGTTAATTTTTAGGGATTCTGACAGCTGAAGCTTAAAGGTCATTAGATTTCTTTATTCAATGATCCAGGTATTGGTGGTTGATCTTGGTGGAAGTGCAGTCCATTCTTAAGTTCTGGATCTATAGCCAAAAACTTTATCCCCTATGGCAAGATTAGGAGCAGTGTGACGCTTTTAGTCAGCATAATGCTTTTAAGACTCTTTAGAGTCAAGTAAGTGATTTCTGAGTTCTTGGTATATTTGTTGAATGAGGAGACTAGGTCCATGGCTGCCAGGACAGCAGAGCCTTCTGATAAGTCTGAAAGAAACTGGAGGTGAAAACCAAAATTTGCTACAAATGGAATCTGTTGAGTCAAGGCATAGGCCAAATTGCTGTGTGTGTACTCAGCCAAACACAACAGTGGAAGCCAGTTATCCTGATGGAAGTTCAGAAAACAGTGGAGGTACCGATTGACTCTTTCCATTTGGCCCTCTGTCTGTAGGTGGTAGGCTGTTAAAATGAGGGGCTTGGTGCCAAGAAAGTGGAGAAATTCCTGCCAGAATTGAGAAACGATTTGGTTACTTTGGTCCAAAAGGATCCATGTCAGCATGCTGTGATCCAGAAAGACCTGTGCAGTTTCACAGGCAGACAGAACAGTGTGGCAGGGAATAAAATGGCCCATCGTTGTCAAGAGGTCCACTGCAGTCAGGATAACGGAGGCTGTTTGATAGCATAGTAACCCCACAATGAAATCCATAGAGAGGGTGGACTAAGAACTTGGAGATATGGAGAGGGACTGAAGAAGGCCCACCAGCCTGGCTCATGATTTCTTCATGTGGGTGCAGAGGGCCCATGACAAAGTATTTAACATCAGTTCACAGGACTGACCACCAGAAGTACCTAGTGATCGGGTTCCAGTTTTTAAATTTGCCAAAATGCCACATATTGGGTGAGTCATGGCATAGTCTTAGTACCTGAAGCTGAGAACTGCTTTTGGGAATGGAGAGGTGATCCCCACACAGAGGTGGTCTTTTTCCAGGCAGAACCTGGAATATGGGGAGAAACCAATAGTTCTTAGAGGCTAGGATAGTGGGGCCACAGACAGCTCACCTGGGAGCAGAAAATGGGCAGCTGTCATCAGATGACCATTGATAGCCCTGCAGACAAAGTGTGAGGGTTTACGGAGCTTCCTGCTCCACTCCATGGCACTCGTCTTTGCAAGACAAGGTGTCCACCTTCCCGGTCTTAGTGCCTGGATGATGAGTAACTGTAAATTCAAATCAAGAGAGGAAAAGACCCAGAAAATCCAACATCGGTCAAGTCATGTTGTCCGTAGATATTTCAAATTCTGTGGTCTGTCTAGACTTCAACAGGGGTGCAACCCCCCTCAAGGAGGCAAGGCCATTCCTAAAGGTGGCCCTGATGGCCAGGAGCACCCATACGTCATAATTTCTCTCTGCAGGGGTCACTTTCTGAGAGAAGGTGGCTCAGCAGTGAAGCAGTTGGTGAGGACCTCTGAACTTCAAGAGTACCATGCCCCTTGTGAAGTCCAAGGCATCAGTCTTGACTATAAACACTTTTGTGGGGGCCAGATGGGTCAAATTGTAGGGGCTGAAGTGAATGCCTTTTTCAAGCGGTCAACACTCTTCTTTTATATATGAAGCACACCCTCCCAGCCCCAGCCAATCACCAGGTGAGCTCTGTGTGGTGCTCCAACCCCTGAGGGATCCAGAGTTGCAAACTATATGTTCCACAGCAATGCCTGGAATTCCTGTCAAATACCAGGAACATGCCAAAGGCATTTCACAAACAGAAGGCAGACATTTCATTTCACTGCAATTAGGGTTGCCCCACCACACATCAGACAACCCCCTAGAGGTCATTACCTTTGGTGGTCACCAAAAGATCTTGTTGTTGGGGCTTATTCATGCTCTGCATTTTCCAGTTGTCCTTGGTGTCCTCTGGCCAGGGGTGAAAGTAACTCCAGACACTTACTGGTATGGGGCCAGAGTGGCTCCAGCCCCCAGAAGGGGTGGGGCCTTGGGCAGAAGGGGTGGGGCTGAGGGGGTCAGCATCCCCCAGCCAGCCAGCCAGCCAGCCCTTTCAGGCTGCCTGGCTCACCCTGCCCGGGGCTCCAGTGGTGATTTAAAGAGTCAGGGGCTCCGGACCGTGGCAGCAGTGTCCGGAGCCCTTTTAAATCGCTGCCCCAGGGCAGCTCCTCCCTTTGCCCCCACCCCCTGCACGTTGGCGGCCGAGGGGGGGCAAAACCGTCAGGGAGGTTAAAGCGCTGTTGTGTCCTTTGCTGCAGCAGTTCTATAATGACCCTGCTGCTTTTGCTTCTCTCGTCAGCGGCCCTGCTGACCCCCTGCCCTGCCCCTTTCGCCCAAGGCCCCTTCTGAAGGCCAGAACCGGTAGTGCTTTAATGTGGGCTGCGTACGGGCTGCTGCGGGTCCTTACTAGTACACCTGTACTGCTTCACTTTCACACCTGCCCCATCACTCACGACCCTCTGAATACATGGGCAATCAGTTTATACTCTTCTTTTACCCACAGTGCACATGCATGAGTTCCCAGTCCCAACTAATGACTGGTCAAGATCTGGGGTCACTGCAGTCCCCGAGTGATCCAGAGTTCATCAGCAGTGCCTGGAATTCCTACCAAATACCAGGAATGTGCCAAGGTATTTGACAAACAGAAGGTGGATGTTCTACCACCTCACCACAGTTACCCATGAAGCTCCAACAGAGAATGGAGGTACCTTCCAGATACATTTATGCCCTATTCAAACCACAGCTGAAGATTCTCAGAGTGTATCTTGAAGAAAATCTGCCCATTGACTTCCCCAGAGGGAAGCACCTATCTTTTTTGTGGCTGTTCAAACTGTCACACACTGAGGGTGTAAGTGGTGTGAACTAGTGGTCAGAACAGGAGTCAGTCATAGTGGTCAGAGCATAGCTGGAAGGTGGAACCAGAGCCATGACCAGGAGACAAACCAATACTTGGAGCCAGGAGGTTTGGAGGAAGGTAGAGACTAGAACTGGAGTGGGAACAGGCATGGGCTGGAGCAAGGATCAGGTACAGGAAGCAGGTCTGGAGCACCTGTGGGTATGGAACACATTGAGCAGCTTCTGTGCTTACTCCAATGATGATCTCCTGGCATTTCTGTCCAAAACAGGAAGCACAGTGAGAGCTTATTGGGCCCAGCCAAACTCATTAGGTTACTAGGCAACCATGCCTAGAGCCAGCTGAGTTCCTGATACATGAGGTGGGCCAGGGCTCTGAGGTGGCACTAAGTACTCTCTGTCTCAGGTGCTTGGCTGGCTGGTTCTTGCTCATATGCTCAGGTCTAACTGATCACAACATGTGGGGTCAGGAAGGAATTTTCCCCCGGGTTAGTCTGGTAGTGACCTTGGGGAGTAGGGTTGCCTTCCTCTGCAGCATGTGGGTGTGGGTCACTTGCCAGGATTATCTGGGTGTACCTCACAATCATTTTCCTGCCATTGCAGGTGCCTCAGGCTTTGGCACACCTTTGTTCCTTTCTCTGCCAGTGGCACTTAATAGTCTAGTCTCCTGTAGGCTGTAATGCTTTTGACTAATATCAGTTGCTGGGTTTAGTGTGCAGATGCTGGGTGGTGCTGTTGTCTTGTGGTATACAGGAGGCCTTCTGGCCTTAAGCTCTACAAATCTATACAGGTTTACAAAAGCACAAAGATCTGATCAGGAATAATTTGACTCTGAGTAAAAGGGGTGAAAATAACACACACACACACACACACACAGTTGGATGCAAGTGCCATCAACTGAAAGCTATTCCTTCTTCAGGCCTACCACCTGTTAACTACTACTTCTCCCTTCCCTTCACCGTATGCCCCCTTGCTTCTTAACACTATTACATGAGACAAAAACAATATATTGACTATCTTTCACTTTCATTGTGTCAGAAAGACAATGATGATCAGTCAACAAAACCATTAACCAGTTTCTTAGAAACTGGCTCCTTTTTCCCTTCATAGACACAAGACATCATAAAAATGCAATTGTGGCGTGGAGACATTGTTGTGCTAAATATCTGCTCAAAAGGCCACATCAGAACTACATTCACTCAACCCTCCACCGCATCTCTGCTATCACACACAGCAGCTGTACATGCCCCCTTGCAGTGCCTCAGACAAGAATAGTTTGTTTTCAGAGGACCACAATGGAATCTACCAGAACATCAGCAGGGAGCTGTAGCAGTTCCCACATGCCAACTGTTCCCAGCCCACTGCAGACAACAGTCCTTTGCTGCCTTTCTTTCACGATCTCCCACAGAGATTAAATGCCCAGGCCTCTGTTTTGGTACACTAGGACATCCACTAGCAGGCAACTTGGGTTTCATTCAGACATAAGAAGTCATCAGTCTTATAGCCAGCAAATAACTCACCCCAGCCCTTTTCTCTCTTGTTTGGCAGTTGACCTCCTGTCGAGAGAACTGAAAGGGGCATTAATGCTTTTTGTCAGACCACTTTGTTTAGCAGCTATCAAAATCAAATCAACGCTCCCTCCACTGTCTTCACCTTCTAGTTTCCAGGTTTTTTTGTACCTCGCCTCATCACCACTGTGGACTTTTGACTGTGATTTATCACTGGGTTCATAAGACAGCTGCTCTATGGGAGCTATAATCAAAAATAATCATTCTAAAGAGTTCCCTTCTGGAGTGTTATTGCCAAATGCAACAGCTTTGTTACCCTGAAAACATAACTCACAATATAGCATTTCCAGAAGGGAGAGAGATGCTAAAGGCCTCAAAAAGAACTCCCTGCCCCTCCTTTGCAGGACTAGAAACAGAGAGGAAAAGTAATTCCTCAAGCACTATAACATCCTTAACATGGAGTCACAGACAGTCCCCTTTGGTACTCCGGTCCATCCTGCCACTTAGGCAAGCCTGGTCTTTGCGATAGATAGTCCCTTACGTCAAAAATCACAACCATATTCAGTGACAGAGAGTCCTATGGCACCTTATAGACTAACAGACATATTGGAGCATAAGCTTTCGTGGGTGAATACCCACTTCATCACCCACGAAAACTTATGCTCCAATATATCTGTTAGTCTATAAGGTGCCACAGGACTCATTGTCACTTTTTACAGATCCAGACTAACGTGGCTACCCCTTTGATACTTGAAACCATATTCAGGTTACTCCCAATGCAAAGAACCAGTCACTTGCCCCCAGTTCAATTGCACACTAGATCCTACACCAAAGATAATGCTTGTAGCCAATCCTACAATAAACTATCTAAAGATGCATTAACTAAGAAAAAGAAATGAGACTTATTTACAAGGTTAAAGCAGGGAAATATATACACACAGAGGAGTTAGTGTGTTAGATTCTAAAAGGCGATAGAAGCTTCTATAATAAGCAAGTGCTATATGTCCTTGAGGGCTAGTCCAGGCTAAGCAACTAGGGATCCCTTGCTTATGCTTGGAAATCTTGACATCTCCAAATCCAAGCACCATAGAGAGACAGTTCCTTCTTGTCAGGATTTGTATTCCCTTCCCCCAGAGTTCAAGCTGATGGGAGGAGTCCACTTACATGTCTCCTCTACATGGGGGGAGGAGGGACCAATCAACAAAGTCTTTGTTCTTTGAAAACAAATGAGGCATTGTGAAAGATCAATGGGCCTTCTTGGTGGGCAGGACCTAACACCACCGTAGGGAGCCAGCATTTTTGTTCCTTTCCTGTTTGATGATTTACACAGTTACAAAGATTTGCAATGCAAACACTCAATATAACCTTATAATATGGGGGTACAGATATTGTGAGATTAATACTGCAGCAATTTACAAGCATTTCATAAACACTAAAACACATTTGTATAAATCTAATACCTATTTTAACAATATTAACACATAGGTGAGCCAGACTGGTTTCCAGCTCTGTATTTGTCAGTGTTCAGTTAGGCCTAAGGGCCTTGGTGTGAGCTGGCACCAGGTCAACCAGTGTCAAGTGAAAAATAAGATTTTTTTTCTTCAGAAAGATGGACTAGTGCCAAAATGTTACAAAGCCTAAGACAAATCTTGAGGTTATTCGTCAGTCTCAATATCAGTGGGAGTTTGCCCAGCTAAGGACTGAGTAAAATCTAAGTAAAAGTAGATTCCCATAATCTTCTCCAGGCCCATATGTGGCAAGGAGACTGCTTGTACAAGGAGAGAGCTCCAGGATAGCTTCTCCCTACTCATAGAAGGCCCTCTGTGCAGTGAGTAAGATTCCTACATATTCTTCTTCCCACCCTAGCCCACAACCCATAAATCCCACATGGAACAGCCCCCTAAGTTAATACAATGTGAAGCTGCATTAACTTGCATACTTTCTCCCCCAGATTATAGAAACCCCATTTTAAAAGTATCCATAGCCCCTGTGGTAAGATGTTTGGCTGCATGTGTATGTTTGCCTTGTGTGCTGTCCCACCAGACCTCAAGCAAACTGCCCAATGACCACAAGATCTGTTAAGGTATGAAGGCCCCGGGTCAGGTTTACTGTCACTGAAGCACGGTAATAGCACCTGGCAGATGCTACGAGGATACTAAGATATGTATGCCACAGCTTAGTCAGTGGCGGAACTTTCCACTGCCCCCTAAGCTGGCCAAAAATACTCCCTTTAAAACACATGTTTATACTCTAATATCAACGAGTTATGAACTGTCATCCTGATGTTATCTTTTAGGAGAGGTCACCGTGTTCCTTTTAACTTTGGGTAATGTTTTTGTACCATCCTTAATATTGAGATGTTCTGCTCTAAGTTCCCTGTACGCTGTGTGGCCATGCAGCAGCCTATTTAGCGCTGCACAGGTGCTCAAGGAACCCGCCTGGGGATCTGCTAGGGCTGGGGTGCCCTTCTCCCAGTCCCCACTTCACCTAGCCCCACAACCTGCCACGGTGAGGGTGCAGGAAATCCCCTCCACCACCCCCAACTATGCTGCAGCATGGTCGGGGCCAGCCCCAAGCATGGCTGCCTTGGTCCAGACACAGCCAAAGCAGCCAGGGTCCAGCCACAATTGAGGTGGGGCAGTCGGGCCCCAGGCCAGCCCCAGGAACAGCCAGAGCACAGTAGCGCGATCTGGCCCAGCCCAGGCCTGGCCCAACCCCAGGGCACCCGGACCTACTGAGGCAGCGCTGCTGGAGCAGCCTGGACCCAGTCACGGCTAGGGTGGTGCGGCCTGGACCCAGCCGTGGCAGGGGCAGCACTTCGGCTGCTGGACCTTCACTCATTCCAGGTCTTTGGTGGCAGGACGTTCAGTGCCACCGAAGACACCTGGAGTGAGTGAAGGGTCCACCACCGAAGACCTGGAGCGCTGCTGGGTAAATAAAAGCGCCGCAGCGGGTGGCGCCTTTTTTTTTTTTTTTTATATTGCTTCCCCTGTTCCATCCACCTGGCTACACCACTGTTCTTAGCAATGTGTATTTCTGCAATATTAGCCTGGTTCTTGCCAGATTCTGTGAGCAGGTCCCGCCTCGTGCCAGGCATCTAATGCAAGGGCTTATGTCTCAAGCTCTCTGCTTCTATAGGGGCTGTAGTAGGAAATGTTGTCCAGGAAGTAGTGATGTTGTAAACTCCTCAAGATCCCAATAGATTTTAAGGGATAAAAAGGTCAATGGATTGACTTTCTTATTTCTTTTATATTATGTGGGAGGCATTGCCCCTTCCCTGTGCAAGTTATTACCATGAAAAGGAGAATGGGGTCTTGAGTAAACACCTCAGAATTTGGAGCAATGTCCATTAAACTTGTGAAGGGGTTACACAACATGTTTTAGCAAATTAAGTAGCGATGTTACACTTTCTAGCTTTATTAATAGCACAGGAACTTAAGTAAGGCCAGGAATACACTACAGATGGATGTTGATACAACATCGTCTTAACTCCCCCTTTAGACAGTGCTATATCAATGTGAGGGCTTCTCCTGTCAACACAGCTACTGCTGCTCACAAAGGTGGATTAACCATGCCTGTTAGCGTAAGGGCATCTTCACTTAAATGCGACAGTGGTGCAGCGCATTGGTGCAGCTATGCTGATGCAGGGTTTTTAAGTATTGATCTAAGGGCTGGTCTACACTACGGGGTAAAATCGATTTTAGATATGCAATTTCAGCTACGTGAATAATGTAGTTGAAGTCGAATATCTAAAATCGATTTACTCACCCGTCCTCACCGCACGGGATCGATGTCTGCGGCTCGCCATGTCGATTCCGGAACTCCGTTGGGGTTGGTGGAGTTCCGGAATCGATATAAGCGCACTCAGAGATCGATATATCCCGTCTAGATTAGACGCGATATATCGATCCCCGAGCAATCGATTTTAACGCGCCGATACGGCGCGTAGTCTAGACATGGCCTAAGTCACTTAAAAAGGACTGCAGTAGGTTTGACCTGCCTATTCAAGGTTCAGTGCAGACAGACAAATATGCATAGAATGTATCAACCAATAAACAAGATTAGTAAACACAGTAAACAAACAAGTAAACAAGATCATTCTCACTCTAAGCAGTTTCTCTGTGCTGATGTAACATTTCAAATGCACTCCAGTAGTCTTAAAATAGAGGCAGTTTGGAATATTTAGCATTTGTAATTCTGTCCCTCTTCCATCAGTACAGACATTTTACTGTATAAAATTTATATTCCAATTTAAATTCAGTACTATATCTTATTAGTTGAAATGTCTCTGATAGAAATTCATTAACTTACTGCCACTACCCCACATTAAAAAATGACTAGATGTCTTCTGGGAACAGAGACTTTTCAAGAGAGGAGAATTTTAAAATTCTCTTTTAAAAATTTTATATTACACACACGAGAGAAAGAGAGAATATATAAATCAGGCTTCTCCTCATGGAAAATAAACAAACTATTTAATGAGGACTGTTCTACAGTCCTGTATTATTTAAATCATGGTGTTCCTGTATTAAAGAGGCTCATGAGAACCAAGACTGGACAAGACAATTACAAACAAACATAAGTATCATATCAGTACATTTCTTAACATCATCAGTTACTTAATGGACCACACACAACATCATATTTATCCCACGAGTGTTATGGTTCTCCTAGGGAGCACAAGTGTAGAGAATGGAATTGCAGCAGACTCCAGAACTCAGAGAAGGGCACATGACGGCAAATGAGCTATACATAGATAGTCCTCTGTTTGCCTTTGATATCCATTGATCTCGGACAATGAGGACAGTTGATACTATGTACACATTGCTCAGCATTACATTGTCCTTCAAGGAACGAACACTTCAAACACAGGATTATCAAATAATTCAAAATAGAAGATTCTACTTTCTGCATAATGAAAACCTGTGAAGCCACCTTGGACCCAATCCTGCTTCCATTTATGTCAATGAGTGTTTTGTCATTGAGTTCTATGAGAGCAGTATTGGTCCATACCCATTAAATTCCTTAATTGCTGCGCACAAGGAGAGAACAGGATGAAGCAGAAATGATCCTTTGGAAAGCATTATCCAGCTTGAATAGTTTATAATACCCACATTCAAGAGGCATTGTCAAGATAAAAATAATGGGCTGAATCCTCAACTAAGGAAGTCATTGAAGTTAGACAGATTTAAACCAGCTGAGAACCTGGCCCACTACCTGTATTTTCAATTTCTTACCTGCTTTTCTTCTCCCTTAAATTATTAAAGCTAAACTAATTTTAAAAATCCGATTTGCTTTACGTCATTTATACTGTTGTTTAATTATTCCCCAATCCATTAACGCACATAATTGATGTTAAAACTCATGCTCAAGCCCAGGTCTATTCAGAAAAGCACATAGGTCCAGATTCAGGAAAATAACCCTATTTAGGAAAGCATTTAAGCATGTGCTTAAAGTACTTAAATTATGTGCATGTAAGTGCTCACCTGAACAGAGGCTTTAAGCATGTGCTAAGTCCCATTGACATACTGAAGTACTTTGCTGAATAGTCATGAGTTGAGCGCATGCTTAAGTGCTTTGATTAAATGGGGCATTTAAGTATTTCCCTCAGCTTAGGCAGCAAAACTAGACAGAGTGTGAAACTAACCAGTCATGCCCCATTAAGAACCAATTCTGCCATACCGCCTACAGTGAATGTTTTTAACTTGTATTTTAAAGATCCCTATTTGTCGTGTCCCTTCTCTTGGCACATTCCCCCTTAGATTGTGAACTTGTGGGGAAGAATTGGGTCCTTCTTGAAAGTCTGGAAATTTCCTATAGCACATTGTGAGTGCTATCATGTTATTATTAACAAATTAATAATAATGCATTAGAATAATATTATGTTTGCGTTTCCAGTGCTGTAGAGTATTTCAACCCTTTCAATCCTCACTTCGTCAAAAACAAACCTGCCTGCATTCATTGCACATTATATCTCCCTCTCTTGCGTTATTTCACACAAAACCAAAATGCTGATGTGTCTTTAAACCACTTAAAGTCCACTTAACTGCAAGATGTGTTTTTGATAAATCTGGTAAACTGGCAGGCAGTTACACTAGTTGCAACCTGAGGTCCTTGTTAGGAAAAACCTAACTGTGTTTTGTGATCTTTACTTTGTTACTCTGCTGCTAATGATCAATCCATATATGCATCTTACAACAGTGTCAGTGGGAGCTTTCACACAAATCAAATGGAAATATGTTCTCTTTAGTTATTAATATAAACCGTACAAGGGCTGGGGAAGCTCTCTTTCCATTTTAGCTGTGCACACAATTTCAGTTATTATATGAAAGTAATTTAAAAGAGATAAACTGTCAGATGGAATTGACTGATATTTTCTTTGATT
Organism: Chelonoidis abingdonii; assembly: GCF_003597395.2. Classification (NCBI taxonomy): domain Eukaryota; kingdom Metazoa; phylum Chordata; order Testudines; family Testudinidae; genus Chelonoidis; species Chelonoidis abingdonii. The sequence continues at coordinate 26,808,841 of NC_133773.1, forward strand.
TATTTAATTGGTTTTACTTTTTGCTAGTATGTATCAGTTGTGCAGCTGACACACAGCAACCAAACAATCTGGAAATAAAAACTACAAGTAGGAAACAATTATGGGGTGGACGCAAATGAAAAGGGAAGGTATATCTTGAGCTTTGCCTACTATATAAGGGATACATTCAATAATTAGATATGATTTGCTCTGTGTCCTCAAATCCTAGGAGCATTCAGCACTTTGCAGTATTGGACTCTTTTCCTTTCCCTACGGTTATGACCACTGTCATAGATTTTATGATTGGTCCCTATTGCCACTGGAAGAGCAAGAATGATGGGAACAAAGCAGTATGCTACATCATTGAATATTAACTGGTTTCAGAGTAGCAGCCATGTTAGTCCGTAGTTACAAAAAGAACAGGGGTACTGTACTGCAAAGTACAGCCCACTTCATTGGATGTATGCAGTGGAAAATAAGCTCACAAAAGCTTATGCTCAAATAAATTTGTTAGTCTCTAAGGTGCCATAAGTACTCCTGTTCTTTTTGTGAATATTAACTGCAAGTCCCAGAACACCCATGGAGTTAAATGGAAAACAGATAAAATTATCATATGTGCTTGGTGGCTGTGATTCAACTGATCTTAAATACTGATTTTCAAATCAATCAAATACTGAATTTAAATACTTAAATACTGATTTTAAACAGTAGACTGCTTGATCATTTAAAAAAATTAAATCATTTAGGTTACTTAATTGATTTGCTGTTTAAAAATAGAAAAAGTGATTAACGGTTAAAATGTGATAAAAGCTGAAAAACAAGATGCAGTTTTAACTGACTGACAACTAGATAAGTTTGTAGGAATGAGCTCACTCTTATGTATACTAAATGGTGGACTGTCTTGAGAATACTTGTAGTATTATTGACTGGGCAGAGACAGTTAAAAGTTTTAGGAGTTTCTGTTGGCCAGAAATCAAACATAACTCCCCTTTAAAAAAAAAAAATCATTACAAGCTAGGCTTGATTTCTCTTCTAGTCCACAGACTACACAGAAGATATATGTAGAGTTATTGATGTTCTGTAGTCGCTAGAAGACAGGATAGAAAAAGTGTTGGAGTTTTATATGTAGAAAAGTGATAAATAGTTGGCAATAGGGATGACTGGTGGTTTTTCCTTATATCCTGTACTTTCAGCTAATCTCTATTGCTTCCAAAAATTGTCTCAAATTTTAACAAAACAAAAAAAAACCCCAAATCAAAAAAAAATATCAGAAGACCCTGAAAACCTGAAGAGAATTATATAGAAGTAGCTGAAATCTTATTAAAAATATGCAGTTCTTCAAATGACACAAACTCTTCTCCAGTTCCTAAAGATGATATTGCTCCCTTTCCAGCTTAAAGAATTGAAGCTAATAATTATTAACAGGAACTATAGTATATAAGAGTGTTATGAAGTTATCACTGCTTGTAGACATATCGAGTAGAAAAGATTATCTGATTTCAGACTTCTGGTTTCAGAGTTCTCCTTGACCTTATATATAAATGAATAAATTATAATACACACTCTACAATGATACATAGGGTAATAACATGTATAATTACTTCTACAAACAAACCAAATCATTACACGATACAGTCAATATCAGACAGCTAGGTGTGGTGACCCAAAGGATAAAGACACAGCTCTAGAAGTCTGGTTCAAATATAACTTGAGTTCGTAGAGTATGTGAAACACATCCAAAATTCTCATTTACACATTTGTTCATCACTTCACACACAAAAATAATTTATATATTACCCAGGGAATGTTAATGTCTTTTATTCAGAAGATAACCAAATCTAAAACTCATTTACTGTAACATAGATGCAGCTTTATTTTTCACTCCCAGTAAACATGAACTGTTCACATCGTAAGTGTCATGCTTTTTCAAGCAGGTTGCAAAAAAAAAACAAACCCAGTGTAAGTATCTATACTCCATCAAACTACAGTCTGTTATGTGGACTGTCATTCTTTCAAATAGGCTATCTGGCTACCATGGTATGTCGTATTACCACGCCGTGGCATAGCATACAGGATGGATGATTCAGAATTTCCGCTTGATGATTTGATGGGAGGTCATCAGGTACAGCGATTACATGTTTTGTCTCTATTGGGGTGAATGCCAAACACTGTGTAACTCACTACTCATGCTGGCTGGTTAGTTCACAGAGCAGCACAGTAACAATAGCATCAGGCTGGGAAATCATTCAGAGGAGGTAAACAAAGAAATTCCTGGGACAATCCTAATGTTCATGGATCTCTCACATCCTAGAAGCCTAGTACGAAGCACAGTCCTGAATCAATTCTGAGCCTTTCACCATCATGATACTTTGATGCAAATTTACCATGGCATAAGTTGACACATGGTAACACAACTTAGTAGCATTTTGTCGATGTGTCATGAAGTTGCGTTGTCCATTCAGTGACGTAAAGTCATAATAGGACACTACATCATCACACATTGACATTACACAAGGTGAAGCTACAGATGTCATGACGCAGTTATTTTGTGCTGTAGGACAAATATAAAAAGCAGTAAGGAAAAATGTCAAGGAAAACAGAGATGTGTGACAACTACAGTGACAAAACAGCCTCTAGTAAGAATCTTCTGGACCGTGGCCAAATCTCTCTCTCTCTCTCTCTCACATACACACACACAATTAGATCAGAGTGATTAAAAGATCATTGTTTAGAGCTCTTACAAACTTTCCCCCCCTCTTAATTGCTCTTGAACATTTTTTAAATGTTGCGGGGCGGGGGTGTTGTTGTTAATACAGCACTGAGACAGATACTCCTGACTATTGCATAGGGTATGTTTCAAGTATTTATTGTTCTTCCTCTTTTAAGAGCATTTTGATGTATTAATGTTTTTCAGTATGAAAGCTGGACTTTTGCAAGAAGTGGTAGGAGATTTGAGAATGGCACCTTTCTGAAAAGTCAGCTCTATTTAAACAGCTAACATTGGAATGACTGTTAAATTATCTGATTTGTGGAACCTGAGAGCTAGCATGAGACTGTTGCAATAATGGTGAACAGATAGGGCTCTTTACTAATGTCAATCTCTGTTTATCAAGGAGCTTTGTAAAATTACTAAAATAACAATTTGAATATAGTGGTCACCCTTAAAAACTTGCCAACCGCCTTTGATAACTGAATAGCTACTTTAGTAGGTCCAGTATTTCAGGAATTTTCTATAGTAAAAATTGGGAAATGCTAGGGAACACTGCAGGCACTGAAGTGACTTTTTCTAATGGCAAACTAGCCATTTTGTAAAGGGTGAGCACAGCAGTGTCCTGGTTATGTGGATTAAATTAGGAGAAAACATTACATGTGTATCCCCAGTATAATACTAAGGAAAATGACAGGGAAAATATTGTTCAATCTTGCCATGAGCTGAACAGTGAGAAAAAATATTGTCTGTTGAGGTGGATGGGTAATAACAATCTCCCAGTAAAAAAAATTATGGGTGAAATCCTGGCCCAACTGATGTTAATGGGAATTTTACCATTGACTTCATTTGGGCCAGGATTTCATGCTGTCTCTTTGTGATTAAAAGACCCAAAGTCACAAGTGTATTTTCTACTTATACATAATAATTTTACATTTTAGGTTTACCTTTTTTAACCCCCATAAAGAACTATTATAGTACAGCATATGCGTAGCCTGAGGAACCAATGACTCTGAGTGATTGGCCTTTGACTCATTTCATTTTTCCTCCCCAAATCTGCTGCTTGAGTTGTTAACATTTACTGGAGCTGGCCTCCTCTTTGCCAGCAGTGCCAGCACCCAGACCTTTTCTTAAAGTAATGCACATTCGAAAACATAATCCCCAACTATACATATAAAATAATGGGGTCTAAATTAGCTGTTACCACTCAAGAAAGATCTTGGAGTCATTCTGAATAGTTCTCTTAAAAACATTTGCTCAGTGTGCAGCAGCAGTCAAAAAAAACTAATAAAATGTTAAGAAACATTAGGAAAGGGATAGATGATAAGACAGAAAATATCATAATGCCACTATATAAATCCACGGTATGCCCACAGCCTGAATGCTATGTGCAGTTTGGGTCACTCCTCAAACAAGATATATTAGAATTGGAAAAGATTCAGAACAGGGCAACAAAAATGATTAGGGGTATGGAACAGCTTCCGTATGAGGAGAGATGAAAAAGATTGGGACTCAGAAAAGAGATGTCTAAGGGGGAATATGATAGAGGTCTATAAAATCATGAATGGTGTGGAGAAAGTGATGTAAATAGTACTTCCTTATTCTTCACATAAGCACAAGAATTAGGGCTCACCCAATTAAATTAACAAGCAGCAAGTTTAAAAAAGAAAGAAAAGGGAAACACTTCTTGAAACAATGCACAGGCAACCTGTGGAACTCGTTGCCAGGGGATGTTGTGATGGTAAAGAGTATAACTAGATTTTAAAAAGAATTAGATAAGTTCATACAGGATAGGTCCATCAATGGCTATTAGCCAAGATCAGGGGCAGGCAAACTTTTTGGCCTGAGGGCCGCATCAGGTTTCGGAAATTATATGGAGGGCCGGTTAGGGGAGGGTGGCGTGGCCCAGCCCCCACTCCTATCCATCCCCCCCCTTTCTTCTTGCCCCCTTACGGGCACCCCCTGGACTCCTGTCCAATCCAACCCACCCTGTTCCCTGACAGTCCCCCGGAATCTCTGCCCCATCCACCACCCCCTCACTCTCTGTCCCCTGATCGCCCCCCACCTCCCCATCGAACTCTCCCCCTCATTCCTGATGCCCCCCGGGACCCCTACCCCAACCACCCCTTTTCCCTGTGCCCTAACTGCCCTCGGAAACCCTGCCCCTGACTGCCCCCTGCCATTGTATCCAACCCTTCCTTCTTCCTGACTTCCCCCCTGGGATCTCTTCCCCCATTCAACCCCCCTGTTTGCTGCCATCTGACCTCCCTAACCCCTATCCATATCCCCATCCCCTGACCATGACCCCAACCTCATCTGCCCTCTATCCAATCACCCAGTTCCCTGACCCCTTACTGTGCTGTGTGGGTGGTGGTGCTACAGCCTCACAGTGCAGCACTGAGCACCAGGTCAGGCTGGGCTTTGCAGCTGTGCTGCCCAGCAAAAGCTCGCAGCCCTGCTGCCCAGAGCATTGTACTGGCAGTGGGGGTGTGCTGAGGCTGTGGGGGAGGGAAACAGCAGGGGAGGGGCTGGGGGCTAGCCTCCTGGGGCAGGAGCTCAGGAGCCGGGCAGGAGGGTCCCGTGGGCTGGATGTGGCTCGCAGGCTGTAGGCTTGCCCACTTCTGGCCAAGATGGTTGGGGATGCAACCCAATGCTCTAGGTGTCGCTAAACTTCTAACTGCCAGAAGCTGGGACTGGATGACACGAAATGGATCACTCAATAAGTTGCCTTTTTCTGTTCATTCCGTCTGAAGCATCTAGCACCTGCCACTGTCAGAAGACAGAATACTGAGTAAAATGAACCATTGGTCTGATCCAGTATGTAATGTTATTATATTCTTTAATAATTAAAATTGATGGTGCTCTTTTTGGTTAAAATTAAAGTAGGCAAAATTTAACAGAAACCGTGTATACAAGTAGTTTACCACTCTGCATTAGGAGACTTTAAATGATTAACACTCTTTTGTTTTATCATGATTAATTATTAAAATTCAAATGCTTGTCAACATATTCATCATAGAACCAATAGATAATCTGCGTCTCATATGCTGTATTGTCTATGTTCTAAACAGTGACCTTTTAGCCGTATTTCAAGTCTTGAAAGGATTTTGGTATTGGCACATTTTACTCAGGATAGTAAAAACAAGAAGCAAACAGCAATTTTAAAATCACCAATGTATTGGACAAAAGGCCAAATTCTGCCCTCCCTTATATCTTGCACAATTCTAATGGATTTACTGGGGAAATGAGGGCAGAATCTAGTTCGTACACAATTGTGGAAGGGAGGCAGGATGTTTCTCATATCTTTTTGATCTGTATTCACTGAGCTGCCTTTCCCTTAAGTTGAACAATTTAGAAGGATGGCTCGATAGCTACATTCTGCCAAACTGCAGCAAGATTTACCTCTTATACTGAGAAATTATAATTGAAAGTACCAGGAATCAGTTTAACATTTTCTATTTCTGTTGCTAAAGCCACAGAAATTGATGCTGTTTTAAAAAGGCATTTTTCTAAGCAACAAATTGGAATAATTACATATCTACAGTTCTATTTTTCTGTGCAATGCTCCCACTTAAAGAAAAAGTCAGCAGAACACTATAGCTTGAGACCAAAATCTTTCATAGATTCCTATTGTTTTTGGCTACTCAGAGCTTTGCAAGTCATTAACCCATTAGCTCAAAGTTAAAGTGTGACAATCAATGTCATTTAAACCTGCAGGTCAGCTCTAGTATTCATAAATAATGTCAAGGCTAACAAGAGCTATATAAAACTTCTGCTTTCCTTTCATCTTCAGTCCCCTTTGAAAACATCAGATTTGGCATTTGCAAAGAAATAACTTACTGCAGGTGCTACATTTCAGTATGATATAACATAAATTATGCACTCAAAATTCACTAGGAAACTTTATTAAGAAAGCATGCTGCTGCGACCTGCATTTATTTTCAAATTTTCTAAAGTTGTTATGTGCACGGAGATGGTATGAAAGAAGCCAAGTAAGAAACAATCACAATTGGTTTGTTCAAAATAGTTGTATTCATTAAGGAGGACAACAGTCTTGGGGCTAAATTACAAGACTGGACAGCAACAGATCAACATTCAGTTCCTGGCTCTGCCAGAAACCTTGTGTGATCTTGGGCAAGTCATGGAGACAGACCTCAGTTTCTCCTTCTGTAAGAGAAAAAAATGACCCACCTGCTATTTTTTCTTTTCTTCAGTCCTAACCATTGGGTCAAGACTGGCAGGTGATTAGGCTGCTCTTGTGTCTGTTTATCACAAATCCATCCATTTCTATCTCACTGCATATCAGCAAGGGGCCTTTTTGGCTTCCTTGTAGGAATGCTTACTGGGATTATGGCTTAGAAAGAGGAAAAATTGAATTCCCTCCATCGTGATGGTTATAATTTCTACTACCATGCACTTGATAATGCAGTCCGACAAGGCTGAGACTCCAGAGGGTAGAGTACTCTACTAGCACTGAAGGTTCTGACTGCAAAATGTGATGATATGCCAACAAACAGGAACATGGAGGTGTGCGTCCACCAGGCCTGACTATGTTAGGTGGCCATGTGGTGACATTGCCACTAGGAAAGATGCTGGTGTCTGCATTCTGAAAAAACTGTAGAATTCCTGGTTGGGGCAGGAGCTCCACTAATGTCTGCTCAGCTCTCTAGTGCAAAGACAAAACTCTGGGAACACAGTGTAGACACAGGGCTTACAAGCCTTGTGACCAGCAAAACGGCACTATCTGCTGGAAGCAGGAGGAACACAAATCAGACATTCTTGTAGGAGAAATAGGGATAACAACCTCAGAGGAGTACTGGGAAGCTAAATTAATTGATCAGTTTCTGACAAGCACACCAAAATTCTCACATGAAATGTGCTTTAGAAATGCAAGGTATTAGGCAAAGGTGGGACCCACTTGTGAAACAATTCTTCAATCTCACTGAAACCACAGCCTCATATGACTGAGCTTCTGAGTAGCATTGTACTGAACCTGTGTTAGATATGGCTCTGTTTCAGCATGAGAAGAGATAGGGGTTCAGAGTGGCTGCAGTTAAATATTTTCTTTTATCTTTTTATTGGTAGTTAAGATATTGTGAATGTTAGTGGAATGCCTTATCATAAGTATGAGGGATAGCTGCTCTTGGCAGGCTCACAGAGAGGATAAGGCAGAGGTCAGCAACCTTTCAGAAGTGGTGCGCCGAGACTTCATTTATTCACTCTAATTTAAGGTTTCGCGTCCCAGTAACATATTTTAACATTTTTAGAAGGTCTCTTTCTAGAAGTCTATAATATATAACTAACTATTGTTGTATGTAAAATAAATAACATTTTTAAAATGTTTAAGAAGCTTCATTTAAAATTAAATTAAAATGTAGAGCCCCCTAGACCGGTGGCCAGGACTCGGGCAGTGTGAGTGCCACTGAAAATCAGGTTGCCTACCCCTGGGATAAGGAATTTGTTAGCTCTATCACTTAAAAGGGCTCTTTTTTAGTTGGAGGGTTAGGATGCTGGGGTCTAAAAGCTGAAGGACTATGATTGCAGTTCCAGCTCCCCTGTGATTTTTGTCTGCAGTACCTGGTTTCTTTACGAGAGTGTCCTGTGCTGTCCCATGTGCATATCTATGTTCAGGTACCAAGCTTAGACCCATGTTCCCAGGTTGGCAGTGGCTCACAGAGCTACTAGGGCACTGCCCTCAGCCTCTGATGTGGATGGAGCATCTCATCTCATTCTCTAGCCCCCTCTTTTTGAGCCAACAGTGCCCTAATTCTTCCTTTTAAGCAAGAAGAAGCAAAAAGAAGAAGAAGAATTCCTGGGACTACAAAAATAGGGGAGTGGAGGAAGTCCTTTTCCTATTGGCTATGAAACCAATTTACATTAAAGGCACTTTTCTGTTAGTAGCGTGTAAACACTGTCAGAGTGATCCTGGCAGAATGGCAAAGAGCCATTTTTTTGCTATTCTCTAGCATGAGTCAAGTCATCAAGCGTTAATAGAACATTACTTTGCATATGTTCCCTCAGTATTTAATACATTGTATTAACAACAACAGCTCTCTGTCAGTGAAGTTTTTTTTGTCATCACTCCTTCAGTGTGGCATGATTTGTGGAGAGTTGGTACCAGCATCTTTTATGGCACACCAAACTCTTGCTAAAACTGGCTGAGGAAATGTTTAAGGGTCCTGAAGGCTTGGTTTGTCTACTGCATCTGTCAGCCAACCTACTCCAACTGTCACTTGATGCAAATAGATCAGCATGGCACCGTCACATACAGCTGTGCATATTTAGCCTACGGGTAGTTCTGATTGTATTTAAGAGCAAGTAGGCCAGTTGCCACAGTTGAAATATATTGTCCATTACTTCTTATATGACTTTCAGAGCTTGAACTAATCTCACTTTCCTCTAACTTGCTAAGTCACTATTTGATTCTCATCCTTCACAGGACAACTAAGTTGTTACTTTGGGCTGGAATTTGACAAGGAGAAGTGCTACCACCTATACAAGCTCTTTACTTTTTATTAACTCTGCAACAGCTTTGATCAGTCTCTTATTAGATCATTTAGTGCTTGATTTGCAAGGGACAATAGGCCTAGACATTGCTTAGCAGCACCAATGCTTTACTCAGACTAGCAAGCATGGCAATCTACAAACGCCGCCAGAACGGAATTGTATCAATGCGAGTTCTAAGCTGGCAGCAGCTCACAGTTAATTAGAAAAGTACAACAACTGGTCATGATAATATCTATCCTAATCCCCATATACAGAATGGTGCTGTTGACTTTGGCGAGTACAGGGGCTGAGGGAAAGGGGAATATGAGTAGATACAACCTGGAATAAGTGTCTTTCACATGCGTCAGCAAGTTATTTTCCCCTCTCTAATTTCACTTTTTGGACCCCATTCTGAGTTACTTTAAGGTCCCTTTAGGTCACTCTAACAGCATAAGGTGGACTCAAAGGGAGAGGAAACAGGCTCTTATTAATAATTCCTGTATAGGGGGCCTCCCCAGGTGATGTAAGATTGTGCAAGAGTTCTGTGCCCACTCCACCACCAGCCCTGGCATCAAAGGCATGATACAGGTGAGCCAGTGGGTGGGGCAGGGGGAGTGGTGGCTGGAAAGCACTGGAATACAGTAGCTATTCTTCAATTCACATGGACCAGAGGGGGCAAAAGAACAACTGAGGAGCTGCACTACTTCTGTGGACACCCTTACTTCAATGTAACCTGCCCAGATTAAACTACTGAAAGGCAGGGCATGCCTTAGGCCTGGGCTGAGCATGCAGGTGCCTAAGCCTCATGTGTTGTGGGGCCCCACTCGTTCAGCGCTTTCTCCCAGCATACATTTAAGATCTAGCCTATCATGATCTTCTCCCCAATCTTCATTGGACTTGAGAACTCAACCCACTAGCCTTAGTGACCAGCACTCAGGTCAAATTCTTACCCCCTCCAGCCTTTATCAAAAACCTCTTCAGCAACAGGCCCACTCAAAATGACAAAGTCCTATGAATGCTTCTCCACCTCCTCTCATCATCAAATCTCTCTCACACTATTTACAGAAGTCTGCCTGAGGTTCCCTCCTCCAGCTCCACTTCCATTTCTGTCTTGTCTTTGCAAATCCTAGGGCTGACCCTCCTGAAGCTGGCAGTACTGGGAAGTTACAGAGAGATCATGAGAAAAGGGAGTGGACCAAGTAACTGGCCATTGATGATCTGTCATTGGCAAGTTATAAAGGACCTGCTCTCCAATTGTTAAAATATCTGACATCCCCATATCTAGCTATTTAGCTGACATCCCCATATCTAGCTATTTAGCTAACAATCTTATTTGTCCATCTAGGTACACACTTTTCTTCACTGCTCTGCTTCATCTCTAGTTATCTGTGAAGCACTGTGTTCTTCCCAGAGCGGTCCCTGATAATATGACGCAAGCAATGCCATTATGAACGTTTCATTACTCGCTGTGCGTTGCCAGATTGTAAAATATAGATTAAGCATAGAGGTCTTGTTACAATGTGCCCTACAATAGGCTAGTATTGTTACGTATTTATTACGTAAGTGATTTAGAAGAGAGATCAGGCACTGAATAACTGATCCAACAGAAGAGACTAAAACTAAGGTGATGCATATAACATAATCACCATCTATCTGCTTTGTGTTTCCTGAATTAGGGTAATTTATATTCTCTGCCTCCATGCAAACAGAATGTCACTTACTGCACTGTCAAACTTTATTTTAAGAGTTAAAAGGTGGGTTTATTATTCACACTGCTAACAATCCCTAGCAGCTCAAACATTCCAAGTGCCACAAATCAGAATGGTTACCATGGAACTGGTTACATGAGATTTAAAACAAATTAAGGCCCTGATAAAATTTGTTTTAGACAGACAAAGTGTAATGGGGAAAAGAGTTGCACAAAAATAGCCTACACTATAAGGTGCGTAGAAAAAAAAAGTGTATTTGAAATAAACATTGAAAGATAGAAAATTTAACTATTTTGCAGGCCTGCAAGGGCACATGTTTGAGAATGAGCAGGGGCATGTGTGTGTATGTGATTGAGTGAGTGAGCCAGATGCCCTGTGTTTTCCCCCTTCAGTCACTTCTCCTCATGCTTGTGGTGCATAGGCCAACACCCCGAGGTAACTGCCACACAAGGCTCTTGTGACTCTCCAATTGCAGACATCAGGTCAGGAAGTGTTTTGAAGGCCAGTAAACCATTCAACCCTTGTCTTCTCTTCATAAATAATTCCTCTAGACCATTGAGGAAGAAGAGTAGATGTTGCTTTTGGCTTCTTTATTGTTATGTGAGAGCACTCTCAGGTCCTCCATCTATGCAAGCAGCCTATTCCTCTGTGGGAAATCCTAGTGGTCTACTGGGAGTGGTGAGAGAAAGCAGTCAGCAGCGACTGCTCTCTTAGCTGGAAATCTCACTCCTGTGCATTTTTTATGCAATCAATCATGAAGGAAAGGTCAACAGACAGCTTTCAAATAACTGATCCATTTAACTACTGACATTGATCTGGGCCAGAGGAGTGGAGCTGGGAGAAGGGGAGGGGTTCAGTGGTCAATCAGTGGAAACCTGAACCTCTTTCAGACTAGCAGAAAGACTAAACGTACTCCCACAAGCTTTTTAACCTCTTACAATGATTTGCTTAAGGCATTAAGTGGCCCCTACACTGATGACTGAGCTGATTTTAAAAGAAAAATTCTTTTTCTGCATGAAATTAAGATTCTAGATCACAGGAGAGATTGGATTTGTCTTTCACAAAGGAGCGTGGGGCTGCACCGGTACATGCAATGCAGGGAAGGAGCAGGGGTTGTGCTCAATTTCAAAATCATAACTGATGTAAACTGGTAAAGCTCAGGGAAATTTCAGAGCTGATGCACTTTGGCCATAGCCTGGGAGGTGACAGGGTTGGTGACATAAGCACTTCCTGTTGTGCAACCCATAGAAAACTATTGGTATCAGCCAATATGGAGACCACCTAAATTCCCTCCCAACTAACGAGAACACTCCAGTGGTTAGCGTGCTTGCCTGCCTGGGACTCAAAAAAAACCTGGATTCTATTTCTTGCTTTGTTGTTAGTTGTCCAAGATCACAGAGGAAGGCTCTTAGTCTCTCTAGGTGCAATCCACAAAGCAAATTAGGAGCCTAAACTCTAGTTAGGTGCCTCAGATTCTGTGCATGGCCCCACTGTAATCCATGAAACCCCTGCTTGGCTGCTGCCAAACCCTCGTTAGGCGCCATAGGTGTTGGGGTTGTAAAATTTTTGATTGGGGCCGGGGATGGGTTGGACTCCAGGTGAGCCTGGGCAGTGAAGCCTCCCAGGCAGGGGGAAATACCTAGCATATGGGCCATATCTCTGTCATACCTAGTGCACAGGTATAACAGTCTCTGTCATGTTGATCAGGCCAAATTGAGTGACATTGCAACCCTGTGAGTCAAGCTCAAACACCACTGAAATCTGGCGCAGCCAGGCAGATAACTTGAGCCCCCTCTTCCGATTGTGCCCTGGGCCCAAACATTGGTGGGGCCCAGGCCCATATAATCTAATGCCTATGCTCAGTGCCTAACGTTCTGCTGTAAAAATTCCCTTGGTGACTAAGATTTAGACACTGGGACATGTGCACTGCTGCCTGGGCACCTATCTCCTCCGTAAGCCCCAAACTGATTCCCAAATCAGGGAATCTAGGCATTCGTCTGCCTATGCCACATGCAGGGTCTGACCCAGCAGGCTGCTGCTGAGCATGCCTGCCAAACTGGATCCCATTCAAAATCTGGCCAGAGGAGGTGGGAGAGATAGTGATGGTGGTACGATGCCCCTGTAACTTTTTAGCCAAGTTGTTAAAGCACTCACCTGTATTGTGGAAGACCCAGTTTCAATTCCCCCCGCTCTGCCTGAGATGGAGAAAGAACTTAAACAGGGGGCTTCTACCTCTGAAGAGAGTTCTTTAGCTACTGAACAATCAGAGCCATTGTCAGACTCATTCTCTTTCTGTCTGGCCCAATGACCGTTCGACTGTGGATAAATACTTATACTGATATTGGGCCAGAGAGAGAATGATTCTGTTGTCTGCAGGGTAGGGCACACACCTGGGAGGTGGGAGATGCCAGCTCTAGTCTCCCTTCTCCAGTCACTTTCATCAACAGTGGACCAACTTCAACCCGAAAAACAGGCCCTTTCTCTTAGGTACTTCTATGGTCCCGTTACTGTAGCATTTGAGCACCTCACAGTCTTTAACAGATTTACCATTGCAACACCCTTTCTGGGATAGGAAAGTACTATTATCCCCATTTTACTGATAGGGAACTGAGGCACAGAGGGTGGGATCCAGTGAAGGGACTAGGCATTGCAATGCTGAGCATTACAACGTCTAGCTTTTTAAGCATCTGGAAAGTCACAGGAACAACACAGTGACCCACTAACCTGAGTTAAGTGCCTAGACTCCCTATACAATAAATGGGGAGAAATAGGCACTTGCAAATACTATCTGCAAAAGCCAGCATGCTAAGTGAGGAGCTGCCTAAGCTAGCCATTGGGAGATGTCAAACACAGATGGGCATACTAAGCCCCTCCCCTCTCTCAGAGATAGGTGCCTAAGTCTGGGTTGCAGGGAGGTGCCTCGCTCTGTTTTGTGATCCATGAATAAGAACCATCCACCTGCAGTCAGGTGACTTAGATGCCTAAGTTGCTTCTTCCAGAATTTGGTGCCTGCCTCGCTCCACACAAACCAGCTGGAGGAGGAGGAGAAGGTGGTGGTGGTGTCCACCTTATAACCTATAACCCAATGGTTAGAGCACTCACACAGGATCTGAGACACATAGGTTTAGTTCACCTCTCTGCCAGAGGGGGAGAATCCCACTTCTCAGAGATGTGCTCTACCCACATTCTGATGGGATCCCTCAGATGCAAAGCCCACTGAAGAATTCCCATTGACTTAACTGGGCTTTGGATCTGGCGCCATCTAAAGGGAACAGAGTTCCTGGGTAATAGAGAATGGTTCCCCATGTTGAAAGAGTTAGATGATCCTCAGTGTCTCATGTGAGCTCTTTCTTAAATCAAGTGTAACAGGGAATGAATTTCTGCTTGAGACATTACCAGAACCAGAAGACAAGAAATCCTGTGTGTGTTTCTGTATGTCAGGGGAAATATTACATTTAAGAGAATTAGATAGCAAGCATAGGATTAAACCACAAAACTTATCCACTATGGAGAGTAATGTAAGGTAATCTTTTCTATAAAAGGCAGAAGATTAAAGTAAATAACTGAAAGAAGCCTAGGAAATTCTAAGCTTTCAGTAACTAGCCAGATGGAGAATGCAATCTAGACATGTATGCTACACCTTACATTCCACATGTCTGATACACAAGCTACTATTGAGGAATATTATGGTTTTTCATGGTCCTCTCCCTGCATTATCCCCCCAAAATATGTATTTAAATTGCTAAATTTAATTAATAAGCCATTAAAAGCACAATTGCTTTACAAATCTAATCACAAATGGAATTTGGGCAGAGTTTCCAAACCTCTAGCACAGGGGTTGGCAACCTTTCAGAAGTGGTGTGCCTAATCTTAATTTATTCACTCTAATTTAAGGTTTCATGTGCCAGTAATACATTTTAACATTTTTAGAAGGTCTCTTTCTATAAGTCTATAATACAGAACTAAACTATTGTTGTACGTAAAGTAAATAAGGTTTTAAAAATGTTTAAGAAGCTTCATTTACAATTAAATTAAAATGCAGAGCCCCCCGGACCAGTGGCCAGGACCCAGGCAGTATGAGTGCCACTGAAAATCGGCATGTGTGCCATAGGTTGCCTACCCCTGCTCTAGCATATGTGCTGTAGGAACCCACAGCTCTTCCCACTGACAGTACTCCTCTCTCTCCTTGCTTTTGGTAAATCTGGCAGGCTCATTATTTGAGCCAAAAGGATTTAAAACAAAATAACACATAAACCTAAATATGTTTTCCAGTCCTCATTTATCAATGAATTTTTATATTTGGCTTTTTCAACAAGTCTTTGTATACACGGTGGCAATATTAACTAACAGATAAAAGGGATGAAGGATTTCCCAGCAGCTAGGGTGCTAGGCTGGGATTTGGGTTCAGTTGCCTCTTTCTTCAAGATTCCTGTCTGACCTTAGGCAAATGAACTCAAAGAGAGTTAGGTGCTTTTAAAAAATCCTACAAAGAACCTATATCTTTAGGTGCCTAAAGACCTACAAAAAAATCTAGTCTTTATTCTCTCTGGCCCAGAACCACAAAGGTACAGAAATTAGGAGAGTAAATAGCTTTGTGGAACTGGGCCTCTGTACCTCAGTTACCCCTCTAAAGTACGAATAATCTTTATTTTGCAGGGGTGTTGTGAGGATAACGACTTTAAACATGATATATTATCAGATACAATGGTAATCGGGGCCAGATAAGTACAACATCTAAACAGACAAAGTCAAGGAGTGGGAGGCAGGATTCCATGCCACTAACTTGCTTTGTGATCTTAGCAAAGCTATTTAACTTCCCTGAAACTTCATTTTACCTATCTGTAAAATAGTCTTTTTCTAATAAATTCATGCTGTGTGGCTTAATTGATGTTTGTAAAGTGCTATAATAAAATCATATACCATAGAAATGCAAAGCAGCAGTATTCTGAGCTGCAGAGAAGAAACAATGTAAAAAGAAACATTTGAAATCACTGCTCCATGATACCAAACATCTCCAGAATCTGAGATTAAAAGCAGAGATGGGCCCAGGCCAGGCCAAGTTAAACCATATACGAACATGGTTCCAAACAAAGAAGAAAATGTTAGAAGGTTTATTTTAAGGGACTTACTCATTTGTAGACAAAACCTCCCTGAAAAGCCCCACTGGCATCAATAGACCTGATTCTCCACTCGCTTGCACTTTTGTCTAATCATTTACACTTGTGCTAAGTGGGTGTAAAAAAATGGTCATGATTGTCATCCACTGTGGAGAGGTGTAGATAACTATGCAGAGTACAAAGCAGTAGTAAATCAGATCAACTGGACTAGTTTCAGGAGCAAGACAAACAGAATTTTTCTCTTGAGGGAGGCATTAAGATGAACTTTTAATCAAAGAATTATCAGAAGGCACAATGTCCCATAGGGACAGAACTTCGGTTTATTTAGCCAATGGTCGCTTCCTTATTGATGGTTTGTGTCCCAGAGTAGAAAGACAGGTGAAACCCATCAAAGGGATGTTGGCATAAAGCAACTAGGTAATGAGAGCTTACATATGTTAGGAACAAATAACCAGCTGCATATGTGTTTTACTAGAATAGAGTCCTGATTCTCTTATACACATTTCAAAAACTGTGTGATGTTTTAGCACTAAAAACTGAAACCAAGCTCCAGTAATCTGCAGTTCTTCAGCAGGATAAACAAGACTCTTGCCCTTATTTTGATTAAGGAGAGCTATTACATGTTTTTCCTGAAGCTATTAGTCTGCAAGGAGCATGCTGTAATTTACTAGCCCCACCAAAAATATCCTGTTAATGAAATGAATAGGAAATTAATGCTGTCAGGCAGAAAGCTCTTTTAGCTAATAGTTCTTGCACTTCTCATTGAAATGTTAGAGAGCAATTTTCATTTTCCAGTTATCTGAAGTTAAAAACAAAATGTAGTCTCACTGATAAGTACCTTGATCATGTTGTCTCCAGGCATTATGCATTTTTACAGTATGGCAATCCACACATTGTACATTAAAACCAAAGTCTTTCACTCCTTCTGTGACACTAACAAGCATTACAGAAAACGCTGCACTATGAACAGCTACAAGGAAATGAGTGTTAGAAAACATCCCATTGCATGTACAGTAGGTTACTTAATGCACTAGTACAACACCAATGGAAACTTGTGTTCAAAATCTGCCTTGGCTCCCAAATGGAAATGGGTCTGTTAGTCCCATCTTTCTCTCTCAGGGACATTAGGTACTGCATAATTGAAAGGCAAACTCATGAAAAGCCTGCATCTGAAACAGCATGCATGTTCCAAGTCAGGATGGAGATACACTGACAGAGCCAGATGGAAAAGGGTGTTTCCCTATATTGGGCCCTATCCATAGCCCACTGAAATAAATAAGTGTGGCTACTTCTTTGGGATCTGATCCTACTGGCTTTACTCAAGCAAAACTCTCATTTAAGTTAATTGGAATTTTGCCTGAGTAAGGGCTGCAGGTTTAGGCCCTTGGCTTTTAATAAAGAGGCAAAGCATACATCTTCAGTGACAGAAAAAAAGCTAACTGGAGAGACTAAAGGACACAAACAGTGCTGGCTGTGTTTTTCTCTCCTGTTAAATCCTCTTTCAGGAATTCAGCTTTGAAGCTGTCTTGAATTACAAGTCTGACACTTCCTTTGAAAATGCTCTCAGAGTGATGAATGTCTGTTTAACTGTTTTTTTATTTTGAAATACATTATTATAAGGCCTTCTGATACTGATGGAAATGTCTATTACATGAGTAACAACTTCTGGCAAAAGACCAGCCTATAACTACTTCCATCCCAAGTAATTTGTACAAACCTTAAGCTGAAGCAGTTAACTGGTGCTTGTACACCTCCTCAATTTATTAGAAAATGACAGAACTAGAAGTAATCAGAATATTGATTAAAATGACAGGACTGAGCCTTCAGAGGACAAGAGTGGCTCTTTTAAACACACAAGATTGAGTTTGATTTGTTTGAGGGTGTGGGTGGTTGATATTTTTGAAACTGACTTTTCCAGTTTAGGACTCGGTGCAGTGTTTCATGCTCTACTCAGTTTCTTGACAAGGTGCAGGAAAGCTGAAAAACTCAGATCTTGTTTTATATTTATATTTATTATTTCATAGACCATATAAATGTCTTAAGTATTAGCCTAATTTGTGGGTACAAATGAAACTGGAGGCTACCATGGACTGCAGGGGTCCAGTGTCTGGAGAAAAGGACTAGGAGTCACCAATTCCTGCATCCCAGACCTGGCTGTAAAACTGATTCATCGCAAGCCTAATGTTGCACGGCACAGGGGTAGAACACTGCATGTATAATCACAGTTAACATAATTAAGGAGAACATTTCTGCAGGACCACAAAATTACTCCTACCTCAAAACAGGATCAAAACCAAAAAGGGAAGCAAGTATTGTGACTAAGTATCTTATTTAGAATCATGTTTCCTCTGGCTAATACTAAACACACACACAGCCTTATTGTGCAGCCTGCACACTTGAGAGCAAAGCAGTGAGTGTACAAGAGGATGGAGACTTGCTTGCTTTGCACTGAGCAGAGGCAACTACTCACGTGTAAGGTGGGCAGAATTTAACCAAGTACAGTATTTGTAAAGCACTTTGATAATGAAACTCACTTTGCGTGTGTTCTATTACTGTTGATTTATCTCGACCCTACTTGACTGTGACTATTCTACAGATTTTTTACTTAGGGCCCAATCTTGTAGTTTGTTCACAGGTAGAATGCCCATTGACGTCAATGGAAGTAATGTGCACATAAGGACCAGATCCTCAGCCGGTACAAATTATCTCAACTGAAATCAATGGGGCTATGGCAATTTATATCAGCTGAGCATCTGTGCCATGGGCTACAGGATCAGACACTATGGGTATACGGTAGACATAACACGTGAAATGAAATTCAGTCAGATGCTAGTTCAAAGTAAAAGAAAAATCAAACATTTAAAGTTCACAATCATTTTCTAAACATGGTTCCTTTAACCACAGTTCTTTGATTAAAAAATATATTCCAGATCTTTGCTTACAAACACATCTGGAGTCATCCAATGGTAAAAGGACACTGGGCCCACAAAATCCTGTCTGCCCCTTTAAGTTTATCTCATCCCCACTTCCTTGCTATTTTCATTATATCCTTCAATCCCCTCTCTCACCATAAATATGTCTCTCTCTGTGTCTCTTGAACTCACGTACACTGTTGGCTTTGGTCAGCAACTCAGTCCATGTGTTTACTTCACTTTGAGTAAAACAGTTCTGTCTGAATTCTCCAGTTTACTCATAATTTCCTAATGATTAGACAGACCAAGTCTGTTTTTTTTAACCCAGTGCCACTGTGAACAGCTTACTTGCTTCTATTTTATCAGCCTGTTTTTATTTTTTTAATACTCTTGTTAGATCATATTCTATTGTTCTCCTCTCCAATGAGAGAAACTCTTTTGTTTCTCTAGATTTTCTCTAAAAATAGGCTTAAAATTCATCTTGGTTGCCATGTGTCACGCTGTCTCTAAGGCAATAATAGTCTGCCCGTGAAAACTTCAGCAAACCTGAACCCTGTATTCCAGATGAGGTTGAATGTTAGTGCCTTGAATCATGTAATTTCTTCGGATTTGTCTTCTCCCCGCTCCACTGATGAATCTTACAGTCATGTTTGTTTTTTATCTTGCAACCCTACACTGATGATTTGAAGGGTTTTTTTCTGCCATCACCTCTAGGTTTTGTTCTAAGTCATTTTATACCACAAGTGCTGCATTTCATATGTGTCTTATTTATTACTGCTACCCTTCCTCTTATTAGTACATTGTATGTTATGTTAAACTGCATTTTCTGTTCACTTGCCTATTGCAGTTTAAAGGGCAGCCAGATCCACAGCTGGTGTAAATAGAAGTAACTCCACTGATGTGGATGAAGCAGCTATGCCAGTTTACCACCAAGATCTTGCCTATAAGATTGAAATCCCCCTGGTTCTGTTTGTATTGCTCCCTATTACTATCCACAAATAATGATCGCTACATCTGCCCTTCTTAGCCAGATCATTTACAACTGTTTACAAAGCAGGGCCCTTAAAACTAACCATTCAGGGTAACTCTCTTTCAAACCAGGCAACTTACAATGTACAGCCTCCCTCGCTGCTTCCTGTTTGCCAGACAATTTTCTACCTAATCAGCTATTATCCTCCCTAGACTGTGATGCCTGACATTAACCAAACAACTTCACTAGGGAAGTTTATCCACTGTTGTTTTTTTTTTAAATTGACACTGGGTTGCCTCCACTGCAATCTAAATGAACTACCTCCCAATTCAACAAACAGCTTAATGTAGCTGAAAATAGATCTGCTTTTTTTTTTTGAGGTGGGTGACTAGCAATCTTGTCTTAGTTAGCCTTATTCCTTTAAATAGCCTTGCCACTGCAGGAATGTTGATTATGCTCATGCTTATTGACTTTATGAGTGGTCCTGCCTGTCCACCTAAGGTGTTAATCATTTGAGTACTGTATGTGAGCACCAGATAAAGAGTACTAGCTTCTGTGAATGCCTCAAATACTTCAAAATAGACCTAGCAGAGTTTCTAAGTTCTCCTGGGGGTATCTTACCTGCATTGCCTCCCTTTAGAGATGTGGCTGGAAGTTTGGTAAGTTAACTGAACTTGCATCTTAGTGTACTCCTGGAGAAGTTCTTGCCTTGCTATTTGTATAAGGGGAAAGAGGTTCGCCATATCTTCTTCACCCTCCCCTCCACATCCCTTCCTACTAATAGGTGAGTGCAGAACCATGAGCAATAGTAGCAGGCAGGATTTAGCCCTGTCTGTGCTGATTCAAGAACACTGGGTTGTTCAGGTTTAATTAAAAAAATCTGCATTTATATATCTGAAAATTAATAAAAATCTTTATGGAAAAAGGTATATATATATCTATATATAGATATATATATATCTCTTTTCTTCTTGTCAATGTGCCTTTCGATAAGTCCAAGGGTTTGGTTCAGGAAGACTTTCCTTTCATTAGTATTTTAGCCTTCTTTCAATAAATGACAACATTCAAAGTTTAATTCCCTCCATCAGATCCTGCAAAAAAGTTCATAATTCCCCATGACTGACGCTGAGCAACTCAGTCTATAATTGCCATAGCCTATAGGCTTCACCTCAGCCCACTCTTTTTTTGGAGGAGCAAGGAGAATAATGTGCAGGATATTTTCCTGGCCTCAGGAATACTGATATCATTCATTTTGTGTAAAACCTGTAGAAATGTGCATTTCTTAGAGCCGGTACTGGTAATATTTTTGGACCACCCTTTGATAACTGGCCATCTAATTGTACCAGCAAAATGTACATGTTTGCATGTTGCACATGAAGATGTGAGGTTTGCATGCACACAGCAAAAGAGGTACCTGTGCAAGCAATGAGCACAAGACAGCAGCTACCAGTTCTGCACGCTCAATTGACAGTTTGCATGCCCAAGTGTAGGGGGAGTTGGGTGTACTTCTTTTTAGTAGAAGTGGAAGAATGGCCTATGGGATTATTAGTATTATTTGTATTACTCCTGGGGGAATTCTGCTCTACTGTGCATGTGCATAATTAATGAGCTGTGCATATTTTAAGTTTTTTTGCACAGAAAAAAGCTTCTGACAGAATGTTGCTGCAGTTCCACCTTTTGCCCAGCAGAGGGTGCAGTGGCACAAGAACAGCAGCCACTCCCAGCAGAGTGGAGGCACAGGACCACAAAGGGAAAGGAAGTGCAGTGATGGGGGAGGGGGTGCAGAGCTACATAGGGACAGGGGAGTGGCAGGCTGGGGGCACAGAGCCACATGGGAACAGGGGAGTGGCTGGGTGAGGGCCCAGAGACACATGGGGATGGGGTACAGAGCCACATGGGGGTGGGCGGAGTGGGTGTCTGAGTAGGGGTGGAGGGACACACAGACAGTCCTATGATCTTGACCATGTGCTAGTCTTACACTTCCTGGATCTGTGAATACAAGTTTTGCACAAACAACAGGATTTTGTGGACACTCTTGAAGGGATTTGAGATTAGTCTAGTCTTGACAATTTGGTGTTAAGCATCTTGGAAGTTTTTTTCACAGAATGACAATACCTATGTAACAAACCTGCTATTCCTTACCACTCACATCTCCATTTCCTCCATTCTCTAGAGCAGTTTCCTCTTTTGTCTTGCTTTTGCTGCAAATATTTTAGAATAAACATTTTTACTGTTGGCTGAAATGCACCTTTGTGAAGCTCACTTTATAACAGGGATCCAAAACCACTGCAATGAATTTTCAGCATCATCATGGCTTTGGCTTATACAAGGTGTCTTTCAGCACACCGAATTCTTTAATATTTAAATGTCAACAGCAGGAAAGAAAAAAATAGATTGAGAAAATCGCACATCTCTGTAAACCAATAATTATACTATAATAGTTTGGTTGTTCTTCTTCTTCTCAAACAACAATAACAAACTCAAGCTATTCAGACTGACAAAGGAGACAAATTTCTTCCTGGTACAGAAATCCAAAGACTTAGTTAATTGTCCTTTATGAAACTATGCAAAGAGAGAATTCTGTATAACCCTTGATTATGGAATTTAGTGTCACATCTCAGCTGTTTAAGAGATTACTGTTCACTACAGGTGAAATTCACCCCTCTGCAGAGGGCCAGAACAAGAGCTATGCATCACTTAATCCCTCAAAATACAGCTCACTTGTGCTGACCCTCTGTGCAGAGCCAAATGCATTTCATTTTACATTGTAAAAGACACAAAGCCTGATTCTAGTCTCACAGCAGTTAGACTCCAGTGTAACTCCACTGATTTTGGACAAGTTATCCCTGATTTGCATCGATGTAAATGAGACCACAATCAAGCTCACAGTCACAACCTTCATGGTGTGTTTTTAAATTCAGTGGGCCAAGCTCTGCTCTTTGCTACTCTAATGTAACAGTGAGGAACTCCATTGTACTTTACTTAATCAATGGACTGCTCAGAATTTGGCCCAACATCTGTGACTTTTTCATCCAAAAAACTCATTTTTATGTGCCTGCAATTCAAATATGTGTGGGGAAAAAGGTAGAAAGTTTCCATTTTTGTTTATACAGACTGTCTTCTGTAAAAATAAAGAGACAAATGAAACAAGTCTTAGAAGAAAACTTAGCTCTTTAACTTAGGTCCAGCTTTCCTTGTTTTCTACCTCATGAGTTAAACTTAAGGAGCAGTGTATCAACTTCCCACTCAAAACAATTCCCATTGATTGTGAAAGGCTACGGCAGGGAGCTATAAGTACAATCTCTCAGCAGCCCTGCTTGAGGATTTTCACCTCCTGAGCAGGGCTGGCTGGTCCATTATCAGAATCTGATTTTTAATTATTCATTAACTGAGAACAATTTATCGATTAAGCAGTTGTGAACAAACAACTCAAGGCCCCACAAGTGCAACAACCCCTTATACAGGTCAATAGAGCTGGGCAAACAAGAGGTCAATTCAAAAGTTCCTGCCCAATTTCCTTCCACAGCCAGGTCTTTATGAGCAAGCAGCCATGGAAGAGATCCTAGAAAAATAAACTGTGGAAACATTTCAGTGACTAAACTGAGATTTAGCAAGGTTCTCAAAGAGTGCATTGTTGTAGCCTGCTCTCATCAAAGACCACAATTCAGCCTCAGAAATGGGGCTGCTCAAACACTGCTGCAGAGTTAGCTATATAGTTCAGGAATTCACTTCCTAACTGTACAGTATGCCTCACAAACACCTTTTGTTCTGGTCATTTTGTGACATAATATTTGAAGTAAAGCAAACACTTACACACACACAGTATGAAAAGTCCCATTTATGCACATCAGGCTAAGACTAGGGTAAAGTCATTAATTAGTTCTTCACATTTTGTTAGATGACTGGTATTAATTACTGAAAACTGCTTACTCACCTCACTCCAGAAAAAATGAAGCAGCACTTCATAAATAGGTACCTCTGGTACCTTAATAAACAAATAATAATCTAATGATATAAATGTATTACTATTCATATAGAACTTTTCATCCCAAAGAATCCCAAAGCAATTTACAGTCTCAAAGCAACGTACACGCTATGTACTGGTCTGTGCCTTTAAGGCACAACTGTGCACTGGGGTGGTGTGCGTGCACCCGTGCATCTCTCTCACACACACACACGATACAGATAATTCTTCTGGTTTACCCAGAAGCCCTCCTTAGGCTCCATGAGAGCATAATACAGTGGCAGCTCTGCCATCTTTTAAATGGGAGCAACATGGACTCAGGGGAGGGGCGGGAAATCACAGTCAACTAGCATTGCCCATGTTGCTAGAATGAAATTGTCACCATCCACACATTGCATGCATTCTCCCTTTCCTTCCATCTGTGCAGAGACAGCCTTAATTTTTACCTTCTATTTAGGAATTATTTGACCTAACACTGAAGGGCAGCCACCTCTGGGGTGGAAGGCACCAGCTACTTAAGAGCACACAGAGGTAGCACAGGAGTTTCAGGAAGGAAATGAAGGAGCATGAAAACCCCAGAGGAAATTCTAAGACTTCGTATTTGTTGTCATGTTTCTGTGCTGCACAAGCACAGGAGCAGGTCAAGCAGCACATGAGAAAGTGCCTGTCTGGATTTCAGAGGTTAAAATCAGGCACAATCTACAGCTACCCTAAAAGAGCAACATGGAAATGGTTCACACACAGTGAATCTGACAAATTTTGTTTTCCCTCAGCCTTGCAAAAAAACAGCAACGAAATGAATTGCTTTTTGGTGGCAATCTCCCATTTTGATCAAAAGCAAAATGCCTCCCTTTCTCAGCAAAGCCAGTTAAAAGTTAAAAAACAAAAAAACAAGTAGGAAATTTCAGAAAATGATAGCAAATTCATACAATTTTACACTGTCAGCTCTTTCTTTTTTTTCTAGCCTTCATCCTAGCTGTTAATGCAACAGCTGGAGATGTGAAAAATGTGATTTGTGGTTAATGACTACAAGCAGAGGAAAGGGCAATGCATATCTCAGGGGACTGTCAGTGGAATATGGAATTTTTTCACTTTAGGACACTGGTTCAAGTCTGACCTCAGAGTTTATACCATCTGGTGGCTGTGTGGTGGCTTACATGTGAAATGAGTTACAGAACTCAGCCCAGTTCCTTGTGCATTGAGGAGACAATCATACCTCTCTCCCCCTTCCCCAGCCCGGAGACCTGCAAAACTGTATCTGCCACTCTGGGAACCCCTGACAAGCAATACTGTCCCACGTGCAAATACAAAGTCCAATGGTTTAAAACAAAGATAACTTTATTGGGTGGGGGAAGGGGGGACAATAAAATAAACTTGTGAAAACCAGCAATTAATAAATGAACAAATTTTGTGCAATAAGACTCCCACCCTCTTGGTTGTTTCAATTGTAATCCCAACCTCAGTCCTCTTAAAAATAGTAAGGGTTTGGGGCATTCAAGCCACTTCCCTCCTTCCCAGGTCCCCACTCACAGTTAGCTGTCCTAGGCTGAAGAAGTCCAAGAATGCTGGCAGGCCAGTGCAGCCTGGCTACTCTAGGGGCTCTTCCAGCTGACCCAGCTCAGGTGATTTCAGCTTTAATTGCTGGCTAAGGAGACCCACACCAGAGTCCTTAGGTAGGCTGTTGCTCTCTCTGCAGCTTCAGCCTGAACAACCTCAGCTCTGCGCCATCTCTTGCTTTAAAGCTACTACCACTGCAACTCTGCACTGTCTGCTGTTCTACAGTAGTCTCTGCTCAGTTCTTTATACAGGGATCAGTGGTATCTGGAACCCTTTACAAAGACATCTCCACCAGAGTTGCTTACATGTGGACAAATATATTACTTCAATGTGCAGTGATGGCAACCTGGGATCTTTCACTCACTAGCACTACATTCTTTAAAACAAAACAAAACAGCTTTCTACTTGCTTCTAAGTTTTAAAAATAAACATAACTCCATTGGGAGTCTTGCCTGAGTGAAAACTGCAGGAATTCGCTCACATTTAGTCCATGGTCTGTAACAGGCAGTTTCTCAGAAATGTTCCAGATAATCATAATTAAAACCTTTGTGATCCTCAGTCTCAAAAGTTTTGCCTACATGGAGGAATTTACAAAAAACAACAAAATTCCATGAAAACTAGCATACTTAGTGCCAGGAGGAGCCCTTATGTAGACAAAGCTCCAGCAGCAGACTGCATTTTTACCTATGTACCAACTAAACTATCTTTCACTAGGTTTAAGTTACATGGAGCTGAAAACTGGTCTGCCTGTGGGAGCATAGATGATACTAGAGCTCCCGTTGGGGCTAATCCTGGTTCAGCCTGAAAACACATTTTTTTAATCTGCTTTGAAAAACTTGTAAGTGTCAAATTTGTATAAAGTTATGAATGAATTAAGTCAAAGCTGGGTTCTGATTTCCATGGAACTAAGATGTTTCTAAGAATTTGGTCCACAGTTTGATTTTTAAACCCTGATGCTCAGAAATATCACATGTGCCACATGTCAGTTGTTTTCTAAAGGGGAACAAACTCCTATGCTGCAATTATCAAATTGTTTTATGAGAATACAGTCTAACATTCATTAAGTGTTTTGAGGTTTCATCTATCAACAGTATATAGTTAGTTTTTTTGGGTGTGTGTAAAGCCAATGTTTAATTTGCATTGTTCAATGGTAAATTACACCAATAATATCTTATCAAATGTTCTGTCATATTAAGTGAGCGATGATTGCATAAACCACCAGAGGCGCACTGTCTCAAAGAAACCTTAATTGCACTAAGCAAAGAGGTTTATTTTGTTGTTTTCTTAACAGCCTTTAACAACATCAAAGTGATATAATAAGAAATGCTGCCAGCGATTTCAAACTTCAGTGACCACTGAAGTATAATTTTACAAAACACTGACAAAATGGGAAAAGTACAAGGACACAGCAGCTGCAAATAAACTTCTAAGCACTTTAGGAGCACATTAAAGAAAGGTAAGAATACACAGAGGGCTGACTGGCTGACTCCCACAGCCTCCTATGAATAGGTAATGATAGATAGCTCTGTAATGCACGCATACTTTTACTCCTAGCCATGGTAGGTCTGGTAACATATTGGAAAAATACTTAGCAACCGCCCCCTCCCCCCTACACACACTTTTTCCAAATGATTACAGATAAAATCTTTAAAACTAGGGTCCTATCTGCCCTGTATAGACATTACAATTCTCATGGAACTTTTCATGTTTGCCCCAGCTTCTTTAGCCAAAATGTTCCCATCTCCATGCTGTTACATAGTGTGTTGCAATTTGTCTGGATATCTGCTTGCTCCCTGGAGAAGTCTCTATTGGGTGGCCGGGTGCACATATAGTTTGTGAATTCTTGCATATATACTTCTCAATGATGTACTGAGCAAAGGAATGGGAACAAAAATCTTCTGAGTTCTAATTCTTATTCTACTGCTCTCTGCGTGGCCTTGTAAAGACACATAACGTTCTTGTATGTCCTGTGTGGAATGGTGAGAATTAATTAGTTATTTTTATAGAGCACTTTAAATTTTAAACCATAAGCACTTTTTAATATTATGTACTTACAAAAAGTGCTAGATATATTGCTAATAAAATACCATCTTTGACATGTAAAAAACATCTCTGTAGCTTACTGTATTTCATTCTAACTTTGGCCTTCTGGAATGAAACCCTACAGGCAGGGGCGGCTCTAGGTATTTTGCCACCCCAAGCACAGCAGGCAGGCTGCCTTTGGTGGCTTACATGCGGGAGGTCCCCGGGCCCGCAGATTCGGCGGCACGCCTGCGGGAGGTCCGCCGAAGCCACGGGACCAGCGGACCCTCCGCAGGCATGCCGCCGAGGGAAACCTGCCTGCCGCCCTCGCGGCAACTGGCAGAATGCCCCCTGTGGCTTGCCACCCCAGGCACGTGCTTGGTGTGCTGGTGCCTGGAGCCGCCCCTTCCTATAGGGCATCCTTTGTCATCTGGCATACAGTTCCCAAGACTAAAGTGAAAGAGGTTTGGGGTGTTACTCCTTTATACAAAAGTGGCTAGGCAAAATTTGGCATCTTGTAGGTTTTTCCAGTAGGGAAAATAAACTGATGAGGGAGTCTGGGTACTTGTGATGCAATCTCGTTTACTGACAAAGAAAGTACAAAGTTCTGTTTCCCTGAATATAGGAGAAACCAGAGTAACAGGAGACAGTTTCTTTGCTCATAGTGCCAAACCCCTTTCAGCCACCCTCTACCCCACCACACCAAAAAAAAAAATAAAAAATAAAAGCTTTCACACTAGGCTTTTCTTAGGGGATATTTATTTTTAAAATGATGACATGCCAGTATCATATTGGAAGACATCCAAGACAATGCCTTTTGCTTTCAGTTTCCTGGCTTTACTTTCTTCCTGAAGTTGTTAAATAATTTCTGCTCAGTGCATTCTCTTCTCCTCTAACTCTGTGTTTTATGTCTGTCTGTTCTTATAGTATGAAACAGGAGTTTAAGAAAATTTTATTGCCTCTGGTGGAGTCATACAAAAAATGCTTTGTATGTTGAATAAAAATGTGTTTTTGGTAAAAACAGATCCCCTGGGGGTGAGACTGTGTATACTGGTTTACTGCATATTTTTGGTCTGTTGAGATACGTAATAAATATAATAAAATGATAGGGGGCTTTGTTTTGTTTTTGAATAGACCTGTTGGAGGTGGACCTTCAGAAAAGCAATTACCAAACCAAACAACAACAACAAAAACCCAACACAACCCCCCAAACTCCAAATAAAAAAATATGGAATAAGGGCCAGATTCTCAACTGCTATAAATCACATGGCTCCACTGACTTCAATGGAGTTACACTAATTTACACCCATAGCGGATCTAGGCCATAAGTGTTTTTCAAGCAATTTGGTAGTACAGCTGCATGCTGCTCACATTTGTTCTTTTAATGATTGATGTGACTGTATGCATGAGTAATAAATGTATTAATGGATCTATATGCATATATAGATATCAAAATTTCTAACCAGTCCTCTGGCAGAGTAAGCAACAGGCAACAGTCTGTGAAGAAGGATGAACTCTGTGTCTCACATGCCCATCAATTCAGAGGGCTCCAGACTAAGTGCTTGTGCACGCTACAAAATTAGGTCCACTTAATTTAGGTCGACCTGCAGCCACTGCAATAAGTCAATTGGCTATTAGTGTCCACACTACCCTCTTTCTGCCGATGAAGCACATCCTCACCAGGAGTGTTTGCACTGACTGAAGTGGAGTTTTGTGAGGCACTGACAGCCACACAGGGCTCACAACTGGACCCCTCATCCGCCCTGGGGTGAGAGCCCCAGCTTTTAGCCCTGCATAGGCTCCATTTCTCAGCACAGAGCCTACCAGCAGTGAAATTGACATTCTTGTCAATTTCACACTGCTCTTTTGTCTCTGCTTAGAGTAGGGGCACCCTTGAGTGCTCAGGGAACTCCCTGGGGAGCTGGGAGCCTGGGCTTTAAGCACCCTGCAGCTGGGCTCAGAGCGGGGAGCCCAGGCAGCAGCCTGCTGGGAACAAGGAGATGGAGGGAAGCAGGGCTCCCAGTGGGAAGAGGGGAGCATGGGCAGCAGCCTGCTAAAGCAGGTAACCAGTAGCCTGGGGTGGCAGCGAGGCTCTAGTTGGAGCCTCCTACCAACCTGGGGTGAGAGCCTGAGCTGTGAGCCAAGCCAGGGTTCACAGCAGGGAACTTACCAGCCTTTCACGCCCTGTGGGAGCCGTGAAATTGACAAGAATTTTAGCTAACAGTGGATATAAGTAACAGTTTATACAGGGATACTGCATTGCCCGAACTACACCGACACAAGCCCTATGCCTCTACTGGAGGTGGAGTTATCATGTCGGTGTAGTAGGGCATTTACATCAGCGGCAGCAAGGCTGTAGTGTAGCCACTGACATAGTTAGGTCGACATAAGCTGCCTTACCTTGACATAACTCTGTAGCGTTGACCAAGCCTAATCTGAACCAGTATGCTTTTGCTGCAGTGACGAAAGGAACAGGATTTTCTGAGGTCCGGCTAGATGTGCTTTGGGAGCTCCATTTGCTGCTATGAATGATAGCACTGTAGGAGCCTAGTGGGGTTGGGCAGGGGTTGTGGTAGGGCTAATACCGGTAGATCCAGCTCTCCATGGCAATTGTCCCTCTCCCCTTCATTAAGTGGATGCACTAGAACTGCAGCTCTGAAACTATGTAGCAACGTCCGATAGTTTCTACATTCTACAGCATAGGGGGGAGACTTCCTTCTTGCTCAGTTCAGGAGCCCATCTCAGTGATTTAGGATAGTTGCTGGGACCAGAATTAGCATACCTGAACACACAGCTCACCCACTGACCTCAAGGGGAAATACATTCCCATAAACACTGACTGGAATACACAGTTTTACATGGAATATGGGAAAGGAGGAAGAAGACATGCATATGTATTCTATTCAATGTAAACACAACCAAAAATACTGTTTTGACATAATTGATATAGGAGGATTTTTCAAAGGCCTGATATCTGTAAAAAAGAATCTCCTAATTTGTCAAACCAGACATTCCCAAATGGATGGATAGGGAGTTACACTTGCCAATCTCTTCAACTAAATAAGAATATTCCCCTTCCACAGCAAAATACACACCTACGAGAGAAGAGTGAAGGACTATCTAGAGCTGATCTCCTGAAAACTCAATGAAGTTTGGAAAAGAGAAGACTGAGAGGGGACATGATAGCAGTTTTCAGGTATCTAAAAGGGTGTCATCAGGAGGAGGGAGAAAACTTGTTCACCTTAGCCTCTAATGATAGAACAAGAAGCAATGGGCTTAAACTGCAGCAAGGGAGATTTAGGTTGGACATTAGGAAAAAGTTCCTAACTGTCAGGGTAGTTAAACACTGGAATAAATTGCCTAGGGAGGTTGTGGAATCTCCATCGCTGGAGATATTTAAGAGTAGGTTAGATAAATGTCTATCAGGGATGGTCTAGACAGTATTTGGTCCTGCCATGAAGACAGGGGACTGGACTCGATGACCTCTCGAGGTCCCTTCCAGTCCTAGAATCTATGAATCTATAAGCCTCTAAACAGTGGTGTTCATGATGACAACAACAACCTCAAATCATGAACAGAGATTTTATTTCTCCAACCACCAAGAAATATGGGGATTTTGTTGCTGTTTGTGGTTGTATTAGTGTTGTAGGCTGATTTGTTTTACTGGTTGGAATGGTTAGACTTTTGCAAAATCTTTGCATCATGGAATATCAAATATAAGGAAATTAATCTTTTGTTTTAAAAACCACAGGTTAGACAGTGCAATTAAAACACCCACATAAGACAGATCCAAAGAGTTTGCTATAAAAAACAAGAAAAAAAAGCAGCACGTTTTCAGTAACTACTAACCTGTGTTTTGGTTTCTAAATTACTCCTTTTGCTGTATGGCAAAGAGATCAACAATAATAATAGTTATAATATTTGTTAAATATTGTTAAATGCTCGCAAAATAAAACACACTGTAAAATGCTTTTATGCATAAAATTACATCTTTTCCTCTGAACCCAATGACCCAATAATTCTAAAAAAAACCCCAACAAAATAGAATTTTGGCCAGAGCCCGTTTTCAGATTTCAAATTACTTCAGCAGGACAAACCACTAGAGGGCCTCGTCACTGCAGTCTGAGGGATGTGTGATAAATTCATTAGGTTGCCTAAATTCTTGGTTTACGTGTACTAGGTGATGTTTTTCAGCAAACAAATCACAGGGTATTACTGTGTTTTGTTTATGCAGGATCTATCATCAATTTTTGTATTTTCCTATTTTTGTTTCCTCCTAGCATAAAAATTAGGCTTGTCAGTGATTCATAACTAGAGTTTGAAATACAGTGGATTCTGCAGAAATTTTATTACACTTTTGTAGAAGAATAATTTAGACAACCTCAACAATGAATGACAAATAACTGCTTTCAGTTGGATATTAAAATTCTGAGGTATGTTAACAGAATCAAGTCTGTATGCCCCAAATTTGATATAAGGTACTCTGAGACCAGCCTTAGCATTTTCATAACTCAATTTGCCTCCTCTCTGACAGAGATGTATAGTATTGATATGCAAAGAAGAAAAGTGGTTGTGCTGGTGTCAGGGACAATTAAGGTCCCTACTCCTGTGCCCATTAGCTGAGTGATTTGGAACTAGTAGAATGGTTTAGTCCATTCCTGTGGGAGATAAAGGACATGGATACTCGGTCTGGGGATATTGATTGAAGAGGACACCAACAGTAGCTAGGATACTTTTTCAGTGACAGAGAAGTTAATGATTTAGTGATTCATACAAGAGAAGCAGCCTTACAACCTTTGGTAATTGTTTGCAATGCAGATAGTACCACATGAACTGACCTTGTCAAATTAGCAGAATCCTATAATACTACCTCACTGGCAAACTACATAGGCAATTTTATCAATAAATGAATCTCTCTTCCCCCCCTCCACTTGCTTTTTTGATGCCAGATTGTTTTTCTTTCTTATTGAACACAATTGCTAGGAGTTATTTTCAGTGCAGGGAGACCCAGTGTTGGATTTCTGTTTCTTCCATTACTCGATGAAATGACCCAGGAGGCCTACAAGTGAAATTCACATATATATATATATATATACTTTTTAAATCCCACCCCCCGCACAACTTGCAAAAGCTAAATTGAGAAATATTTTATATTCATCATCTTTCTTAAAATTGATAGGAAAATAGACCTATCAGGTCAGTGAAGGTCTATGGCAACTGCTCTCTGGGCTCTAATGCAGAATGTCAGAGTGCACTTTCTCTCTAAACTACTCCTGAGCCGGAAGTGCAGCACAGCAAATAGGAATATGAAATAAGCTCACAGCAGGAAGAAGAAATGGGCTCAGCTGGGGGACAAGAGGCCTCAGGGGATTGTTAATGGGCCACAGAGCCTGTCATCTTGAGGTTGCCGTTTCTAATCCAGTTCAGATTTATAACAAAAGAAAGCTGTTACCATCTGAGGTCTTTCTGGTTGTCTATGTGAAATGAGTTGGTGGTCTCTCTCCCACACCTGTTTAGGCAGGTGTCTAAATTACAAAACCATCACCTCAACTCATACTAAGTCTCACTATTGTGCCCTGTCTACAATACAGAATTTTCCAAAAATTCCACATGGTTGCTAACTCTAATTTAGCACTACAGGGCCCCTAGCTGCCACCACTACTTTGAACACTGTGCTCATAGCAGGTCTTAATTGATGCCCCGCTTAAATTAGTGGCAGCAGCTGGTGGTCCATTTAAACTAGAGCTTCCGATACTGCTACATACTGATGGAGATGAAGTGGTGTTAGCAGATGAGGAGGAGGATTTTGAACTCTGTCCCTAGTGTATATAGACAGTGCCTCAGAAGGGAACATTTTATACAAACCAAGTTACAACAGGAATCAATTACAGCTCTCATTGGATCATTTTCTATCATAGAGAAAACCATTAGTAACAGCAGAGTCAAACGGAGTTGGAGTTAGAGATGGGGGTGATCTGGGAAAATAGATTCATATCAGAACTTTTCTGATTGTGTGAGAGTTCATATTCAGGTTTCTGGTTCAGGCTCAGTTAGAACAGTGTTTGATAGGCAAATGAACACACATACATCACCCATCAGCTTTTCAGTAATCTCCATTATCTCTTTCTACACCAATGTTCCCACCAGAAGATTTTCTAACCTGACAGTAACTCATCTACTGTGATCCTTAGCTTTTTCTCTTGAATGTTTCAACATTAAAAATATGTTTCATGATCTTTGTATTTTTAGTAGATTATAAGTGATCCACCAGTCCTGCTCCTATTGAAATTAACAGTAGATTTGCTATTAAGTTCAATGATTAGATACAACTATAACTGGGGCAGATAGTTTAGGGTATGCTTTCTTTGAAATATAGTGATTTATGTGAGTTCTCTAAATAACAAACAAAAGGGGAAGTTAATTAAAAAAGGTTTCTAAGAGTGTTTGTTTAGCTTAACATAAATGATTGAATTCACTGCTGTTCTTCCAGTTTCATTTCAACGGAGTTACACCAGCATAAAACTGGAGTAACCTAATGGTGATTCAGGCCTAAGATACCTAGGCATTTTTAAAGACCCAGGCTTGCTTCATGAGGATTAATTAAAGTACTTCAGAGAGCCAGTGTACTCATGATCTTTTTTTTTTTTTTTTTTTTTTTTAACCCTAATTAAAGAAAATCCATCAGCAAAAAGTGTAACTTCCCGGATGTGGGTTAGCACTATGATTCCTGTACAAGTGCACCCATTGTAAATCATACTGAACGTTATCCATCTAAAGGGAAGTGACAGATGATTGTGACTCCCATTAAATGTTTATCGCATCCCCTGCCATGTAATGCAATTAGATGGCAAGAAACAACTAATGTGTATCGCTCTGGTGGGAGAATGGAGAAAATATTGGATTTTCTCTCTTAATCTATTTATATCTTGCAGTGGGGGCATTAGGTAGATTAAAGCTGGAGACGCTGCCCCCATCCAGTATGCTAAGTAGTATTTGTCACTCACTGTGTTATACAATAGTAATAGCTGTAAAAACAGTGCAACTTTACAATCGTATTCAATTAGAAGGAGATGTGATGCTTAAGTTTTCTGCTCCCTATATGCTGTCTCATTAAATATACTGAAATATTTCATATAAATAAAAGAAAAAATTCTACAAATCTTTAAATGTGAGTATTGTTTCTCAGAACTTGATATAATAGGGATCAAACTGGGTGCTGTGTTATATTAATTACAAACTGCTGTGCAGCTTTAATAATAACACTTTGTACTTATATAGCACCCCTCAGATGCAGATCGCTAAGCCCTTTGAGAATACTGACAGACCACTCTGCACATCACAAATCCAAATAGTACACCCTTAACTAACTCTGATATATATGGTCCCAATCCTGTCATGGACTCCACCTGGACTCAGGGGCCATTACAGGATCAGAAGAATCCATAGCTGTTGCTACAGGACTGGTGCCATATCCCATTCGGTGGTGGGCTATCCTCAAATGATTCAGAAGCTCAGCGTGGATTTAGGTGACTTATCCAAAACTTTAGTAAACATCTGATCCCAAAACTGGGCTGGCAATTTCAGGAAATCAGGCTGCTTATCAGATTTCTGGCATTTCCTGATGTTAAATGGCTGATAATGGCTAGGCAGGTGAACTATGACTAGCTGGGAGGGAGGGCTAGCTTGGTGGTTTGATCATTGGCCTGCTAAATTCAGGGTTGTAAATTCAATCCTCAAGGGGGCTACTTAGGGATTTGGGGCAAAATCAGTACTTATTCCTGCTCATAAAGGTAGGGGGCTAAATTTGATGACCTTTTAGGGTCCCTTCCAGTTCTATGAGATAGGAACATCTCCATATATTTATTTAATGTAACCTTATTTTACTGATACCCTCTATCCCTCTTCCCATACACCCATTTGTTCCTCTAAGGCAGTAGACAGATGTCCCTGGAAACTAATCTTCTTTGTTTATATACAGACCAACTTAACACAGTCAGCAGTAGTACAATCTTCTCAACAGTGTCCAATTAATGCATCTGAACTCTAAATTAGAGAAAACACCATTAAGCATTTGTCTTCACTGCAGAGTTAACTCAGGTGATCAGCAGCTCTGGTCTGAGCACCTGGATTAGTCTAGCCTACATATAAGCATTTACACTGCAAAGCCATACCCAAATTACTGTCTTTTCCAGTGACTTGTGGGATAACTCAGCTGTTCCTCTGAGCACATGGGGGAATTGTGGGAAGGCACTGGAGGACTATCAGGAGGTGAGTGATTTAGCCTGTGGGAGAGTTACCAGCCTAAATGAATGTGGAACTTGGGTTCTACACTATGCCCCCAGCTTGGCTAGCTAGCCTGGGTTTAAAGCACCACCAAACTCAGGAGAAATGGTTTTGTGTGTGAACTGGAGGGGGTTAGAGACAATACCAGGGTAAGAGGCTAGGCTAACACTGTAGTGAAGACAATCCCTAAGCCCTGGTGTACACTACGGGATTAGGTCCAATTTAGCCATGTTAGGTTGATTTTAAAATGACTGCATCCACACAACCAACCCTGTTCCATCGACTTAAAGGGCTCTCAAAATCAACTTCTGTACACCTCCCTGGGCGAGGGAAGTAGCACTAAAATCGACCTTGCTGGGTCAAATTTGAGGTAGTGTGGATGCAAATCGATGGTATTGACCTCCTGGAGCTATCCCAGAGTGCTCCATTGTGACCTCTCTGGACAGCACTTTTAACTCCGATGTACTAGCCAGGTACACAGGAAAAACCCCAGGAACTTTTGAATTTCATTTCCTGTTTGGTCAGCGTGGCGACCTCAGCAGCACAGGAGACTATGCTGTCCCCCCCCCAGAATCATAGAGCACAGAATGTTTCTACACTTCCCCTATTATCTCCATCCCTGAGGTTATCGCAGAGTAGAAAGCGAAAAAAATGCACTCACAATGACATGTTTTCCGAGCTCATGAAGTCCTCCCACACTGATAGGGCACAGCTTAATGCATGGAGGCATTCAGTGCCAGAGGCCAGGAAAGAATTAAGTGAGCATGGAGAGCGGAGGCAGGACACGATGCTGAGGCTAATGGGGGAGCAAACGGACATGATGAAGGTCAGCTGACTCGGGTCTGTGAGGGCTAAAAATAGTTGTGTAGATATTGGGGTTCAGACTGGAGCCTGAGCTCTGGGACCCTCTATCCTTGCAGGATCACACAGCTCAGGCTTCAGCTGGAGCCCAAGTGTCTACACAGAGATTTTTCAGCTCGGGAGCATGAGACCTGAGACCCCAAGTCAGCTCACCTGGGCTAGCCTGTGCAAACATAGCCTTAGAGATGGAAGGCTCTGGAACCCACTACAATTCACTGTAAGCCATTCAGGCCCCTCTGTCCCCAAACTGAGCTGTTTTAAACATTTTAAAAAAAAGAAACGAAAACCAGGTGTTAGTCGTGTTCTGAGTGAAGGTTGAGGTCATAGCTTCATTTATCTGAACTGGGTCAGACAGCCTTAGTTTCAGCATTACCACTCTCAGATTTTCTCATTTTCCATGGGTTCCCACACAAACCACTCTGTTGCATTTACAGCTTCTCTTCTATCTGGCCACCCAGCATCCCTGAGCTTTCATCAAAAGAATGTGCAGCTCTTCATGTGATAACAGTGCATACACAGCCCCTCTGGCACTCAATGCAGCAGCAGCTTGAGCAAGGATGAACTCAAGCTGCTACTGTTGTTTGATCGATGGTGCTGGGAGTAATGCAGTAAGTTGGTGTCACCTTTTACGTGCCTCAGTCTAAAAAGCTGGAGGGAGGAGGGAAGTACACAAAAAAGTGTTCCACATTACTCAGTCTTTGTCAGGCTGGTTTGCAGCACTATATTGTTTTTCCTGGAGTTGCCATGTGTGATATTTCAAGGGGATTAAAGATACTCCACATCAGTAATAGATCTGGGCTAACAACTCAGAAAACAATGAGAACTATTCTGAACATACTCCATGTCCAGTGGAATCCGAAACCCATGACCAAACTAGATTTCACTTCAAAATTCTGGTATAAGCATCAGTAAACTAATGGGAGCAGAGACTTCACGTGTCAAGCATACCTTCTACGTTTGTCTGAGTTGCCTCTCTGCAGAGGCAGATAATCATAGAAACCCTCTCCCTAGAAATGTGGGCAATTTACAGGAACATAAAATGATCTGAACAACAAGCAGGACTTATAGCTTACCTGGCAAAATTTTGAAATGTCCTATTGCATTCAAACTACCGTAGCACTTCTGTTATTGACATATTTTCCTTAGAAAGGTGAAATATTTGAAAAAAATATAATGCTGGGATGTATTTTTCCCAATGCAAAATCCTGATCCTTCCCTGTGTATCATTTGTACATTGATCATAAGGAATTCTAAAGGAATTTCTAAAGGTTTCTGAGTCACTTCTGCTCATAAAGAAAAAGCACTTCTACTGAATCTTTATGTGTAATAATGTGATACCATTATTACTAAAAATAAGGTCAATTTATGGGGCAAAAATCAATACCAGCAATTTCCATTGCTAGATATATTGCTTTTATGTCCCTTGGTATATAGTGCTATAGCTAACTGAATGTGGCAGTCAATGATCCAGCATGCATTGCAAAGTTTTCCATAAAACTAACAGGAAAAAATTTTTTCTCAAGCTACAGTATAGGGATCAAATTCAGCACTGATCTAACTGGGTGTAACTCTAAGTCACTAGAGTTGCACCTCTTTACACTTGGGCTGGATTTGTCCACATTACATTATTTACTTAAAACTCTTTAGTCTCCCTTACAACACTCCCCCCATCCTCTGACTAAGAAAATGTATTTGCAGATAACTAATGTGTGAACTATAAGGGCAAAACATCTTTTCTTGAATTAAAACAAGGGAAACCTGTTCTTTTTCTCAGATTTAGGAGATGAAAGATATTATGAAAAGAAGAGCATTAAAAGGCTTGGAAAATGTTAACTTGGGAAGCCAAAAGTGTGGGCTAACATTTCATTTCTCTGTAGAGCCAGTTGAATAGTATACAATACACTTTGAATACAAAATTCAGTGAATCTTGATATTTTTTGGCATTATGAAGTATTTGCAAATCAGTCATGTTATCTGAGAACTTATTTGGTATATGAAAATATACTCTTAAGGGCAGATGGGGAATTATTTGTGAATTATACAATATAGGTTTTCAGCAATTAAGCTTCAAAACTAGTCAGGTAAGAAGAATATTAAGCTTCAAAATCGGTCTAGTAAGTACAGTATTTGTATTCAATGTCAAATGCCTTCATTCCAATGCATCATGCAGACCAGATTCAAAGCTTTGTGAATTCATGGCTACTAAAGGGCTTGAATATGACTGAATCAAACTAAAGTACTACTAGCATTCACAAAATATTCAGTATTTCCTCCTCCCCTCACCCATTACACCAAATATCCAATCAGGTCTACTTTTGAATATTATAAGACACCCGCCAAGACAATATGTTCTCTCTTTTTTTTTTCTTCAGTGGTTTATTTTTTGTTACTTACCACAGTGAAATGGCAATTCTTCACATTCAGGAAGAGAGTGCTCTGTCTCATACATTTCCATTGTAAAAATCCTTACTTTCCTGAAGTCCTTTCTGTGACTAGGTTCGTATGTGTATA
Organism: Chelonoidis abingdonii; assembly: GCF_003597395.2. Lineage (NCBI taxonomy): Eukaryota > Metazoa > Chordata > Testudines > Testudinidae > Chelonoidis > Chelonoidis abingdonii. The sequence continues at coordinate 26,847,919 of NC_133773.1, forward strand.
TGTTTACTAAAGATTTGATCCTGTCCTATTGAAGTCAATGGGAACAGGCCCTAAATACTGTTGGTTACAGACTGAAAAAGTAGAATAACTTTTGTCTATATCTATTATAAATGGTGTTACTCATTAAAGTATTTAGGTGTGTGTTTCCTGAAGTTAAAAACAGTAACATTCAGTCCATAAAAAAAAAATGGATAAAGGACAGAGATATCTCATTGTGAGATTGACGCATGAGACTTTAAAACATCTGGAAGATGTTAGCAACTGCATTTGCTCTAAGCACCGAGAATACTATCTGTACTCTGAAAGCTGATTTTCTTTTACTTAAGGGGGGAGGAAAAATCAACAGTGATAGTGAATGTGTTACTTAAGAAAATCCTGCATTCTCTATCCAAGCACTGATAAAATACCAGAGGAAATCTCTTGTCCTGCCAGTTTTCCCAGAATGGAGGCAACATAATCTTCTTTCAGGTTGGCTGGAATGTCTCCAGTGACTGTGCCTCAAGAAACATGGCTTGTACTCTGACTCCCAATAAATCATATGCTGCAGAACCCCCACTGCTTATCCCTTTTCAAAGACATCGAAGAGGAGAAGAGCAGATCTCCTTTTGAGGACACTCTGACAAAAACAAATAAACAAAATCAACAATCCTGTAGGCGCATGTGCAATTTAGGAACTATAATTCTCTTTGAAAGCAAAGTACTCTTTCCTGCTTCCATGGACAGACTTTAAACACTGGTTCAGCATGTTCCATTTTGTAACCACCTTTACCATAAATTGAGGTAAAGGTTGTTACGTTATAGCTAGGATCTAATGGTAAATATGACTCCAAATAAAATGGAAGAGTATACCAACATTCTGTAGTCACTTTCTCTTTCACTATGTATCACTGACTCACTTTCCACTGCACCCTCAGTGGTAGATACATCAACAAGGTAAACAGAAAGTGAAGCATACGTGATAATGCTTCAGAATGCCTTTCAGTGGAACTGGCGCCTCTTTAAAAAATAAATGTGCACAAGCGAAGGAAGTCCAGGACAACACTCAATCACTTATAACTTTAAACTAGTATTCACTAAACACCAAAGATGAATCCTGGACCCACTGAAATCAACGGGAATTTTATTACTGACTTCAGTGGGGTCAGGATTTGACCCCTGCTGTATCCTTCTATCATTTCATACCATGATTCTTGTAGTATCAGTTTAACCTTACAAAAGGTTTTAATTCCACACCAGCCAAAGTAACTTTTCTTTTGACTTGTTTTATAAAAAGTTCTTCCTTTTATGTGAACTACAATGCAAAGGGGATAACAGAGCTGTTCAAACTTACGTCTCCTGAAATCCAATAACTCAAACCTGCCTTTGAAAATAACTACAATGATTTTGAATGGCTGAGAATAACAATGAGAAGATAAAACAGCAACAAAAATGAACAGCACAGTGAGTAGGTCCTTGTTTACAAGCTACATACTGCAGCACTTCTTTCTTAGATTTATCTGCAAATTGATCCCAATGTTATACAAATGTATTTGCTATTTCTAAGTATTCAGTGAACTGATTAGATGAACAATTTTCGTACTGGGGGTTGTTCACAAACTCTTTGGCTATTCGCTGTTTGATATCTGCATTGCATGGCCAACCACATAAGTCACATAATATGGTTCTAGCTCTCTGATTCGAAGACTTGAACATTGTGAACTAGAAAATAACAAATTGCAAATAATGAATCATACACTTCTGATATGAATTTACAGACAAATAATCACTCACTCTAAAACTCACAAAACTTTCAGGTTTCACAAGTATTTTGAATAATACCTGGCTGTTGCCCAACGTTCATAAATAATGAATAATATGATCCAACAAATAATTGCGATCCAAATTCAATGACTTATTAACAAATATGTTCATTAATCACTATTTGCACTTTTCTATCTACACTAGGAGATAGAAAATATTACAACCTGTGACAGAGAAACCTCAAAAGGTCCAGATAAGCAACAAAAAGTTTGGACACGTGTCCTAAGAGCATCTGAAAATCCTGACTCTGCAAAATTTGGCTGGAAATCTGATGGGAACAGGTGATTTCACAAGGGTTTCTATCCTTGTTTTCGGAATACTGAGAGAACAGACTCGCTATTTCCATACTTCCCTTCACGTTCTAAAGCTTAGGTGTACAGAGGCAAAATAAAATAAAATATAGATTTAACAGAAAATTTCAGAAGCTTCAAAAAAGTTCTAGTTTAATTCCAGACTTGTTTGGGGTGTGTGGGATGAGAAAGCATGATGAGAGAAGTTAATTTTTCAGAACTGGTTAGCCTAGTTATGAAAGAGGAAGAACTTGAAAGGAAAGTGTGAGGCAATGCTGAGTGAACCTAATTTGCAGTTCAGTTTTGTGTTTCCATTTTGTTTTTGCTTGGGGAACAGAGGGAACTGGCAGCTACAGAACACTAATATGAAGCAGAAAAAAATTAAGCAAAAAGGGCCAATTTTCTAAAAGTAATTATTTTTGTAGTAATTAAAGTTTCCATGCAAAATGATATTGAAGATGCCCCCAAAGCTTCCTACATAGTTCCAGTCACCCGCAGCTATAGCTGTGCAACACAAGTTGTTGGCCTTATTTCACTGCAGAGACTGGAGAGCTAAAAAGCTGGCTTTTCAATAGTATAGACTAGAACCTGATTCTGATCTCACTTATGCTAAGTCTAAATCAGGAACAACTCCAGAGAAATTACTGGTGTAAAACTGGTGGGAAGGAAACCAAAATCAGGCCACAGAACATCTGTTTTCAGTCTTGAAAGACCACCAGATATATTGGACCTTAAAACTGTGACAATGTAATTTACAGAGAAGGTTGTAAACTGTATTATTATTATTATTTCTCTCATACCACCTGCACATGTGCTAAGTTATCTGCCAAGGTACATGAGTTAACAGGTACACTACCAATACTGGGTCTAATTCTCATTTTACAGTATTTTTATGCTGGTATAACTGTATTGACTTCAGTGCAGATGCTTTTCATTTCCTCTGGTCTGAGTGAAATTAGAATCAGGCCCATCATTCATAACAAACATTCTAAGAAGGTCTAAAATTGCTTTTCTGTAAAATACCTGATGAAGAAATTAAGAGATGGTTTCTAGAGGAGAAACCAGTGAGGCTGGGGATTTTGAAAAATGCCATGAGGTTGGGCACCCAAGGCTCCTATCCCACCTTTATTGACATCTGTGTGGGAGGTAAAGTCGAACTCCTGCCAATAGAACCTTTTCGCTAGCACAGATACATTATGAATTTTCTAAACAGCCCTATGTATAAATGTACCAAATATGCTATTTAATATTGTGTTCTATTGAAATCAGTTAGAAGTAAAATTGCAAGTATTTAACAGTTAGAACAATGTTTTGCAACCATTGTATGCATTATTTTTACTATGTTAATATATACACACACACATATATAGCCAGTCAATTTTGCCATTTGAGTGTTCTCTGTGACTGAGAAAGTGTTTCTTCCCCAAAGTTTACTCTTTTATCCTCTGCCAGTGTTGCTGTAAATGTTCTTTTAAAGAGTCAAGTTAAGCGACAATCTCTTTTAGTGCCTCACATTGCAAATTAGATCTGCTTTCTGTCAATTGTTCCTCACAGCACAAGTCCTGGCTGTTCTTTTACATCTCCACATGACTTCACTTTGAAACAACAAAACGCTGTTCATTGGACAGGTTTTTAATAACGATTTCTCTTACCATCCTTTATGCAGTGTTATCATAGAACAGAATACAAGCACTTTCTAGATATCCAAGGCATACTTCAAACTTTTACTCATGTGAGTAACTATTATGCCATTAGACTTCAATGGAACCTTTCAGGTGGGTAAGGGTCACTCAGGGGAGTAGGGATTCACAGAACTGGTATTTATGGCACACTGAACACGCACAAAGTATATGAAAAATACATTTATTCTCACTAATTTGTATTGCAGCACACATCCAGGAAGCTTCTGACCATACTGCTTATCCAGACAATGTCTATCTTACTACAACTGATTATAATGCTCATATAAATGAGTTAAGTCCATTTCAGTTAACATAAACTCACCATTTTTCCATCAAGACAATCAAGACACGTTACAGTAAGTTATCCAAGTTAAGAAATGATACTTCCTTTTCACTCCAGAAAGCTGTTTCTGTCCCTATAATTGAGTTTCAATACATTTTTAATATGAAGTTAACTGAGTAAGCCAACACCTTAAATACTTCATAGAAAGAGAAAGGCATGTCCATAATACACCATTTCTCCACGACACCAGAAGGTGGTCAATAGCACTAAAAATATTTATTTCACTTTCCCAGTCCATGCATTTACTATATAATATATACATTAGCTGAACCAGATTTATTTGTAGTATAAAGTACTGTACCATATATTAACTGCTGAACCATATTTATTATGAAATAGACAAAGATAAAGAGAGAGCAAGATTTTAAAGCACCCCTTTAAGACAATGGAGGTATACACAATAATTCCAATATCAAAGTGAGAGTTTGAGTATGAAGTTACATAATTAAAGCTATTTAAAATTAAACCCAAGTCTTTTTCCTGCCTTCTTAAAATGAATGATATTCATGGGTGCCATTCACCTCTATGAGAGGACCAGCGCAAAGCCTATGCAGCACTTAAGCCCTATGTGGAGGACTTAAGTGGTGTATAGGCCTTTGCTAACTCTCTGAAGAAGGGTAAGTTTAATGAAATGTCATTAGGACAAGTTCAAAGATTAGAATTTTATTTTCCCCACCTCTTTTATTAATTTCTTAACTTTCACACTGATCTTAGTTTGAATCTTCAAGTTTACTAAAAGATCCACAAATATTCTAATAATCTCTTCAAGGGCTATTCTGTAACCTGTGTCTTTGTACTAAATGAAAGCTGCAGACAAGAAGTGAAGGCCACAAGTGCATACATCTCTATCTATCCACCTTCTCTCCATCACTTCCCTAAAACGTTCAGACCTCAGACTCTTTTGTGGCACTTGCAGGGGATTACTACAATATTTAGGAAAACTGAGACCTCCACAGTTTATTTTGCTTTTTCATGAAAAATAAGAAACAAATCATTTTGTGCCAATTAAAAATAATAGGAAGGATATGAACTACCAAAAGAATAAATGAGATGAACCAGAAAGCTTCCTAAAGACACTGTTTTACAATTTCTGAAACCAAAACTGTATTCAGTCAAGATTACAATATAAAATGCAAAGAGAAAAACCCCTCTAGTACTGTGTCTACTGCTAGTAAGCACATGCCACATGCCAAGAACCCCTGCAGTAACTTTGCTAACAGCATGTTTGATTCCTTCAGCTAATGCGGTTTCAGAAACTACTAACATTGGCTATACTTTCACTTGGAATCACAACACCACCATTTAGTCACAATGCCATGGAGAACAAGTTCCCCATGTATAAACACAAAATAAATTCATATGTTAGGCAAGATGAATAGTACATTTACTGGTCTGGAACCATTTTGCTGTGGATGTGTGGCCTTATTTCTGCTGTGTGAAAAGTACACGGACTCAGCTGTACTAAAAATAGAGTATAGTTTCTTACTGTAATGATATAAAGGCTTTGCAGTATTTAGCGCAATTCTTGTTGTTGGTTTGGTTTATCAGGGTGTCCTAATGGTTGCAAGTTGCACAGGAGTCCATGCAGATTGCATAATATCATGGAGCAAAAAATTATACAGTTAACACATGGCATGTCCCTCCCATCCCTTTGTGCACAGCTTGCTCATTTGGCGTGTGTACTGCCCTGCTACTGGACTCAGAAAGAGGCATAGTTAGTTAATAACGACATGGAAAGAGGAGTGTCTAAGGAAATCTGACCTACACAGCATCATATCCTATCCATGCTCATGATGGAAAAGGCACAAGTTGTTCACAAAGCCAAGCAGCCAGGGCTGCTTTAAAGTATATTGTAATACATTCAAATCTGGAAGGCAATACTTATTTACTGTTACAGAGCTGGGTCTAGAACCCTCATCCTTCATTTCCAAAAAACACAGGTTTTTGCTACCTGAGCTGAAGTAGGCAGCAGTTGTAGCCATTCCCTAATCCTTTCTGAGGACCAGCCAGCTGAATATGATGTCATATACCCAGGTTGTCTAACCAGGTTTTAACCCCAGTTCCTGAAACTATGAACATAGTCTACAACTGCAGCTAAATCTTGTTCAGCAGCAGTTCAGCCGCTCATTGCTGATATTGCCAAGGAAGAAGTAATTCCTCTAGTGCAGACAAGGATGTGTGCACCTCAGAGGAGAAGGGACTCAGCATGTCTGGGGAGCCTTCAGCTTCAGAGGGAAGCCCACAGCAGCAGCAGACAGGACCACAGTGACAACTAGAGCTGCCAGTTTTGGTTGGATGTATTCCTGGAGATTTAATCACATGACACATGATGTAATCTTTAATTAAAGATTAATCTTTCATTCCCGGAAACTCCAGGCCAATCCTGGAGGCTTGGCAACCCTAGTGAAAACAGCCCCACAACCCATCGTGTGAATCATCCTCAACTTCAGATACAGGAATAAATGCCATACTAAAGTGAGTGAAAGCATCTCTCATGTTCCATGTGCTAGTGGTACAGCTTAAAGGATTTCAAGGGAGGAAATGGGAAGATGAGAAGGAACCAGTGGGTACAGGAAATATACACATTCAATACATAAAGGGCCTGAGAACAGGGCCAGGACAATCAAAAGTAACTAATTTAAGAACATAAGAATGGCCACACTGGGTCAGACCAAAGGTCCAACTAGCCCAGTATCCTGTCTTCCGACAGTGGCCAATGCCAGGTGCCCAAAAGGGAATGAACAGAACAGGTCATCATCAAGTGATCCATCCCCTGTCACCCTATGATTTTGAGTGCCTCCATTTTGGGGTGTTCAACTTGAGACACCTCAAAAGGGGCCTGATTTTCATAGGGTGGGTGCTCAGCATTTTCTGAAAATTAAGACCCCTGGAGGTATCTCAAATTGAGTACCCAAAATCACTGGACACCTTTGAAGATCTTGGTCCTCTTTCCAATTTTAAGGTTGCCATGAAGACCTGGCTCGTACATGGCATACCAGTCCCCAGACACACAGCTGCAGAGCAATAGCTGTGGAAGAAACCATGTTGCAATTTTTGTTTCACTGCTAGCTACATACACCATCAGCATTCAGTACAAATGTGTGGCAGGTGCACTCACCTGCAAACACATAAAACATGGTATGCAAAGTTCAGGGGCAAAGAAAGCTGAGTCGTCAGAATTGTAAATGTGATTGTCGATGACTGGCAGCCAAATATCTCTGATTGCTATATGCTGCTATCCTTGTTTGGAGTCTTTGATGCCTAAAACCAGCTTTCTTTCCATTGATTTCTCCTAACAGCTGGATTTTCAGGACAGTTTTGAGACAGCTCAGCACCTGACCTTTTGCCCTGATCACTCCACCACCAACCTGTCTGCCTACTGTACACACAGATCTCTGGTACACCTCCAAAAGGACAATGGAGCCCTGCTACCACACCTTCTGAGGTGGGCATTAATCATAATTTCTGGAGATGCATGACGTGTTCAAAGGGGTCCATCTGTCCATCCATCCATCTCTCTAGCTTCCTGTCCTTTGGTCTCTCTTCCTATCATTCTTTTTCTTACCAAAATATTTTATGTCTGATATCCTGGGAATGCTATTACACTGAGTATTTACTTTAAGATATTTTTCACATACTGGGCTTACTATTTACATTTCTGAAGCAGTAAAATGCCAGGATTGTTAAGCTCCAAAAACTCTTCTTGGCATCCTTTAATCTTCAAAATAGAATAGCATAAAATAAAATAATAATGCTCGTTTGATCAATAAAGAACTGTTTTCAGTAGCTCAGCTGAAGTGAAAGCCAAGGGTTAATCCTTTCTGCTAGGTATTAGAGGACAACAAAATCCCTTTCCTTTTCAGTTAAAATAAACCTACAAATGCATCTACATCTCAAAGCTGTGAGGAAATCTAACCAAAATGTTCAGTTAAAAATAATAATAACAATAAAAAAAGAAGCAGCAGCAGTTCCTATTTATTATGTTATTTATACTTCAGAAAATCAAGGGTTGGGAGAACATTCAAATGTATCTGCCTGTCCTTTCATTTGATTCATTTAGAATTTGTAAAGGGGTTTAGATTTATTATTCAGCTGATCCCTACAGTTTACTTACAGTAGCCCAGAAGATTACTTCAGCTTGATTCCATGGCTTTTCCCACACAGGGAGATCCAGGCAATGGGTTTTCTCTAGATGTATCTTTCAAAGCTGGGGTAAGAGGGGGGAAGAGTTTAATACACTGCAGGCTGCTGCCTTCCAGGCCTGACATCATTTTATAAACACTAGCGCACCAAGGTGACCATTACTCAAAATCCAAACAAATATTAAAGCATGTAAAATGTCTTTAAAACACACACACACACACACACACACACACCTGATTTGTGCCCATCTGACAAACATGAAGTTGGTAACTGAGAGATGCAGTAATGTCTAGCCTTAAGTTCATGGTAGCTAATAAAAACAGTAAGATCTGGGTGAGGGATCACATCTGTATTGTTAGAACACATCTCTGCATAGCCAAGTGATCTAGTGATAGAAGAGACTGGAGCACTGGAGTGGGTTTTGTCCTTCATTCCTGGGCCAGAAGGGCATGGGAGCACCTTTTAGTCTCTGGGTAGGAAGGAAAGAGCAAGTAGAAAGCCTTGCATTGCTATGTAGTGACGGTTCTAGGTAAGTCAAAAGCAACACTGACAAGATACAGAGGGAACCCATTTGGCCTTTCTCAACTTTAGCTGGAAAGATAGCTGACCTGACACATGAGTGAAGTCAGGAAGAGTAAGGCCTCGTTTACACTGGGGTTTTTAATCTCTTGCAGAAGGCAGTGCAAACCTTTAGAGCAGAGTGCTGCACTGGAGTAAACCATGACTTGCACCAATACAGTTTATCCTACTTTGAAACCAGGTTCAAACCCCTAGTGTAGATGCACTGCTCCAGTATGAATCATGATTTGCACTGGTGCAGTTTCCCCTGATTTTAAACCAGAATATTTTGCAGCAGTGTAAGTCATGGTTTATACCAGCGCAGCATGTCTACATGCTTGTAGATATTCTGATGCTAAAAATACCAGTCTAGACAAGGCCTCAGGATAGAAAAAACAAGTGGGCTTTTTAGGGCTCTGAGAGGGGCTTCCAATCTAGTGGGGAGGGGGAGAGGAGATTCTTATTTAGATAATGGGTAAAATTTAGCTGATGTCACAAGAGAAACGAGTGACGAGCTTTTTCATAACTAAAATGACCACATAAATTAATACAGAAGTCTTTGTTGGGAGAAAGATGCACACTACTGGCAAAAAAGTAGCAGATCAGTACTAAGATAGGTTGGCAGAGCTGTACAAACTGTCTGCCTCCCCTGTAGTTTCTAGTGCCAGCCAGTGTTCTCTCTCGTTCCAATGGACAAGGCAAAAGATGGGATGTCAGGAGACTTGAGTTCTAATTCTAACTATGCCACGAACTTACTCACTGCATGACTTTGGACAAGTCAGAATAGGCTGGACTGTGGAGTTACTATGAGCCCTTAGTAAAGGGCAACACAGTTGTGCTGCTCCAAAAGCATCCAAGAGCCAAGATTGTGACTCAGAGACACAATCTGGCCCTGGATTCCTCCTCGCTCTAGATCGGAAATAAGGTACACCAACCCTTTCCCTACCACAACTTACTTTTGTGCTATACTAGCCAGCACATTGACATGACTAAGCCAAGATTCTGATCACTCCCTGGCCTTGCCTGCCAACTCCCATGTTTTTCCATCTATCAAATGGGAGTGATGATACTTGCCCAATTTTGTGAACAGCTTTGACTTCTGCAGATAAAAATGCACAATAGATTTGATCATATTCACTCAAAAGATTGGCGAAGCTTAGTAACCTTCTGGATGAATGTGGTCTGAGTTTGTCATGGAACCCGAAAACAGGAATCAAATAAGTTTCACATAGTTTTGAGTTTCATTATAAAGATTTCACATGGCTCTCATTAATTTAAGACATAGTTGGGAAAAGACAAATAATAAAGTATTTCAGGAGGAAATAAAGTTTTGCAAATTCTATCCAAGTTTTATTATGCATTTATTTTTTAGGTCAGTATTTCTTTTTAATCAAATTTCCCATGTTCAGTGTTCAACCCACCCAGCTCCTTAGACTCACCAATTCTTTCAATTTCTCGCTCTGCTAGCATAGTATAGTAAGTCAAGTGTGACACCAGTTTATTTTAACTTTGTGAGGCTGATCTCAGCTTCATATATTTGCGAAGGATTGGCCCATATTGGTACATTTCCAGAATAAATCCTGCATCTTCTTTTTAAGTAGGATAAAATCTTGACATACTACCATTGTGAATGCAGAAGGACATTTCTGGCAAGTGTAATGAGTGATTGACTTCTTTGCTTGTTTTCATAATGATAAATATACGGTGCCACTAGGCAGGAAAACAAAGTATTCAAAAAAAAAAAAAAAAGACCTCTGCTAAGCACACTTTGGAATTAAATCTAATATCATGACCTCTTTCTCTCCTAAGAGGTGTTTGATTCCATGAAATTCACTTACCCCCTCACAATTTAAACAACCAAAATGAAACTTTGTGTTTTATCTTTTGCACATGTTAAAAGCACTGGCAATTCTGCCAAACCTAACTATACTATCTTGTTAGGCTTCTATAGATTTCATTAATGCCTCATAAAAATTAATCAATAAAATTCCTTGCACACCCATATAAAAATGACCTTTGATTCCTCTTTAAGGTACAGAAAAAATATAAATCAATAGACCATCAAAAACTTCTATGCTGGGAGCTTAATAGTCTTGAAAAAAGTTGCATCCCAGTCCTGACATCCCTTACTCCTGGGAATAATCTTTAACCTATTATTGACTTCAGTGGGACCACTCATCTTAGGCCCTGATCTTGCGAAGATTTATGCGTGTACTTAGCTGTAAGCACAAGGGCGGTCATGCTGAAGTTCAATGGGATTGCTTCCATGCTTAAACTTGAGCACTTGTGTATGTCTTTGCATGTTCAAAGTTTTACTAGGGCTTCACAGAAGTAAGGATTTTACAGGATCAGCCCCTGGCTCCTTTTATGTTTATTTTCAACCTTTTGGATTTCTTCTGAGAGTTTTACAGTGTGTGATGACAACGAGCTCATACGTCTATTTTATCACTATTATTTATACAATATACAGCTCTTCATACCCACTGGCTCTACCAAAATTATGCATATTTTAGCATCAAAGCAGGAACATTATTGATAAGAAATGGTCCTGCCCCTGCTGCAATGTTAAATATTGAACAAAGGCCCCGACCGATCGATCTCTCTCTCTCTCTCTCTCTCTCTCTCTCATACACACACACACACACACACACACACACACACAGTCCCATCCCAGCTCATAGTTGTGAGTTCTTTGCTCAGAAGGCTTGCATATATTTTCTTTTAGTTCTACAGCTTTCTCTTGTGTTCAAAGTTAATAAAGAATTCCTGAAATCTAGGCAGTTTCAATCCTGCAAATCCTTACATCTGAGAGTAATACTTTTTTTTGCTCCAGGAACCCCTTTGACTTCAACAAGATTATCCATGTAAATAAGGAATCCTGACATGAGAAAATGTTGCAGGATCAGGCTCACATAAAATAAATCAACAAATAATCTGCGGCCAGTGTTAACCTTTTCTCTTCCTGTCTTTAAAGAAGTATCTTTATTTTACGTCTCATCATTTTGTAATAAGTTAAAGAATAACATAATCAGTTTTCAAATACTTGCAAAAAACTCCAGTGCTGAAGGTAACTATAAAGTAAAGTACTTCCCAAAAGTCTACTTAAACTAATTTGCCTTTTCTTTTGGCTTTCAAAGAACTCTCTCCTCCCCCTTTCTCTACCCACCCAATACTCATTTAACTGTCTTGTGGTCTGGCCTGACATTCCTGAAGTCTTTCCTAACGCAATATTTGTCTCTTCAAACATCTCTCTGGCATTCCATTATGGGCACCTGCTGATGATAATTACAGGCCTATCTCCTAACCACTTCCTCCGTTTTATGTCAAGGCAAGCATGGTAGGTTGGGGGCTCCCTTGAGTCCACATCAGACCATGATTTGAGTTGTTTACAATGTCCTTCCCCCATCTGCAGCACAGAAGAGGTTCTCCAAACAAAACAAACAAAAGGGTCCTTTTTGCTCTTCTTCCCCAGAGAGAGGGGGGAATCAGAGTCAAAAAAAAGAAGGAAAAAGGGTGAATCCCTTAGGCAGTCTTTTTAGTCACCCTTTTGGGGTTTGGTTTATCAGCAGGTTTTTAATCAGGATTAGGATCTCCCTCCATCCTCTCCTTTTGGGTCAGCCCATTTTATACCTGGGCCATGCAGTCCCAGTGGTGGCAAGGTCAGTGACTGTCTTCCTCTTTGCTGATCTGTCCCTGTGCCAGCAGTCTCTGAGGTAGAGCAGTCTTTTTCTTGTTTACCACCCCTTCCTGGGACAGGCTTGTCCTTTTTAAGCTTCCCCTTCCATGCAGAGCAGACTTACAGGTGCACCTGGCTAATGCTGGCTGAGCCCAGATTAGCTCACTAATCTAGAGAGAGGGTGTTCGCTCTCTCTCAGACCCCTGTCCCTGAAGTTGGAAAGGCAGTCCTGGGGCAAGTCAACTCCATGTCCAATTTCCTGTGAAAAGAAATCGACCTTAGCATGGTCCTTTCCCTCTCGGGGTTGTGCTCTGAAATTATATATAGAGTTGTAGCTCAAGGTACCATCACACTGCATGCAGGTTTGTGTCTTTCATGGTGTGAAGCCAGCATAGAGGAGAATGATCTGTGATAAAGGAGAAGGGGCTTTCCAACAGGTAATATGGAAAGGAATTCATGGCCCATTTGATCTCCAGTGTCTTCTTTTCAATAACCGAGTAGGCCTTTTCTCTAGGGAATAGCTTCCTACTCAGGTACAGGATTGGACCTTCTTCTCCTCTGAAGTCTTGTGAGAGGACAGCGCCAAGTCCAATATCCAAGGTGTCAGTGCGCAATATGAATTCAAGAGAAAAATTGGGGCTGAAGAGCACAGGCACCTGGCATAGCCACACTTTGAGTTCTCAAAAAACTTCTTTGCATTTCCCATCCCATCAGATATTTTTGAATTGTTACCTTTTATTAATTCCATAAGAAGAGCTGCGACTGAGGTGAAACCAAGGATAAACCTCTGGAAACACCCTTCCAGGCCGAGAAAATGCCTCACTTGCCTCTTCATCTGGGGAATTGGGTACACCATTAGGACCTTGTTGACCACTGGTTTCATGAAGCCACCCCGTACACACTACACCAAGTGACTTGCTTCATTCACAGCTAGTTTACATTTTGTGGGGTTGACTGTAAGACCTGCGTCTTGGAGGCCCTTTAGGCCTACCTTTAAGTGCTGCAGGTGGTCTCCCCAGGTAGGACTATAGAAGATAATGCCATCTATGTCGGCCACAGCATATTCAAGGTTTGGGCTGAAGATCCTATTCATAAGCTGCTGGAAACTCTCAGCAGCTCCAGGGAGGCTGAAAGGAATAGACTTGTACTGAGAATGCCCAAAGGAAGTGAAGAAAAACGTTGGGTTTTTTTGCAAAGATGGGGATGAAAAGATCTGCCAATAACCTTTTGTCAGATCACTAGTGTTCAGGTACTTTGCTGGTCTCAGCTGCCCTAGTAACTCATTGGATAGGCATCAAATTTTGAAATGGAATTAAACTGTCTGAAATCGATGCAAAACTGAACCAAACCATCTGTTCTGGAAACCAGCACTACAGGGCTCCTCCATTCACTTTTGGACTCCACAATTATGCCATCTCCAGCATCACTGTACTTCTTCTAAGAGTGCATCCAACATCCTCTGCAGTAATAGTCTAGGGTTCTCCCTGCCTAGCTGGCCCAGGGTGGTGTTAGACCAACTGCATTCTGCCTAGGTGAGGGGGGAGAATTCAGTTGCAAAGTCCTCAATTGATTGGAGGAGCTGCATCCTCTGTGCAGAGGTGGGTCCCCACTCCCAGGCACTGTTGTTGGTTCTTGGCCACTCAGTACTTTGCGGTGCAAAATTCAGGCTCTGTAGGGGAGGGAGTTATCAGCAGGGCCTCTCGCAGGGCCTCTCGCATCTTCCAAGGCTTAGGAACATTCACATAATAGGTTTTAGTTTACTTCCTTCTACTTGATAGTTTTCTCTCATAGTCCACTGCCTAACAACTTCAAATGAACTCTGTCACCAGCCCATTAATTTTGATTTGGCTGAGGGAAGCAGCAAAAGGAACTAGTCACCCAGGTAGAAAGTCCGTAGTCACACCCCTCTTTTATGTTCAGCCTTTCTTAAATTCTGTCTGGCAAACAACCGTATATCCCTGAGGTATTCTCTTAACTGTAAGATGTACAGGGGCATGCTTAAGGCACCTATGTCCTGTTCCTCCCAACCCTCTCATAACAAGTCCATGTATCCTCACAGCCAGTGACCAAGTAGTACGAAGGGAGAGAACGCCACAGAGGCCTGCAGAACCCCCCTTATGGCAAACCTGAGTGGCAAGAATAGCTGGCCCGAATGCTAGGGGTTGTTCCTAACAAAGCTTTTCAACAGTTCTTTCAGGGTCCTATTAAATCACTCTACTAGGCTATTAGCCTGAGGGTGGTACATCAAGGTTTTCAGGGACTTGACCTTCAGAAGGAAGAATAATTCTTGCATTGGCTGGGAGGCGAAGTTAATCCCTTAATCCATTAGTATTTCACGGGAAAATCCCATGTGTGAGAAGAGCTTCTAGAGCTCTGGTGCTATCACCATAGCTTTCGCAGAGAGAAGGTCTACAGCCTCCTGGTACCTACTTGCATAGTTGACAATCACTAATGTGTACTTATGCCCTGATGCAATCTTTTTTAGGGGTCCGACCATGTTCATTCTGATTCTTTTGACGAGTGTCTCAATCAAGGGGCAGAGGGACAAAGGGCCCCTTAGGAATCACTTTGTTGCTGGCTAGCTGGTGCTCCAGGCAGGACGAAGAGTATTCTCTCACCTCTTGATGCACGCCTGGACAGTAGAATTGGGCTAATACCTGTGACAATATCTTCTCTTTTCCCAGGTGTCCAGCAGAAGGCATTTTTTGTGCGAGCTGCAACACTGTCAGGTACCCGCGTGGCACCAGAAGCTGGGCCCTCACTATCTCGGTTTGTTGATCTCTTTTGATCCAATACAGGTATTCTTTCTTGAGTACAGAGTGCGGATACTGCTCACTGCCCTGAGGCTCCTTTATTTTTCTGTTTACGGAGGCCAGTTGTTCATACCTATGACTCAGCGTAGGGTCGTTTCTCTGTTCCAGCATGAAATGCAATTTGCTGTTGGGTGGTGGGCTGGAACTTCTGTTGCTGAGTAGCTTGCTGCTGCTGCATTTCCGCTAGCCACTTATACCACCATCCCAGTTTCATCTCTCTCAGACCTGCTGAACTCTATCCCCCTCTATGGCTTTTTTTATAAACCCATCTATCGGGGTAGTTCTCCACCGCTTGTGGGGGGAAAAGGGGCTCCCCTGGGTCCTGTAGCACACAAGGGGTTCACCAAACAAAACAAACAAAAAGTTCCCTTTCTCTCTCCTTCCCAAGGGAGGGAGTAGGAAGGAAAGTTATCACAGGAAAAAAAAAAGATGGTCTGTCTCTTAGGCAGTCTTTTTGGTCACCCTTTGGGGGTTTGGCCTATCAGCGAGTATAGTGTCTTTAATCAGGGTTAATATGTGCCTTCAACCCCTCCTTTGGAGTCACCCTGCTTCACACTGATCTGCGCTGTCTCAAGGGTGGCAAGGTCAGAGACTGTCTTCCTCTTTGCTGACTGATCCCTGTGGCCATCAATCTCCTAGGTAGAGTAGTTGTCTTCCTGTTCACCACCATTTCCTGGGACAGGTTTTCCCTTTTTAAGCTTCCCCACTCCAGACAGAGCAAGTTTTACAGGCACACCTGGTTAGTGCTGGCCAAGCCCAGAAGACCTTGTAAGTCTTCTCTCTACTAGAGTGAGGGTGGGCCCCTCACAGCAAGATTCAATCTACTTGATTACAAACAACTACCAGTAATACACCATTGCACAATTCCCTGTGGTAATTACACGGGACAAGTTAGCTTTGTATTTTACTGGAGTCTTGACAGAGAGGAGCAGTTACTTTATAATCTTCCCTTTGTTGCCTGAAATAACATCATCCATAACATGTTTTGGTGACCTTAAAAAGGCTGCCTGTGTGCTTTTTTTGGTCTGACTCATGAGTTAGGATCATCTGTTAAATGTATGCTATACTATCCCCAGGTGACATTTTATTTAGTCTGAGGATCAAAATCTCCACAAACGAACTCCAATAAATAGGCTCATTCCTATCCAAAATTCCCAAGCAATAGCTAATTAGATTAGAAATAATTTTGTATTTACTATATATTTTGTATTCAGAAATAGATCTTTCTTGTCTTTATGCCCAACACAGTGTCTACTTTGTTTCAGAGGGTAACAAAAATAAAAGAAGTACTGTAATATCTTAAAAATCTCTGGTTCCTGAGAGAAATAAAACTTTGTTCACTATTTCTAAATAAACCACTAACTTGACTAAGTATTGCTTGTTTGTTTGCTTTTCCCCTAGTCTAGTTCAGGAAAAGAGACAGCAGGAGAGGGAATAAAACTTTATTTTTTAAATAAATCATTTCTATAAGATGATCAAAAGTTATTCATCATTTCCATAGCTAAAAACACAGCCGTGATGAGACAGGAGACCTGCCTGAAAAAGTTCATCTTACTTTTTGATCATAAATAGGATGCTTTCTTAAGAACAAACAGCCCTAGGCAATGAAGGCCAATGCTGATGTAGAGTCTTTTATTTTAATTATTAGGATTTGCTGTGGTTGGGGGGACGGTTGGCTTAAAAGAAAGACTTTAAAAGAAAATCTCTACAAACTGAACTATTTTTAACATATAAAAAAGCAATTACTAGCCATAAAAAGTCATTTTACCCAATAATTGCTGTTCTGGATGCATGTCTTTTCTTCTGGTCCTTTTAAGTTAGAGAAGATAATACAAAGATAGAGAAGTTTTCATGATTGTTTGGTGTTATAGAATCTGTTTATTATTGTCTGGATTCCTATCAAACGTGCTTTGGTACTTCTGCTCTTAAAAAAAAAAAAGAGAGAGAGAGAGAGAATTCTTAATCAGGGAGAATTTTCTGGGCAAAAAAAAAGAAGATACAAATTTTTCCACTATGAACACAATCACACTGAAACCTTAGTGAGTTATGCGGCCAAATCTTCAACTGGTATAAATCCAAATTTTGCATCAGCTGAATAATAAAAAAGAAACATTTATAAATTATTAATAATGATTACTATTAATAGGATAAATTGCTGGTCCAGTGGCTTCTACAGAGTGACAGTCTGTAGACTTACATAGCCTACTTGGGTTCTGTAACTGTAGAAACAGACTTCTCCAAGTTCAGCCACTCTACATGTCAGTTGATCACAGAGCAATGACATCAGAGTATGCATTATACATGTGCAGAACCTCCCAGGGTCCTGACATGGGGCAGGCTTTTCCACAGCTCAGTGATGGCCATGGAGAGACAAAACTGGCCATATGACCCAAAGACCTTACTCTCAAACTGACATTTCCAATATAGATCTGTAATCCCAGGATCTGAACAGGCCAAAGAATCTATACCCATCCCCTAGCAATCTTGGGGCAAGGAGAAGTGGAGGAGCAGGAGAAGCAAAGACCTCCTCAATTATCTCTTCCAATCCCCCACAAGATGTTTGTTCAATGTATTTGTTTTGAGAGATGGAGGGGAAATGTGAGGCAAATGGGTCATGAGTAATGCAGGGGAAGTTCATAAAGATGAGTTTGCTGGCCTCAGGCAACTCCATAACTTTAACAGTGGAGTGGCTATGGGCCCTTTCTTCCTCTTCACAGTTAGTACCAGGCCTCAACTTCCCCAGACAAGTTGGTCCAGAGTATGGCAATTGGCACAATCTGATAGGTCTTGTATGCGCATCATTGCCATGTAAACTCTGCTCAGAATCTGGCTTGTGGTCATCATAAGTTTGCATAGCTTGCAGGGGTCTTGAATTATCTGCACAGTCACTTTCACTTAACAGTTTTATGTATACATTTCAGGCAAATCTTCCTCCACACCCAATATACAAATACCCAGCCAATGAGACACAAATAGTAAAACCTTCAGAAAGACAAAGTGTATTGGCACTGCAATGCTATTGCTATGAAAAAAATTCATGACTATAACGCAGCAATTGTCCAGATCCAATCTGAACATCATCATCATCTTGTTAGCACTAACATAATTCAATTCCATAATTCTCCCAGCTAATAAATGTGTACATATTTATTTTTGTCATGAAATACTGTAATGATTTTTATATATCTTTTATAGCAGAAACTGTCCAAGAGACAAGGCAAAACATCGGAAAAGTCACTTCTGCCCTATGCTTTATCCCTAAAACCTTAACGGGGGTTTAGAATTAAAATCAAAGCTCCCTAACTATATTGCAAAATATTTGCAGCTGTTATTAGTGTCCGGTTTATGTGTGCCAGAGACCAGATTATTCAGACAGGTTTCCCAAGCAATATGTTAGTAAACAGGATTTTGTTGAGTAATTATATTAAATATGTCCATGCAAGCTCGGAATTAATTACAAATGGTATTTTACTGTACTTGTAATGCACTAAGCAGCAAGAACTAATGATGGCAAAAAGGTCTCCTCAGATTCAATAAAGGTTTCCATGTGAAAATCTGTCAACAAGAAAAAGTCACTGCTTATAATTAAAAACAGGCTTTAGTGCAGTAATATGTTTACATGTTCATTTCCAGAAGGGAAAAAAATGCAATTAAATTACCCTCCTTAAATTCTGTGGTTCACTAACACATGCTCTGGTCTGGGCACAATATTGATGAAAATGCCTTCAAATTTGGAAAACAAAAATGAAAGCTAGGCTCATGAAAGGAAGAGTAAAGAAGTTTGCATTTTAACCCAAAGCATTAAGAATTTAAGTAACCACTGTGAACATATATGCAGGGCTTTTGCCGAGGGTACGGCGTACATTGAAGGACAGCTCTACACTTGTTGGTACTTGTACAGGGTTTCGCTAATGGACTGATAATATAAAAAGGGGAGGAGGAGGTTATAGTAATACTTCACAGTATTTGTGAATGTGACTGTAAGTGATTAATTACTGCTCTGTTCCCAGCTTACTGAACAACCCTCAGTCTGACTCCACAATGGCATTATAGTTGTAGCGCAATTATCTGTTTTCACAGGAAACTTTAAAATGACCTATCAAAATCGGGTTGGATGCCAATATAATTTGGGCACTAAGCTCTTTGTACTTTAGTGGGCTCTGTGATCTCTCTATGTTAACAGTTTATGGTTGGTTTTAAATATGAGTAATAAGCTTTGTAAAGAACACATTTATTTTCATTACATTGGCATTTATAATTTTTCCTTTCCTCTTAGCAAACATGCATTAAGCATTTCTACAAAATATTTCTCAATGTACTTTTGGAAGCAGCTTAAGCAGGGCTATACATTAATTGCTTTAATAATGATTAACTACAATTTAAGCCCATTTTAACACAAACACTGCATCTTGAAAAGTTCAAATGCTTTCAAACTACCGCAAACAACATATTTCATATACACCAGGAAAATACCTTTTTTTGCTTGAAATTCAATTCAGTACTCCTTGTACAAGAAAAATCTCCCATTGACTTCAATGGAGGATTTTCTTGAACTAGAGCACAGTATGTTTAATGAGCAAAAAAACAAACTAATACGCAGCTTTGTGGCACTAGTGCTGATTTCAGAAGCATAATTTCCTAAACTTTTCCAAACAATATTGATTTAACTTTAATTCTCAAACCTGTCACTCTTGGCTTTTCTTATTACCACTGTACGCTTCTAATTAATATAGCCAGGTGGTTACTTTAGTTTGATTACAACTCGTTCCCCACTTTAATATGAGCTCTGCATCTTATTACTATCAGAAGACATTTGCTTTCCCTAATGTATATAGTTTTAGAAAAATTACAGAAGTGCTATTGCTGCATTACATGAAAAATTCTAATGTACATTTAGCTGACATAGCATCAGCTGCTGTTTAAACTGGGCTTAGCTAATGGACTTTTAATGTCAGTGGGGTTATGTGCAGTTACTGGCTATTAGCAGGAATGGACCCTTTCTATAAAAATCACTTTTCCTCAACTGTGTTGTTTGAACATTCCTTTCTCTGATTTAGTGACTGTCACCGAATGCAAAACAAACCCAAGGACATTGGAATCTGCTGTTATCTTTAAAACCAATTTATTAACCTTAGCCCAGCCTCAGCCAGCAAAATACATTTTCTACGTTTGCACTGCTGGTGGTGAAACTTTTGTCTTTGAAAACCAAATCCTACTTGCCTTACTTAAGCAACTAAGTTCCATGGAAGTCTGTGAGGCTAGGTGGATGAGTAAAGAGAACAGGATTTGTTCCAAATATTGTATCAAATGCTTTTCTAAGTGAGAAATCTTTTTAAAGAAAAGCAAATATTCATAGACAAAGCTCATCAGCAATATGTAGCAAATGACTAGTCCATGCGGTGTCACTCAGTTATTTTAATTCAGTTTTCATCCTGTGATTTCTTATAAATGCAAATGTAAGACTTCCCCTTGGAGACTACAAGCCACAGAAATGTTTATGAAGAAATGCAATAAATTAACACTGCTTTTTGCAGTTGAAAGGTTTCATCCAATAGATATGTTCAATACACAAAATAAATGTAAGAGAAAATAAGATCTATGGGGAAATATTGCAGGGCAGGGAATGGACAGATACTAGCAAAGCAAAACAGTTATTGTCTTCTACAGCGTACATGCAAAGTGTTTGTCACACTGCATGATAGTGAATGGTTTTATAGAGGATAATAGTCCTCTATTGATATCAGCTACTGGGGGTATTCTTTTAGCTCAGATTGTAGAGGCCTGTGCTTTCAGTGCTGAAGGTCTATGCTGATTGCTCAGGCAGGAAGTCATTACACCAGTTATACGTAATATATGTTAATGTGGATATGTATGTATAGTCGACCAGCTGCTGCTGTCTAAAATTAGGTTAGGGTGACCAGATAGCAAGTGTGAAAAATCAGGACAGAGGGTGGGGGGTAATAGGCACCTGTGTAAGAAAATGCCCCAAATATCTGGACTGTACCTATAAAATCGGGACATCTGATCACCCTAATTAGGGTGCCAATCTGGTGTAATTCCATAGACATGAAAGGAGATGCTGAGTCACTGGCAGCAGAATTTAGCCAATAGTTTTTAATGTAAAACAATGAAATTAATCTTTTAGCAGCTAAAGACCACTTCACTATGAACCAGAGGCAGAGAAAGAGGCACGAAATCATTCAACTTACTGGGTGAAATACTACCCAATACAGAGGGCCAGCCCAAATCCTATACACCACTTCAGCCTCCCTTTTGCCCTATTTTGAAGATTTAAGTGCTGCATATGCTTTGCATTGATCCTCTGCACGAGGGTGAATTGTACTAACTAAGAAAACCAAATATATGTAACAATTATCTTATAGTAAATACGATTATATCCATAAAGGTTACAATATGAGCAGGGATGTTTAGGACTCAGTGAAAGGTTTGTCTTTCAAAGCCTCTCACCAGCTTTGAGATGTCTTGTTCTATATGTCATAGACTCAAACTGTAAGAGCAAGTGTCTTTCTGAGTCTCCATTTTTTCCCCTGGGGGCTCCCACTCCACCGAGGGCAGGATGCTCTGTGAAACCTTGTTCAAGCCCAGGAAAAGAGAACAAAATACAGAGCTGCAAAGCCCCAGGTGGCTCGAGAGCCACAGGGTTAAGAGGTACTGTTGCAAGCTCTTGTAACAAGTAAGCCTCCACATTCATCTAATGTATTTATCAATGCATATTAAGACAACAGAGCCACAACATGGACAAAATCCTGCAGTCCTACTACAATGATGCATAGCACCATTTACTTCAATGGCTCTTTTCCTTGAGTAGCAATCAAGTATATGAGCAACCCATTGCATAATCAGTTATTTTTTACCTCCCTGTGTACAAACTAAATATCATGACCCAGGTTCCAATGTACAGTATCATTACTGCATAGATAATGCCAGATCATCAGTTGATGTAAATTGGCATTGAAGTCAATGAAGCTACACTAGTTTTCACCAGATGAAGATCTGGCATAATACCCCCAAGGAAAAAGTACCAAAGCTGCCTTTGCTGAACACTGGCTGTCACAGGGTAGGGAAAGTAACTTAACTGGCATCCCAACTGACCTTCAGCTCCTGGCTTACTTTTTAGCACTCTGATCACAGTGAATTTAATTAAGAAAACAGAGTAAATAGTAATCTAATTCCATTTCAGTTCAGCAGTGAGGAACACAAGGACAGCTATGGAGCTCAGTTTTAGTTGAACTAGAGGCTGAAGAAGTTACTCTAGCCTTCAGAAGCTGGTGAAGAGGCAGAAAACATCAGTCTGGAGCCATGTTTAGGGCGACTACATGAAATAAGTTTGTCAGAAGAATGTTGACTTGGAACAAACTAGTGCACAAATTTGTCCAAAAAGTTCAATGTGAGGGTCACTAGCTATCCAGACAGGTTCTGAGCCAACAGAATAAGGTATAGAGCCCATTGCATGAATGGAAGATCACATTCTTCTCCATTTAATGCATCCCCATCACATATGCGGACAGAGAGCTAGGTCTGAACTGAAGTGATGGAGGTTTATAGAGCAACACGAAGACAGTCTCTAAGCTAACAGAAGAAGTGTTCCTTCTTCCAGCTATAATGAAATACTAGTATCAAAGGGGACTGGGAGAGTTTTATTGCCATTGTTCCCAAATCATGAGACACCAAGAATGGTACTGGCAACTTGCCTGAGTGGGATCCCATTGCCTGAGGGTCAGATCTCATTCCATGTCTATTTACATATATTTTAATTACGCTACACACCCACGATATTTACATGGACCTGAATCTTCTTTAACAGATTAATAGAAATAGCTTGTTTAACTGGCAATAAAAACCTGTAGTTAATCAATTTTGCCCTCACCCTGGAATACAAGAAAGTGGCACTGCAGGCTTCATAATAGCACTCACCTAAATACATGTGACCCTCAGAATTCACTTTGGACACCTGTGTGGCAATGTGATTCGCTTAAGTTGTGGCTACTTATTGCTATTGCTGGTAGCTCATTATTTGTAAAATTGCAGTAATAAGGCTGACACCGAAAATCACTATTAATGTTGTTAAGGGGGGAGAGAAGAATGTGTCTGTACCAATTTAGAGCACATCTGGCAAAAGTGTAAGTTAAATTTACACAGAAAAAGTAGGCTAATTCAGACTGAGACCGTGGGCATGATTAAATTCTCGCTTACACTGGGGTAAACTAGGAGTAATTCCACTGTAGTAAGTGTAATTACACCAATATAAGACTAGTCTAACTGAGAACAGAATCAGGCCCATTTGCTAAATTGGCATTTCTGTGTCCTAATTATTTGTTCTTCAGATTTTGTATGACTGAACTGCAATTAACCTCATTCAGTGGTACCACATTATTTTCTTGCAAACTGTAAACTTTCCAACAGAAACATATATGTTGGGACTGTGCAAAGATAAACCATGCATTTTAAAAGTAATAAATAAATGAAACACTTCATAAGAGTGCAATTAATCATCTACCCACAATCATTCCAGCAAATTTACTGTACAGCTATTGTTCTCTAAGAATCTTTGTACTAAGTATGTTCCCAGAGTGTCCACTATTCATGAAATGTACCAGACGCAAGCAAAGAAAAATCTTTGGGACTATTGGTTTTAACAAGTTTCCAAACTAGCTTGAGATAGAGTCAATTTCCTTTGAAGGATCTCAGAATGGTTAGTTGCATGTTCCCTGATATATATATAACTGATGGAATTCAAGATTTCTCTAACAATTACATCCAGCAGCCAGGGGATCAACAAAAACCCAAGCTTTCCTTTTCTCAGAGGATACACAGTTAATCCACATAGCTTAACATTTCAACCTTTCAGTCAGTATGAGACTAAGCAATAAAGCTACTTTGCTTCGTGAAAATGGCTGAAAGGAGATTGATAGATACCAGATAATAAGCAAATGCTCAGCTGTTGCCAGGTCAGTTGAACCTTACCAAGCTCCTCAGCACTATACTTGGTTGTTACCTCAGCAAGAGAAAAAGATGCTGATTTAATTGCCTAGGCAACCTCAATGTTTATGACTTCTACAGGCCCTTATGAGTGTAAACTGACTGATTAAAATGCAGAAAACAGTCAGATAAAATGTTAGGGCATCAAAAGTAAAGATGAAGGGCATGATTCTAATTTCACTTACACTAGTGTTTCCACCAAAGTAACTCTACTGGACTAGATTCTGCTCTGTGCAAATTCTGAGTAACTCCATTGACTTCAGTGGAGTTACACTGATGTACGTGAAATAAGAATCAGGCACAGTTTTTAGGCAGTCATATTAATTAGTAAGTACCCATTTCTGAGTTATGAAACACTGTTTTGTCCTTAGGCTTTAATATTTACATTTTTTCTAGATAGCACCAGTGCATACAAATAAACCATAAATGAGCAAGGATAATTTCAAATTTCATGAAGTAATCTAATATCCATCAAGGTAGCATTCCTTTTGTGCAATCTGTTTTACAAATTGTCAGATAATTTGTGTGGAGCAATGAGCACAATCTTCAGCATCCGAGAATCCTGAGTTCTAATCCTGGCTCTGCTACAAAATCATTGTGTGGCTTTGGGCAAATCCTCTTACATCTCTCCTTCCATGTTTCCATCTGCAAGAATGGGAACAATTATAGCCACAGCAGGAGATTCTGAGGATTAAACAGTTAATGACACTAGGTGAGTTCCCATCCCATGCTACAGCCACACAACGGTGAGTAAAACTTCCCTAAAAGGGAATTAAAGGTTCCTCCAGTGTGAGATTTGTGCAACTGATGTAGAGCAGACAGCCATCTGTGCACCACCCATTTCTGTCATGGCTGTGTAGGGGACATGCCGGGCAGGAGCAAACATGGCCAGAACACTGTTGTGTTCCAGTGTTCCCTGCTGCTGTAATGGTCCACAGGCGACTATTACAAACTGGTGCAGGTTAGGGTAGCCAGGAGACGGCTCTAACTTGCACCAGGAGCCAAACTTCCTGCTATGAGTACCTCTACAGAAAGAGTTGCAACCCGTGGCAGCGACTCTCAGAGCCTGGGTCAACAGATTCATAGTTGCAGGGTTTGTGCTACGGTGCTAAAGATAGCTGTGTAGGTGTTTGGGCTCAGGCTCTGATGCCTAGGGAGGGTAGACTTCGGAGCCCAAGCTGCAGCTCAAGCTGCAATGCCTAAATAGCTATTTTTAGCACCACAATGCAAGCTGAGTCTCTGTTGATCCAGACTCTGAGACACACTGTCGTGGGCTGTGTAGATGTACCCTACTCTGGGGTTTGGCAGAGTGCAAAGGTGGCTTTAAAGCCAATTTTACCTCCCCTTCTTTGTATGCACCAACTGGAAGTCTGGCACCATTGACTGTTACTAGGCCATAGTGCCGAATTCTAGTTACATGAATGTAAAAACAATGTAATGGAGAGGAGAATCAAACCCAGGAAGTGCTATAGACATACAAAGTATTATTGTCATTAACCAGTTTTGTAAATCAAATCTAACTCTGTGTTTTATTTTTAGTAGACCTGGTTGGGAAATGTTTTGTTTTTTGCCATGAAAATTTTTTATGTAAATTAAAAATTGTTATTGTCAAAAATGTTTCCACAGATTTTTTGTTCTTGTTGTTTTCATTGAAATACTGAAATATTCTCAGTTTTTAGCAACTTTAAACCAAAAAGCCTTGGCCAATTGGGCAAACATTTTTGGTTTTACTGAAAATTTTCATCAGACTGACTGAAATTTTTCAGGTTTTGGTTAGAGTTTTTGGTTCTTCAATCAGAACAACAACAACAAAAAAAGTCAGAAAGGACATTTCCCAGGGAAATGCCCCCAACTGGTAAAAAATATTTGAATTACAAATTTCAGTCAGCTCTGATTTTTAGATAATGGTGTGACAACATATTGAAGGAGCTCCTTCAATGCCGGTGTATAACGAGTTACAAGGGTTGCCCACGTTTTCTGCTTATAAAATGGGCTATTTGGGGTGGGGCTATACAAGCTTCAGAAGCAATTACTACCTGAGGGGAAGGTTCTGTGCTCTCCCTTCGTAGCTTGCTGAAAGATGGAAACGCCTCTGGTGGTTGTTACCAAGAGTTCTGAGTTGCTATGCTCTTGTTTCTCAATCTTTTTTGTATTAACAGAGCCAGCCCTGAGGAAAGGGACTTGAACTGAGCTAGAGTTTGGGGCTTTATTTTATTTCCCTCGAATAGCATATCTGCCTGTCAACTTACAAAAAAAAAAAAAGCAAGTGGCATTGTGCAAAATGACTATGTTTAATTAAGAAAGGGTAAAGTCCTGTTAAACCTTCAGGATTTCACCCACTGCTTATAAATATTGAAAATAGAACCCCTAAATCACAACATCAGTGTTCTTCTCCAGTCCTTGAAAGCTGTTAGCAGTAAACTAAGCCTTCGTATAACACTATTCTATGGCTGTGTTGGTGGTAGTTGTAGCAGACTGGAAAAACCCTGCCTATCTCTTTTATTCCTTTTATTTGATCCCTGACTTACACTTTAAAAGCTTATACTATTTCATCACTGCAAGTAGACTCTGAAGGCAAAAATGGCTAATGAAAATGACAGGCAAGGTAATTACTGTTTTATCAGTGCTGACGCCAAGATTGCTGCCTGCTAAACTTGAACACCTCCACTGGGTGGCTAATAATGTGTACACTTGACAAATTAAAACATTTCTCTCTCATTTCCAAAAATAAAAATAAAAAAATAAAAAATAAATATACCCCCTGTTCTTTACTGACAGTCATACACTTACATGGAAACATATCACACCCTAACAAAAGAGCACTCAGGCTTTAATTAACCTTTATTTTAGAGCAGAATGTGCTCAAATGTCATGAATAGAAAACATTTTTTTTAATTAACAAAGCTATCTATGATTTTGAACAATTGATTCCTTACATTCAATTAAATCCTCCTGGTCTGACACCAGCCTCCCGATGAACTTTCTGACTAAAGCAAGCAGGATTCAACCTGTTGAAAAGAAACAACTCACTTTTTACAGTAATTAAAAAATCTTTTTCTGGCAGGCCACAAAAGCAATGTTTGTACCATTTTCCAAAAGGATAATTGGACCTGATTCTTCAAAAATTTCATTAGGTTCATTTGAATTCCGGAAAGATAACAAAATGAATTAAACTTCAGGAAACAAACATGTTACACATTATAAAATGGGCCAGTGCTAATTAGATGACTGTGTTGCTATGCTGAATGAAACTTCTCCATTTAGGTTCATTTTTCAAACCAAAGATTTGCCTAGAAGTTCACATATGCACAAATAGTCTTATCATGTATGGTAAGAAAGCCTCCTCTAATGTTCTAAGCTCTCTGAACTCCTCCTGACTTCAGAGGGAATTGGAGGTTCTCTGCACCTGGTATGATTGAGCCAAAAGAGCCTGCTGCTCACAACATCAGTCTTTTACTAATGTACAAGTGTCAGCATAGTCACGTGAAAATGCCTTTTAAATATAAATATAATACACATTTCCTTCTTTTTTGGTCTGCAGGCCAGCTATGGAACTGATTTGCCTACATTTTGAAACATAACTTTACTCCTGCTTCCAAGAATACTGTCTTTGAAAATAACATTAAGAAAATCATTTTAATATGTTGAATGCTGTTTTCTTTTAGAGATTTCATGTCACATACTAAGTTTTTCCCAGAATACAGTGAAGAGACAAAGTTTTGAAACTGTGATTTTAAAAAGTCCACGTTATCAGTGATTCACATAGGACTAAATATACAAGAGAAGGGTGACTGCTGATCATCAGGATGATTAAATGAACCCATGTATTTTTGTTATATAGGCAACCAAATTACAAGGAGGGATACAAGTACAATGGAAAGACATCAGAAATGGTGCTGTACTCAATATTTATACTTTTCATAAGTTTTGTAATGTGGCGCTAGTGACTGAATACTTATAAAAAAAAGGACAGATTCTGCATCCCTTATTCCCAAATGAGAAGTGCCTGACTCCACAGCTGGCCCCATTGATTTTACTGTGATTTGACTAAATTGCCACTCACTCAGCAAGTAGCTTTAATGGGCTATTTTGATTTCAATGAGGCTACTTGCAGTACTAAAATCTGAATAAGGGATAGCAAAATCTGGCCCAAAATGATTAATGTCATTGAAACCTGCAAGGGCACATGACTTTAAAATAAATTAATTTTCACAGTGAAATACTACTCGGCACTTTCTTTACTCATACAAATACAGTTACATCCACACTATCAAATAAAAATGGTCCACTGATGCATCAAGATAATTAAGTCCCCCTTCCACACACACACATACTCCTTTTGCAACAAGATGCATTTAGGTATTTAATTAAAAAGTGCATCCCCAAAAGGTTAGTATACTCACATGTTATAGTTCACTTTTTCCGCACCAAGCATTTTCAGACTGCTGCCGTTGCTAATAAAGAGTTCTCTGAATTAGGACAAATATCTGCACATATGGCTCTTTTATGGTTTTCTTTTTAAATTATCACTTTAATTTAATTAGGTTTTGGGGGTTAAGATTAACAACATTTTCTCTCTCTCTTTGTATATTTTTGTTTGTTTAGAGGTTTTTTTGGTTTTGTTTTGTTCTATTAAGGAACAATTGAAACAAAACCTATCTAATATGCATCACCTTTGCCTTTCATTTTGCCCAGCTCTCACATCATCATTACTAGCCCAAAAATCTGTCTGTAACATCCTCATCACTGTGGTATCTGAGTGCCTTACAAGAAATGATAGCAGCTGCAGTATAACTTCTGAAAAACTTTAATGTGAATTCAAAGGTAGAAATTGGTAAGTGGAAAGGCAGATTCCCATTATTCACACAGAACAGGCATATAGAAATAACACAACTCTAACTGGAGATGAGCCTGAGTTGGTTAATTCAGATCTGGGTTGAGATTTGGACATCCCCTCTCTCAAAATTTGGGGTTGGTCATATTCTTGTCCTGGGCATTGTCCAAAATCTTACTCTGGTATGGCCCACTATAGAGATCGGCCCCAATCTTGAATATCAGATCATGGTTTGTGTCTGGTTTGCTAAGCCTCTTGATCCTCAAAAGTTCAGGGGTATTGGATTTGGGGGTTCTGTTGTATATTACCATTTAACTAAAACACTGTGGGCTTTTCACATGATTTCATGACAACTGAAGAAAAATATTTCTATGGCTCCAGATAAAATAAAGAAGTTAGTAAAGTAAAAAGTGTATGTCCTTCTGTTGCTGGTTAATAGCTCTGTTGAATGGCATATATACTGACATTCTGAGACACAGAGATAGCCATCTCTAAAGAGAGGGGAAAAATCCACCAATTACTCAATTAGTGGATTTATTTTCCTGGAGGCATTGGAAAAAGGAGGAGAGAGAGGGCTCCAAAAATGCCCAAGGCATCCTTACCCTACTTCAAAAGATGAAGGGAGTGGAGGGGGGAAGACAAAAGTACTTGATAGTTATGAAGAAATAGTATTAGAACCAAGTAAAATTAAAACAATGCCCTCTTTCCTTCAGTCAAAAGACAAACAGTGCTACGTACTAAAGAAGGGGGGAAATGGGGGCAGAATTCTTTTGGAAAATAGCATCAGTTGGATCTGGATTTTGCAAAACCAAAACCAGCAGTGATTTGGAGACAAGTCCTCCAAAGATCAGAAGACTATATGTGCGTCAGAGAAAAGGATTCCCGTTTGGCTATTTTCTATTGCTGGTCACACAAACAAAAAGTGTGAGTATTCATGGGTGGAGGGGAATGGCCAAATTAGAGAAGGACTTTGGATTGCAGGTTAAATAAAGTGGAGGGAAATCTTACTCAATCCTGTATGGAAAGAAAACGTCATAACAAGGCTGTAGTTAAATTGTAGCACCCTTTGTCTCACAGCACCATTTAAAAAATAGAATTTGACATATATAGAGATCACCAAAGCAATATACCAGATCTCAAGATCCCCAAACTCTGGGAAAGATCGCAAATCCAGATCTGCATCCAAATTTTATGCCTGGTTCTAACAAACAAGAAATGGAAAGAGAAATCCAAAAAACCCCAAACTAACCTATCCTAGCTACATTCTCTGGGCTCTTTCACTCTGGCAAATAATAAATTTTCTATTACAAGGAACAGAAAGAGTTGCCAGCGATCTCTCCCCTTCCTCTCACTGCATGATCACAGCTACATTATTCGTTAGGTACCATATTTACTACTCTCTTTGTAGTTTACATTGATGCCTTCCTCTGGTCTAGTGTGGACTGATCCTCCCCTTACCTACTCTGGTGTGTGCGAGGAATCAGATCCAAAGTGCTTTCAGTTTGTTACATAAAGTTTTGTTACAAAGAGTAAATGTAAGAAGTAGCAAATACCAAACAAGGTTTAGTAATATGTTAGTGACAAACTGAAATTGCAAGGAGCGCTTTATGTCTATGAGAAGTGAGGTTAGAGAGATCTGAACTCTTGGGTTTCTCTTCCACCCCCTCATCCCATCTGTCATGTGAATTACAGTTCTCCTGACTGCTTAATAGTTTAATACATTTCTACCGATTGTCCAGTTTCTTCCAAGAGGATCCTTCTTCCTCATGACCCCTATCTACAACTATATTCATTGTTACATAATCTCTAATATAAAGGTTTACATACACACAGTACCATTAACACCTCTGTGTAGGTAACATGTAACTTGCCCTGGCTCAGACTTGAACAAGTGATACAAAATGATGGGACAAACAAACACAAAAGAAATACAACATGATGCTCCAAAAATTTTATTTCATTCACATTTTCTGTAACCTCTTTTTCATGATCAAGTTTCTGATGTACCTTACCTATGCTGGCAAAGACCAGGTCTCAGTAAAATGAGGTAAATCTGAGAACAGAAAATGAGATCCCTTGTATTGACAGGAAATTGATCAGAATAGCCACACAGAGAAATATACAACACATATATCTTCACTCAATCCTAAACAAGAAAGGTCTTAGATCTGTGACAGTCAGCCAGCAGCACCAGAGTCCTCTGAAACCCAGAGCCATCAGCAGCACTTTGGTATAGTACTGTAAAAAGGTCATAAATGAGTGTGCTTTTAATCACAGGATGATTATACAGGGGAAGATCTGCAGAGTCCTCTCAAGAACCTCCCCATTGAGATCATTTTTAAAATAATTCCTTCATGTACAGTATACCAACACTCCCCAATAAAATCTATGTTCCTAAAACATATTACTGCTTGGCTGTGACAAAAAAAAATCAACTTCTAATATTTCTTTTTCTACTTGGTAACCATGCAAACAGCTCTTTCAAATGCTTTCATGAACCTGATTTTCATGATGTACAGTACACTGCCACACAGACACAACCAATTCCCACCATTTATTTACCACGTTGTCACACAAGCAACCCATTTCCATTCCTTCCATTACTGGAGTGAGAGGGAGTTGGAGGGGAGAAAGGGACAAGCAAAGTTTTATGTGCAGTCAGAGTATGAGAGAGAAATAGTATTGAACAGACATTATCTGTAGTGCGATAGCCAGGACTAGTGACATATAGATTCAGTGCTCTTTGTGGTGTGCTCGAGAAGTAGCTAAACATTCACTGCGAAGGGCTGGAAGTAATGATAGTTTTGAAAAGGGCATTTTACGGTTCCCTACAGGCTATAATAAAAACACAGTTGCAGATTTATTCACAGAAAACTGAACAAACAAAATAAAAAAGAATTACATTACACGCTACCCATTTTAACTCCCTTTGGGCATATGAGATTTTGGGCAGGGAAGAAAAGGATAAAAGGAGGATCTGCTTCTTCTCAGCACAGAGGGGAGAAAGGATCAATTCCCCTGTTTCCTCAGGCTATCAGAGATTTAAAGAAATGGCTAAAGGAATATACAAAGAAACGCTATCGATACTTCCAATTTGCCATTCAAGATGCCAAGCCCATCCTCCCCACATTTCCAGTATTAATCAGCTTATCTTCCTGTTTGACTGTCTCTGTTGAACTTGCTTTGTTCATTGATTGATCTCTTTTCTTTATTGTGACGTGATAAGACCTAGGCCGAGTTCTGCTCTCAAATTTCCCGATCACCGCCCTTTTAACATGATGTGTCTTTATCTGGTGCCTTCATTAACACATTCGTCCTAGTCAGGTTCAGAGGGTCTCTTTCCAGCACACGCAGTCACAGAGATGTTAGAGCAGCAAGTAGACGCTTACGAACAAAACACCAACACACAGACATACACCTTTCTCCTGACTGTGCCTGGTTTTAACCTCCGCAAGTTCCCACTGAAGTTCTTTCTCTGCTTAAGCTTTCGGTTCTGCAGTCCAAAGAAACTGATGCAAACAGCTCAGAGGGTATGCTGAGTTTCAGGGTGAAAGGGAAGGGCAGGCGAAGGCGTAGGGCAACAGAGTCTTCCTTACAGAGGTGGAGGGTTATTTTATTTGTTTAAACGAACTTGTCAGGTCGATGACCCAGGAAATGACTATGATTAAACCAATCACAATACCTGTTTACCCGAGCTACCCATCAGGGACACTAGCTGCGGCAATACACACATCACACACCGGTCGCTCAGAGGGAAGGCACAAGCGATAAGGGACCGTGGCAAGAAGGTGCGAGTGCCCAAGTTGGTATGGGAAGTGCAGACCAGCTTCGGGATGCCTTCCCCAGGTGTCTGCCCTGGGAGTCAGCGGCCACTGCTACCTGGCCCACCGCCCCCTTTTGCCACTGATGACAGCCTACCACCCAGAACTGCGGAGCCCAGATGTCCTCTTATTGGAGACCCATCTTGGGTCAGTCTCCTTCTCCATCTTCCCAAGATCCGGCAAAGCCATTTCAGCAAGGGAAGGGGGAGAGAGGGATGCGATCAGACCAGAACCTCCCGAGCTCCAGCAGGACTTCGGACTTTTCGGCACCACCAATATACACTCACACGTAAGCTGCAGGGCTCCACTACATGTGGATCCCAGCCTCCCCTTCTCTCTCCTCCCGGAGTGGGAGAATCCGAGCGTCCATACAGCCAATTCCTCCGACCCCCTTGCTGTTCAAGTTACTCTGCAGCATGGACACACACAGAGAGGAATCATCACAAATATGCACTATGTGCCTAAATACACACAGATGCAGAGGGCACGCACATTAGAACAGTGTCAGCTCCTTATGCCCACCACTCTTCCCCCCCCGGAGAAAGCTCCCCTGGTCATTTCAGTTAGTTGGATCCATTGCGAGAGAAAATGTTCGTCTTCTCTGTCCCTTTTTGTATAGCTCTGCAAATCTCTCGATAGATAGATGGGCTAGCTGGGGAAGTGGGAATCCAGGTGCACAGTCACTACTGTTAGAGGAGTTGAGGGAGGAGAGGCTGGGTGGGTGGCTAGTTGAGCCCCTCCCGAGTGGCTTACCTTGCGCTGCGGATCCCGTGGTGCTGGCACTCAGGATAGCCAGGGCAGGTAACACGAACGTTTGCAGTAAGTATCCCAGTCCCAGTCCGCATCGGGCAGCCGTGCTTTCCAGACCTTTCCCCATGGCTGGGCAGAGAAGCAAGCAAAGGAAAAAAACACACCACCACCACCAGCAGTCCTCAGGAAGAAGCAAGCCCCGCACTCCACTTTCTTTGGGCAAGGGGGGAGGAAGGGAAGAAGAGGGGGGCAGCTTTTCAAGACCCCCTCCCTTCTTCAAGTGGCTGCTTCTCCTGCCACTCGTCCAGCCTGGAGAGCCCAAAGGCTGCCCCCAACGTGCCCCGAGTCTGCGCTGCTTTCACAGCCCCCCTGGCTTTGCCACCGCACCCAGGCACAGGAGGAGAGGTGAGGAGAGGAACCTTTTTCTCCCCCCCAGTCTGCTCAAGGTTGCGCGGAGGAGGTCAGGTGCCCAGGCTGCTGCTGTTGCTGCTAGGTGAAGAGGACTGGTCATTTCATAGTCTTGAGAACAAGTCTGCAGGAGCTGGGTCTTGCAGAGGAGGAAGAAGCGGCAGCAGCATCCTAACTCCAGCTGGGGGCGCGTGGATTTGCATATGCGCCAGAGAGCGCGCACAAACTAGCGCCCGGAGAGCTGCGCGCACACCTAGCCCCGTGCATGGGGGAGCCAGGGACAGAGCGCGCTTGCCCCTCTCTCCCTCCTTTGAATGTTATAGAGAGGAGCGCAGCCCTGGCTAAGGCACATTGCTCCATCCAATGGAGCTCAGCCTTCCCAGAGACACCGGCAAAACCTGCGCTGGATTTCCGGACTGGACGTGGCTTGCTATTGCCCAGGCAGAGGGAGAAGGGCTCTTTTGCCAGCCCGCCTGATGAAAACTGCAGAAAAAGAGCCAGGAGACACCACTGAGGGGGAGAGGCTCCCTCACACACCCCCCGACCCCCCATCCATCTGAGGAATGCAGCAAGGAAAACCCCTGCCAGGGACCGATTGGTCTGTCTGTCTCATGCACCCCCTCAGCCTGTTAGCCAGGTACCATAAACATCACGAAGTGAAACGTTGTTCTGCCTCCAGCTAGGGCACCCCCAGCCCTCAGCCTGAGATCCCACAGTCAGTCAGTAACCTTCTGCTTTATTACAGGAATTGTTCACGTGCACCACAAAGTGCTTGGCTGTGTCACCGGTGCAGCTGATGTGTTTCCTTGCAGCAGAGGAATGTCCCGAGCATCCGCTGCCCGCTGCTGGTCAATCAAGAGCTACGGGGCTGTGCACACCGAGGCGTCCGTTCAGGAGCTCCACAGTGTGGGTCAGAGACACCGGCCCTCGTCTCACAGGCAGGGGCAGATCCACAAACTGTAAGGAGGAGGCGGCCCCATACAGGTGACTGGGCCACCCACCCCATCAGGTGACAAGAGAAAAGTTATGAAGGAGCCGAGACCTGGACCGGGACGTCTGTTGAAGGTAGCTGAGCTCTAGGGAAGGGGTCAGATTTGTCACCCCCTTGGGAATTTTGGGTCATTCCCCAAACAGATCTGGCTCCCACTTGCCAAGCGGATGACGTCCCCAGGCAGGGCTATTTCCCTTCTCCACGGGGGAAGGGGCAGCCTCTCCCCAGTCTCTACCAGCGAATCTTTCTTCTTTCCATCCCAGGATGTGGACTGGGAGATTGGCCTCTCTCCTCCCTCCACACCCGAGCACAAAGATGAGCTCCCGGAATGGGGGGAGGGGGGAGGGGGAATCTTACATTCAGATTTAGACTCTATTTGGGGGAGCAACATATCATCCAAATGTTAGGAGGCTTGAATAGGAATATCATCGAAATCCCAATATTGGCCTCAGCCATCCTGCCCTTTTTTACCATAAGGAATTAGGAGGAAACTGTCAGTTGGGGAGCTCTGTTTCTCATAGACACTTCTCTCTATGTGTTAGACCTCTTAAATCTCACTCATTAGGGGGGTTTCCCACGTTTTGAATTAATTTTCCAGGAAACAGTGTTTTGAAACCTTGTTGAGTATGCAGAAGTACAGCAGAAAGCTCAGGCCAGCTAGCAGATACGTATCTAGTACAATTTGCTACTGATTGTAACATCTGCGAAGTCCATAGAGGAAACACTCTGACTGCTGCCACCACATTGTAGGAGAGCTCTTACAAATCAATATGGTATTTCAAAAGGAATTTCCTTTTCCAGGGCTCAGCAGGCCACTTTGGTTGGTGAGGTGAGGAGAGAGGGAATGAGAATTATTTTATGCTGACCTATACTTGCAATATTTCCATATATGAACAGACCCTACACACCATTGCCCTATACGCCCAATGGAAAATATTATTTATTTTCACAGGTGTGCACGTTGCTTTGCACACAACAAATATCTGTCCTAACTCTAAAGGAGACATAGCACAGCTATGGATGTCAGACAAAGGTGTGTGGAAAAGTTATGGAAAGGACAAGCGTTGCAACAGTGTTGCAGATGAGACCTGCTTTTGTTATATAAACGTATCTCGTGGTTTCCCTCTTGAATACTTATGTTGGTTATATTGGCTTTTCAGTCTTTTGTAAATTATCCGGTTAATACATCAACAGAACAACAACAAAAAAGTGAGGAAGGGTTATTGCAACGAAATAGGTGTTGCAAAGAAAGAGTCACAATTTGTTTTGAAGTCTGTCTTGTTCAAAATGTTGACTGCCCTGCGTGCAATATTGGGGGGGGGGGGCAGGAGGCGACAGAGTGGGGCTCTGCGCCTCTTTTCTCTGCCAAGGCCCTGTTGTCACATTGCAACATAGTTGTCGCTGGGTTCAGAGCTCAGTCCTGGAGCACGGATTGTCTGGGTGAAATGAAATCCCTAGGAGTCCAGTCTTTCAGAGGAAGAAAAAGAGCAACAGACTCAACTTTGCCCAGGAGAGTGTGACAGTTGTGTAGTACGGAAATTAATATGTACGGATCTAGCACACACTGAGAGCGTTGTGTGTGGAGAGAGATGCGGACAGAGAGCGACTGCGTGGGACTGTTTGCCCCTCTCTCCTCTGCCCTCTACGAGGCTCCGACATGCAGGGACCGAGAGCGAAGAAACCCTGGCTAAGGCACATTTTTCTATCCAATGGGGCTCTGCATGTCCAGAGGTACCAGCAAAACCTGCGCTGGATTCCTGGAGAGGACTCTCCTTGCTACGTCCGGCAGAGCAGAGCGGGGGGATTCGGGGAGGGGCAGAAAGGACTCGGCCCGGAGAACTATGTGAGTCTGGCCGCTGCTGTCGAGAGCGCTGACAGCGGCAGCCAGGAGCTGGTTGCCTCCCCGGGGTGGAAGAATGCAGGGAAAGGGAGAGAATCCCATTTCGGGAGACGAGAAAAAAGCAGACCCCATGGGAACCTTACTGGAGGAGCTCCGCTCCTGGGGTGGGAGTGTGGCAGAGGGGAAATGAAAGGGACTCTGGCATGGAGGGAGAGAGATCCTTCCTGTGGAATCCCCCAGCTAAGAGGAGAGGAGGCTCTCCCAACTATTCAGCCCTACTCCTGGGTAGATACTGGCAAGGCAAGTCATGGCTGGAGAGCTTAACCCCTAATGTGGGGGATGAAAAAAGCAACTATCAGAGGTGTAGCTGTGTTAGTCTGGATCTGTCCTGTGGCACTGCCTCTGGAAATATACCTGCCTCTGGAAATTTCCACTACATGCATCCGACGAAGTGGGTATTCACCCACGAAAGCTCATGCTCCAATACGTCTGTTAGTCTATAAGGTGCCACGGACTCTCTGCTGTTTTTGAAAAAAGCAACCTAACTCTTTGCTGGTCCCCATCAGTTCTCACCTTCCCTTCCAACAATCTTTTATCACTCCTAGTAGGCCCCCCTCAGCCCAGCAGTACATATCAGAGATTACTCTGCTACATTGCTTTGCAAAGGTACTGCTTTGTAACCATTTACTGTACTGATAAGTGAATCACAGCATGTAGCCCCAGGCATGTTTATGGTGCTTTTTTTTCTTGAGATACCCACTCCAGATTTGGTGCTCCGTAGTCTTATGTCTAAAGCTGGTGGCTGAGTGAGTGGCACGTACACAAATAATTTTCCGACATAGGACATTTCTTAGACATTGGGAGTTTTCTCTCATTTGTTTAATATTCCAGGGAAAACTTTGCAAAGAGAGAAAATAAAAGGGAACTACTAAAAGATGCAGTATGTAGAAAATATACCTGCTGCGGGGCAAAATGATTGGCACATCTGCTTTCATCGGGGCCCTTAAGTCATTGGAAGAAAAAGGGGAACAGTTCTCCATTAAATTGAGTTTGTGATGGGTTGAATCACAGAAACTCCCTTGGGAACTGCCAGCTGATGTGCCAAGACTACTCCTACCCCTGCTTTCTTGCCCTGGCAGTTTGGGACTCCAGCACCCTGTCTTGCTGAGCCAGACACACCAGTCTGCTCCAACACAGACCCAGGGTCTGAACCACATGCCCCAAAGCTGCAGACTTAACTGAAAGCAACTTGAGAAGTGTTCCTGTCTTTAACACTCAGATGCCCAACTCCCAATGGGGTCCAAACCCCAGATAAATCTGTTTTACCCTGTATAAACTCATAAATTGTTCGCCCTCTATAACACTGATAGAAAGATATGCACAGCGCCCCCCGCCCGTATTAATACATACTCTGGGTTAATTAATAAGTAAAAAGTGATTTTATTAAATACAGAGAGTAAGTTTTAAGTAATTCAAAGTAGTAACAGACAGAACAAAGTGAATTTCCAAGCAAAATAAAATAAAACACACAAGTCTAAGCCTAGTACAGTAATAAAACTGAATATAGATAAAATCTCACCCTCAGAGATTTTTCAATATGTTTCTTTCACAGACTGGATGCCTTCCTAGTCTGAGCACAATCCTTTCCCCGGTACAGCCTTTGTTCCAACTCAGGTGGTAGCTAGGGGATTTCTCATGATTGCAGCCACCTTTGTTCTGTTCCACCTCCTTATATGGCTTTGGCACAAGGCGGGAATCTTTTGTCTCTCTGGGTCCCCAATCCCTCTTCTAAATGGAAAAGCACCAGCTTTAAGATGGATTCCAGTTCAGGTGACATGGTCACATATCCTGTGAGACCCCAAACCTTCATTTCTCCCAGCCTGACTCACAGGAAGGCCTGCCTGCAAACAGAGCCATCCACAGTGAATTGTCCTGGTTGATGGGATTCCAAACCACCATTAATGGTCCACACTTTGCATAATTACAATAGACCCTCAGAGTTATATTTCATATTTCTAGTTTCAGATACAAGAGTGATGCATTTATACAAATAGGATAACCACACTCAATAGATTATAAGCTTTGTTATGATACCTTACAAGAGATCTTTTGCATTAAGCATATTTTAGTTAATTATGTTCACACTCATCAGCATACTTTCATAAACTCATATAGAGTGCAATGTCCCAGAGTTCATTTATTTCTGATGATCCAGGGATTCCCATGGTTAGTACTTGTTGTTTGAGGCTCACTGTGAAATCTGTGGTGGGTGACCTGACGTCATGATATAGCTCCATCCCACTTTCAAAGAAGGTATCCCTCCAGCTCGGTCTTGGGGTCCCCTCTGGCTACAAACCCAGCAGCCTATCTTAACCAGGAGTGGAAAAGTATGGGAACTTAGCTGCTTTGGACCCACAACAGGAGTAACCGCACAAGGACAGTTATTCCAAGTCTGGATGTAAAGTAGCTGCTGGACTCCTCTGTTTCCCTGCTACCTAATGTGCGTCAACTAGATGCTAAGCAGGGGATGAGCAAGACCTGAGTAATGCAGTGTGGGATGTGGAGTAGTCACTAATCTACTGGATACTGACTTACTGACAGGAAATGCTGAGCAAATGGCTTTTCCCTGTGGAGTAGCCCAGCGTGTCCCATTACATGGCAGCCTCTTGACAACACGTTCTGCAACTGTGTGAAACACAGCATGGAACTCTAGCTGCTATAACTAGAGCTATTTTTTAGAGAAAATGATTTAAATGGCAATTCTCATTGACAGTACATATATAGAGCTTTTCATCTAAAAGCACTTTAAAATCATTTTGGATCATATTGTGCCTAGTAAGGTGAGTTCTGGGTGCCCTTAAGGAGGTACATTGTGACCTTGAGATGCATTATTGCCTCTTCTTTGCACCCAGGCAACTCCGTTGGACTTTGGGTTGAGGCAAAGGAGAAGAAGTATGGCCTCTCCTCTTTTGGGATGGCATCTATCCCAGAAAGCACTAGTGGGGAGAAATCCCTGCACTCTCCTGATAACAAGGACTGCATTTGTACCTGGTTCTCAGCAAGAAGGCAGCTTTCATCTTTCCTCCATCTTGCACATCTATTCAAGAGCCAGCAACAATTTGTGCCTCACTTATTCTTACATTTTTCCCTGTGAGAAAGCAAAATATTACTTCAGTTTAATAGATTTGGAAACTCAAGACTGGAAAGTGAAGTGGGTTGGCCAAGACCGCTGAAGGATTTTGTGTCAGAGGGAGGGTTGGAACTTAGGAGTCGAGCAAAATTTTTCATCTGAAACTTTTTTAGTCAAAAAATGTAGATTTGGGTAGACTAAAACATTACACAAATTTGACTAATAGAAATGATTACACAATTAAAAATAAATCCACTGAAACCACTACAGCAGACATAACCTGGAAGGCCAAGATTTTCAAAAAATATGAGCCTAAAGTAAGGCTATTCCCTATTTAGACACTTGTCTAATTCTCAGAAATGATGAGCACCAAAAAGCTTTTATGGGCTTCATACACTGGTGCTGAAAGATAGATACATAAGCTTAATTTCAGGCCCCAGGGTCAGATTTTCAGAAGAGCTCAGCATCCAGCATCTCCCATTCAGGTACCGAATTGAGTGAATGGAAAATCTAGGTAAAATGAAGTGACGCATGAGCCTAAGTCCCATTTTCAAAAGTGACTTGCAATGAAACCTGAATTCCTAAGTCACTTAAGCACCTTTGAAAATTTTACCCATCTTAATTGTGTATGCTGGGCTATTCTGAAAGCCTGGTACCTGTTTTTGGAAATATTGCCCATTGATCTGAATGATTTTAATTGCCCAACCTACAGGAAATGAAAAAAATAAAAATACTGCGACCTAAATTGGATTTTAAAAGTTCTTTCAATTTTCATAATTTATGGTATTGGTAATATAGATAAAGATATTTTGTTGTTTACAATAAGATTTTTAAAAACAATTTAAACAAGACTTAATTTAATTAAAGAATTTAGGAGATTGAGAAATGCTGCTGCTTATTATTTATTTACATTGTGGCAACACACAGTGGTGGCTAGGCACTGTACATAACAAAGAGATGGTCACTGCCCCCCAAAACGTGCAATCTTGACATCTGGTTAATGACATTGGGGTAAATGTATTTAGCTCTGTAAATAGAAAATTTGACTTCCTGTATTATGAGAGGCTTTGAGAGTCTTAGCTTGAACCACAAAGTGGTGCCTTGTTAGTGTGTTGATAATTATGGGCCTGATGCTGCAGCCCTTACTCACACTGCGTATCGCTTCCTCAGGTACATATTTCCATTGTGGGGCTACATGTCTGCAGAATCATTCTCTGAACAATATGAATAAGAGATGCAGAATCAGGTTCTGTATCAGCTAATTATATTTGATTGTCAGGATGGTCTCAAATACTGAAGAACATATAAAACAATATACAGTATCTGAATAAAGTTTGGGGGGGTTGCAAGATTTTTTTTGTCAGGAGCTTGCAAGATTTGGTAGCATATGGCATGCATGTAAGTGAAAGGCATATCGTGCACCTGCTTTTTGATTGTGCCATGCCTATAGGCTCTGCTATGCCACTCTTAGTTTATGGTAGAACCTAGGCGGGTATGGCACAGTGAAAAAAAAACACAAGTGTATGCCATGCCCTTCACTTTATTGACATGCATGCCACATGCTACCAAATGCTGCTCTCTCACAGTTTGGGTAAGCAACTCCATTATGTTTTATTCATACCATACAGTACTGTAAATGAGCTAAAAGAAACTGTACCCATTTTGCTCATCCCAGAAGCCCGACATTTCAAAAGTTAACATAAAATCATTTTCAATAAATAGCTCCAAGCTTTAATTTGTGCTGAGAGAGACCACTTACACTGTGAAATTTTGAAGTCTTGGTTTGAGGAAAATTTCTTTTATACTCAGTGAAACATATGAGAGCGAGATAAAATCTCCCAAGCTGCCAAAATCATTATTTTGTTTGCTTGTTTATGGAACAAAATGCTTTCTGAGAATGTCCATA
Organism: Chelonoidis abingdonii; assembly: GCF_003597395.2. Lineage (NCBI taxonomy): Eukaryota > Metazoa > Chordata > Testudines > Testudinidae > Chelonoidis > Chelonoidis abingdonii. Next base: position 26,889,904 of record NC_133773.1, read on the forward strand.
CCCATATAAAGTTCTAGTGTGCTAAACTTGCACTGGGAACTTTATATTAGAAGCTTTATATAACAAAATATATGTTGCCAGCCAGAGAAGAGTTCAAAGACTGAAGTATTTCACCTAATAATATATACTACACTCTTGAAGCAGACCACATTAAGGAGTTTTCAGACGGTAAGATAGGAATAAGCAGTGTGCTGTGCTAAAAATGGTGCTTTTTTGGCTCAAACATGCTTTTGGTTGGTTTTTGTAGCAGATCCATAGCAACCTAAGACTTCACAGTACTCATTATACTGCAAAACACCTTGACATTTCAGGACTTCAGAGTGACAGCAGGGACAGAACTCAAGGTCCTTCTTCAAAGGCACATATCCAAGCATCTTGAACTAAAGGAGCACTTCCACTAGCTAAAGCAATGTTAGGAATAGGTTCTAAAACCTTCACGCATGTTGAATGCTCTGCAAATAGTCCTGTGGATGTCAGTGAGAACACTTGAGTCAGGTACTACCCAGAATGAGTAAGAGGCTTAGTGATTACAGGTAAAACTTCAAAGGTACTTAAGTCTCATTGTCAAAGAGACTTAGGTACTTAAGAGCCTACATCTAATTGAAACTAAATGGGACTTAGGTTCCTAAGTCACTATGACATTTTTTAAAATATTACCCTACTGCGGGAGCTGAGCAAATAATTCATAACAAATAATTTATCTGAAGAGTTCTGTTTATTCTTCCATTTGTAAATTTTCTGTGACCGGGCAAATTTTTCTTGTATTTATTCAATATTCAAATTTGTTTGATGAATAATTTCTGTGAATTCATGTAGCTCATTCATGAACAATTCACTGTGAGTATCTGAAGTATAAAATTCCAGCTGTTTTTATTTACTATAGAGGGCAAGTGGTATATTAGAGTCAGGTTCCTTGTGCATATACTTGTGATTATGAAATCAAAATTTGCCTTCTACAAATATTCACTTTAAAATCCCTCTTTTGATCATGCTTGCTTGTAACTTCATTTGCTAGAGTAGTCACAGAAAGCAAACACAAAAGGGGATAGGAATATTGTCAAAACAAATTTATTTAAAAATTCAGATTAATATTCACAGAAGTGTTTTTGAAGTTTTCACCCATCTGTTATTATGATATACAGTTGAGTAATTCTGATTCCATCCAGGTGATGGCAGTATCACACACACTCTATCCCACGCATGTGTGTCAGTTCATTACAAATTGAAACATCTTAAATGCAGAAGACAGTCACACACACGCACGCACGTAAACACACACACACAGTGTGTGTGTGAGAGAGTTCATTTCAAATTCAAACATCTTAAATGCGAAGTGATTAATGTTTCAGGTGGATGTCAGAATACCATGGATTCTCATCATCTAAGCATTTTGTCCTGGAACAAACTTCTGTTAGGGCTAAGGTCTGACCATGTTAACTATTTCATCCTACAGGAGGCTTACTTGGGCTGACCTTTGCTCAAAAACTTGAATAACTTGAAAATGTAGTTATTTCTCCGTGTGGTGTTAGAGTGACTCAGCTTTCTGGTTATGTTATATTTTTCTTTCTCTTTTGGTAGATATATGAGTATAGATCTATTTGAGAGCTGGATGTCCACATGGCTGGCAAACACAGTCAATGTTAACTCATAACTATTCACATGTGTTGGCGTCATTGACATGATTTTGGTTTACCCCATGTTGATTTCTGGCTTTCCAATCCAGGATGGACTTCCTGGTATTATTGCTGTCATAGAGTCCTCTCTCTGACTCTTCTGTCCTACCTCATTGCCCACATTGCTCACATCTTCTCCCCAACTTGTCTCACTATCAGATAATGGTTTCATTATGCTTTGGGAGGGGCTTTCTCTCAAATGCTCTCCTGTATGTTCAGCTACTGTGGTCCGAATGACCAATAATACCACATGAATTCTCTTTTCTGTAACACATTTAAAATGTAATGTCACACAGAATTATAATGATAGCATGTATAAATCTACTTTTTGAGGCAGAAAACATATAGCATATGAAAGATGAAATAAAAATAAAGATAAAAGCCCCAAAACTATGCAGCTAAAGATATCTAAGAAGATTACTTAGACAAGTTAGATGACTTCAAGTAGCCTGGGCCTGATGAAATATATCCTAGACTACTCAAGGAGGTGACTGAGGAGATATCTGAGCCATTAGTGATTCTCTTGGAAAACTCATGGAAGATGGGAGAAAGTCCAGAAGACTCTCTGGATAAGGGCAAATATAATGCCTATCTATAAAAAGGGGAATAAGGACAACTCAGGGAATTACAGACCGGTTATCTTAACTTCAGTACCCAGAAAGATAAGGATGCAAATAATCAAGCAATTAATTTGCAAACACACAGAAGATAATAAGGTGATAAGTAACAGTCAACATGGATTTGTCAAAAACAAACGGTGTCAAAACAATTTAATAGCTTTCTTTGATGAGATAGATGTAGTATATTTTGACTTTAGTGAGGCTTTTGATCCTGTCTCAAATGACCTTCTGATAAACAAACTAGGGAAATACAACCTAGATGGAGCTACTATAAAGGTGGGTGCATAACTGGCTGGAAAACCGTTTCAAGAAGGTAATTATCAGTGGTTCACAGTCATGCTAGAAAGGCAGAACTAGTGGGGTCCCACAGAGACTGGTCCTTGGTCTGGTTCTGTTCAATATCTTCATCAGTGATTTAGATAATGGCATAGAAAATACACTTTTAAAGTTTGTGGGCAATACCAGTCTGGGAGAGATTGCAAGTACTTTGGAGGATAGGAATAAAATTCAAAATGATCTGGACAAACTGGAGAAATGATCTGAATAGGATGAAATTCAGGAAGGATAAATGCAAAGTACTCCAGTTAGGAAGGAACAATCAACTGTACAAATAGAAATTGGGAAATGACTGCCTAGAAAGGAGTACTGTAGAAAAGAATCTGGGAGTTATAGTGGATCACAAGCTAAATATGACACAATAGTATAACACTGTTGCAGACATCATTCTGGGATACATTAGTAGGGGTGTTGTAAGCAAGACACAAGAAGTAATTCTTCAGCTCTACTCCATGATGATAAAGCCTCAGTTGGAGTATTGTGTCCAGTTTGGGGTGCCACATTTCAGGGAAAATGTGGACAAATCCAGAGGAGAGCAACAAAAGTCCACAGTCCAGAGGAGAGCAACAAAAATGAGTATATGTCTAGAAAACAAGACCTATGAGTAATGATTGAAAAAATGGGTTTGTTTAGTCTGGAGAAGAGAAGACTGCAGGGGGACATGATAACAGTTTTCAAGTACATAAACCGTGGTTTCAAGGAGGAGGGGAAAATGTTCTTGTTAATCTCTGAGGATAGAGGACAAGAAACAATAGGTTTAAATCGCAACAAGTGAGGTTTAGTTGGACATTAGGAAAAACTTCCTGTCAAGCAACCATTTCTTCCTGTGTCTTTACACAAGACCTACCACAATAGGGTCCTGGATTGGATATAGTCAATAGTGTTGATGTAATATACTCAGACTTCTGTAAGGCATTTGACTTGGTACCTCATGACATGTTGATTAAAAAACTAAAAAGATATAAAATTTACATGGCGCACATTAAATGGATTAAAGGCTGGCAAACTGAACAAACATTTGCCAGGGATGATCTAGATAATACCTAGTCCTGCCTTGAGTGCAGGGGACTGGGCTAGATGACCTCTTGAGGTCCCTTCCAGTCTTATGATTCTATTATGTTTATGCTATTAAAAAATGAAATTGCAAAGAAAGTTAACCTACTGGAATGATATTAGAGCGCTGAGCAGATCAGACAGATCAAATACACACACACACACACGTTTAACATTTATTTTTCTCCTTGTTGCTCAAAAACATCATCTTTCTACCTTTTCAAACTTTCTTTATAGTTAAATTTCTTTGCAAATTTGCGTACCAGCTATTTGAAGAAAATAAATAATAATTTAGCAAAGTTATTAACAATCCGGGCCCCAAACTATCCAGCTAAGGGAAAAAAACAGGAAAAAATATTGAAAAAATGTCCATTTTTAAAATCAAAAATCAAAATTGATGGTTCATTTTATGGGAAGTTCAAAATGTGAAAAAAATCTGACCATCTCAAGTAGATGGCTCCCTTTCACTTTATTAGTAGGCTCTGATTTACTCTAGAGATGGATGATGTATTATGGTGCCATAAGGCCAGACTGATTGCTCAGACAAAAAAAGGAGTGATTAAAGAAATAGTCAAATTACTATGCAAAATGGGTGGTGCTGTCATTAAGCACAAGTGGATTTCCTATGGATGCCTTTAAGCTTGAGTCTAAGGGCTTATCTACATGTACAACCTTGTAGTGGTGCAGCTGCACCAATTTTAGCTATGCCACTGTAGCGCTCCAGTGAAGACGCTACCTATACTGACAGGAGAACTCCACCTCCCTGAGAAGTGGTAGCTGTGTTGACGGGAGAAGTCCTCCCACTGACATAGTGCTGTCTACACCAGGGGTTAGGTTAGTATAACTGTGTCACTGAGGGCTGGTCTTCACTACTGGGAGATCGACGCTGCTACAGTCGATGCAGGAGGGATCGATTTAGTGGGTATATTGAAGACCCGCCAAATCAATGGCAGAGTGCTCTCTGGTCTACCCCAGTACTCAGCTCCCTGAGAACAGTAAGGGAAGTTAACTGGAGAGCATCTCCCATCGACGCAGCACAGTGAAGACACTGGGGTAAGTCGACCGAAGTTACGCTACTCCAACTACGTGGATAACATAATGTAGCTGGAGTCGATGTAGTTTAGGTCGACTTACCTCTGTAGTGAAGACAAGCCCTGAGTTATATCGACTCCCCTGACCCATACTAGCGTAAGTGCCTAGAATAGACCAAGCCTAAGTGAATCTATCCATAAGCTACAGGTGGAGGCTTTTTTCTTGATCTCTTGGTGGCAGCACCAATAATGTTTCAATTACACAGCCAAAAATAAACCTTGTACTTAAAGCAAATATTATACTGTTTTTTTTAGAAATTCTCTGTTAACTTATTGATTAGAATAAGAAGATGCTTTTATACAATACTACAAACTATGAGTATATCTACTGCTTATGAATTCAGAGATAAAGGAGTAAAACAAGCACATGTAAAAACAAAAAGAAAATGGAATTTCTTTAAAATGTATTCTACAATTGTTTTAATAATGGCAGTTATAATATTAATTTAATTATCATTTTATAATAGACCTTATGTTTTGTGAAGCATTATTCTTAGTTTAGGTCACATAATTAACAATAAGTTCAATCATTTATCAGTAATTAGATGACATCATGTATTTCTGCTAAAACAAACTTTCTCTACTGGAGTTGAAAGATAATATATGTAATAAAAAATGGTAAATCCAAACAGATTAATAGATTTTAAGGCCAGAAGGGGCCATTGTGATCATCTAACTGACCTCCTGTATAACATAGCCCATAGAACTTCCCTGAACTAATACCCAGAGCAGATCTTCCAGAAAAATATCCAATTTTGATTTAAAAACGGTCAGTGATGGAGAATCCACCACATCTGGTAAATTGTTCCAATGGTTAATTACTCTCTCTGTTAAAAAAAATGATGTTTTATTTCTAGTTTGAATTTGTCTAGCTTCAACAACCAGCCATTGGATCATGTGATATGTTTCTCTATTGGCCAGAAAAGCCCATTATTAATATTTTTCCGCATGTAGATACTTACAGACTGCAATCAAGTCACCCCTTAACCTTCTCTTTGTTAAACGAGATTGAGCTCCTTGAGTCTGTCACTGTAAGACAGGTTTTCTAATCTTCCAATCATTTTAGTGGCCCTTCTCTGAACCCTCTCTGATTTATCAACATGTCCATGAACTGCAGACACAAGAACTGGACACACTATTCCAGCAGAGGTTGCATCAGTGCCAAATACAGAGTTAAAATAACCTCCCTACTCCTACTAGAAACTCACCTATTCAGTGATGATTCCCCATGTACAGTTACATTTTGAGACGTATCAGTTGGCCAGCCTTTAATCCATTTAATGTGAGCCATGTACATTTTATATCTTTTTAGTTTTTTAATCAACATGTCATGAGGTACCAAGTCAAATGCCTTACAGAAGTCTGAGTATATTACATCAACACTATTAACTATATCCAGTCCAGGACCCTATTGTGGTAGGTCTTGTATAAATATACAGGAAGAAACAATTGTTGCCTCAAACAGCTTACAGTCCAAGAACTAGCACACGCATAAGTAAATAAACCTGTTATCTACAAGTCACTGATATCACAGCATACATTATACCTGAAACTTTTATCCTGAATAAAATGTAATTATTTTAGGTCTGCTCCTCCCCCAAGCCCCATAGACTTCAATAGGAGCAAGATCAGGCCTTTTGGGAGTATTCATATAAGTTACTTGTGCAGAAAGCTTTGCAGGATTAAGTCCTTTATTTGCAAGACTGCATTTACCATAAATACAACAGCTTAGAGTCTGTTATTTCTGCTCTGGAGCACTAGAGGCTATCAGCAGCTGTCCAGTCTATTATATCTTTAATTCAAGGCTTACACTTTTTATATATATTGTTTCAATTTTGAGTAACACCTTGAAAACTAATATCAAATAAATGACTGTATAATGGATGGCCCTTTGGCTGTGATAGCACACAATGCATTCCATTATTAGAAATCTTTGTCAATCTATGTTCAAGGATTATTAAGTAGCTTGCACCGAATTTCTTAGTTCATTTCATAGCACATGCATTCATAAATTAGATGATGGTAATCTATTAATAAAAACTTAATATTCTACATTATCCTCCATAAAAATATTCAGTATTTTTTTTTAAGAAATAAAACTATCCACAGGGTCTTTAAGAAGCTGAGGAGATGTAAGGCAGATTAAAATCTTGGTTTTATAATGGCCCAAGACAAGGCTTACTCACTTTCTCCAAGAGGCGATATGGCATCTAATATAAAAAATAGAGTACTAGTGTTAACTCCATAACTCTAATATCTTTCATTATTCATTACTACTCTTTGACGTAACAAATGGCTTTCAAATATAGGCATAGGCACATACTGTAAGAAAACAGGTAGGACAAACCAGAGTTCTTTGTGCCTAGTGCTTCCCGTCTGCTGGCAGAGAAGTACAAAAAAATGGGTCAAACTGGGACAGGATGTACAGCAACCTCTCCTGTCTCTGAGCCTGTAACGACTCTTCCATCGCAATTCTTTGGTTAGGATGTAAATAAGGGGATATGTTATGGAAGCAGACGTATTCTGTAACTTGCTCCCTGGGGGAGCCACTGGATTTCCTACCAGAAATTCACTACAGGGCTAGTGCTATTAGCTACTAGGAAGCACCAACTTCCTTTCCTTGCCTGCAGGCCTTATAGAGAGGTAGGCTTTATGGAGGAATGGACAGAGAGGCCAATAGAGGCATGTCTCCTGCAGAAGTCAGGCGGAAGGAGGTAGGCAGCACTTGTTCATTACAAGAAGATCCCAAATTCCACAAGGTTTGACAATGAATTTTCAATCCTTGTAGAGTTTTGAAGCTTCATTCCTGTAACCCTTTACTATATCTATATTGCCCCAGATCCCTCCCACTAGAGTTTAATGTGAGGAGGAACCCAGTGAGTCTGAGTGTGTGGAGGCAGCAACTGACTTTTCATCACGTGGTGTGTGGGAGGTCACGTGACTCCCCACATTTGCTGCTTGGCTTGTACTGAGCATACTCACACGGACTAAGCATGCTCAGTAACACTGCTGAATCTGTGCCCCCCTCACTGTGCCTCCCCACTATCAGTAGGCACAGGTCATCTCTGCTTTTCATTTGCCTCTTTTTTTAAAATAATGGAGGAGGAAGATTTGGCTATTTTAAAAGAAAAATGAAGAACTGTATTTAATGTTACAAAGGTGAACAACTGGGAAGTGTAAGGGATGGAACAAGCTGAAAAACAGCAATATGGTATATTCATAAACAACAAAATCTTGTTATTTGGAACAGTGAGAATAATAATATGTACTAGCATGATAATTATACACAGCTATACACCCAGAAGAGGTTTCAGCATTTTTCCCCTCTGCATTTGAAATGTTTTATTTTCTGGATAGTTTAGCTCCCACCATACATACATACAGAACAAATCACCTCTTCTATGTTTTTTAGCCAATTTACTTTTTTGCAGAATTAACTTCTCTTGCACTTAGAATTATTATTCTAATTATTTATTATTTGTATTATTGTAGTGCCTGGGAGTCCCAGGTTTGCTTTTACATTAAATATTTCTTGCTCACTCTTAGAGCCTTGCTCCCTTTCTCTTTGTGTGACACTATGTGGCATTTAACTTTTGCAGCCGTGTGACTTGTTTTGAGCTCCTGCTTCTCTGTATTATCCCCTCTGAAGGGAAGGCTGCCAGCAGAACAGAACAGCAGGGGTCATAGTAGCTATTTCCTGCAAAGGACCCATGGGATGAACAAAGCCAGTTCCTGCAGATCTTGGTTCATCTGCATTCCACCCCAGTCTCCTACAGACCAGGTAGCACAACAATCTGTTTCATGGTGCCACCTTTGGCAGGGTGTCCTTGCCAATCACCTCTCCATACTCCCTCTTGGAGTAAACAGAAGCCATAGTCTGTGAGTTACAGGTGCCAGGACAGTAGTGGTTTATAATGCACTTTGTATTATGTGTTTGGTTGCCTGCAATGAGGGAATTACTTGATAGAGGGCTGCTCCTTGACTTCTTGCCCCTGTCAGCCACTTTGTGGTGGAGCTCTGCTCATGAGTGACAGACACAGAGTGGCTATAAAGAGATATATAATGAGAAGACATTTCCCATGTAGCTTCAATCATTTTTTCATGGGCCACTGTCCATTTATTGCATTTTTAAGGCCATTCTGTTCCCCTCTGCACTAGGAATACTGTGTGCCCTTAATGTTTATAATAGAACTAAAACCTCCTGTGATAAAGATCTTAGGAGCAAAAGGCATGTCTACATTCAATATGTTTATTCTCCTAGCTGTTTTTCCTAGACTTAGTATACATATGGTCTTATGAGTAAGATCTGTTTATTCACTCCAGCATTAATCATTTATCTTTATCCAAACCAATGCTAAAAGTTAGGGTCTGGAAAAAAAAGGTCTAAACAGAGTTTAATGTGGTTGGATTAGTATTAGTCTCAGATCTAGATTGGCTTTACCAATATCAGATCTCTGTTCTATAACTTGGAGAGTTTATCATTTTTCTATTGAACTGATGATAGACATTATTTATAATATTGTTTAGGCAAAGACTTTGGTTTTGACTGCTAATTTTAGAAAAGATAATTGTCCTCAAGACATCCATTCCAAATCTGTCTTCTCCCTGAAACCAGTTTGTGAATTGTAGATAGTGTAATTGGCTCTTTGCATCTAAATCATACAAAAATCTCTATACTGAGAAGATTTGTAAGGTTTTACAGGAAATATATAAAAAAGCACAGGTACCAAAGCAAATAGAGTTTGCCTGGACATTAGGCTGATGTTGGATTCTCTGCTGTTCAGCAGCATGATTCAGTATTCTGGGCAAGTTTGTGGATTTCTGACAAAAAGACATTTTTTAGCGCCATTGCAACTAGTTGATTCATTTGGTGGCACTGATAAATAGACATAGCTAGCAGTGGAATTAGAAGCTAAGCTATCCTGTTTTTTTCTCTCTCCTGTTAAGTATTAATACCAGGTGATGATTGGTGTTGTGAGGCATAAACTCAGAGCAACTGGATGAGAAAAGGAAAAATGTGGTCTGGAAACATTTACAATCTGTGAAAAATGAGAGCATACCTTCCATGCTGTCACCTTTACCACCTAGTTGAGCTCTTCAGCACAACATACCTCATCAGATATCTAACTGGCTATTTATGGTATCTAAATGCCCAGTGTGAGTGTGCATTAGCAGAAACTATACACACAGACTGGGAATGCAACTGCACATTTATTATTGCAATTCACTGTGGGCTTGTGTGTTTTTGAAAATCAGGCCCACAGTATGTAATACAGTCTTCACTTCTGCCAGAAATAGTTTTCATGTGGACCAACTGTTTGTGGTTTTTAATCCAACTGGTTTGTAAACAGAGATGCTATTCTCCTCACATACCACAGTCATATCCTTCTACTTTTAAGCATCAGTAGAATTTGTGCCAAAGAGCTGTCCCTTTATCTGCTACTGATACAAACCAGCTTTATAACTCTAAAATCTCCTACCAGTACTCTTAACTACTGGTGAGAGATTAAGTGTTCACAAGTTTAAGACATTCCAAATGTTTCATTGAGGATAATCCTATTAGTTGCAGTCTCTAAGGTCACTGCTGGAATCAGGTACTGGTTTGGTTGATGGATTTTATATGTAGAACACCATGCAGTTAGAAAATGAAGTGCTACCCATAGGACAGAAATTTAAAAAACTTAAGACACTGACATTTGTCAAGCTAGGATCACAAAGTTTCTACAAGGTATGAAAATATGTGATCCAAGACAAGAGTAAAGAAATTTAGTTTAGAAAGTACGTTTAAAAGTTTGGATACGTGTGGATGGCTTCTTAGAGGACTTCTAGTGGCCTATCAAACCTCTCACCTGCAGGGGATGACTTCAAATCCAGCCCAGAGTGGTGGTAACTAAGTTACTGAGCCTGATTCTGCAACCTTTAATCAGGTTGAGTATCACTTACTCACATGAGTAATCCCATTAATTTATCTGTGAATACTTCGTCTCAAAATAAATTGCAAGATAAGCCCTGGTGGCCTGTGTGCAATATATTTAGTGGTGAGTCCAGTGTCCAGAAGGGAGGAGACCATAAAGAAAAAGCTACTATCATTATCATGATCTCTGGTATAACACTGGTCATAGAACTCCCCCAAAATAATTCCTTTTGAACCAGCACACATTTTTTCAAAAACCATCCAATTTTGATTTAAAAATTCCAGGCGATGGTAAATCTACCATGACCCTTGGTAAATTGTTCAATGGATTAATTGTCTTCACTGTTAAAAATGTATGCCTTATCATTTATCAATCATACAGCATCATGTATACCCACAACACTCCACAAACCAACAAAAAGTACAGTGCTACCCCAAAGAATGCATAGTCTAGATAACGTATAACTTGACATGAAAAAGGGAGACATGACGGTAGGTAAGAGATTGGGAAGAGGAGGGAGATTTATATGGTCTCAGTTCAGGAATTAACTTGCTTTTGAAGTTTACAAGTCATGTTTGTTCCAAATATATTTATGAAACTGTAAGTTCTTTGGGGCAAAGCCCAGGTATTTGTGTGTATTTGTGCAGTGCCTAACATAATGGAAGCCTAATCCTGTGTAGAGCTTCTGAATGCTATTGTAAAACAAGTAGATGTATATAATGGTCAGATCCTCAACTGGTGTAAATTGGATTAGCTCCACTGCAGTCAATGGAGCTATGCCCATTTACATCAGCTAAGAATCTGGTTCATAATTATATGTATATCCCCTGCCACACACACTGAAGTTTGGTAATATTTCTTTTAGTTAAATAGGTGTGCGAGTGGGCATACGGACTGAAAAGAAGTGGTCTCTCCAGTTTATAGGCTCAGAGAATCATAGATTTTAAGGTCAGAAGGAACCATCATGATCATGTAGTCTGACCTCCTGCACATCGCAGGCCACAGAACCTCGCTCTCCTACTCCTGTAACAGACCCTTAACATCTAGTTGAGTTACTGAAGTCCTCATATCATGGTTTAAAGACTTCAAGTTACAGAGAATTCACCATTTACATTACCTTAAATCAACAAGTGACCCATGTCCCATGCTCAGAGAAAGGCAACCCCATCCCAGAGTCTCTTCCAATCTGATCAGGGGAAAAATTCCTTCCTAACCCCACATATGGTGATCAGTTAGACTCTGAGCTTGTGGGCAAGGCCCACAAGCCAGACACCTGGGAAAGAATTCTCTATAGTAACTCAGAGCCTCTTCATCTAGAGTCCCATCTCCAGCCATCAGGGATTTTTGCTATTAGCAGTTGCAGATGGGCTTCATGCCATTGTAGGCAGTCTCGTCATAACATGCCCTCCAGAAACTTATCAAGCTCTGCCTTGAAGCCAGTTAGTTTTTTGCCCCTACTTCTCCCTTGAAGGGCTGTTCCAAAATTTCACTCCTCTGATGGTTAGAAACCTTCATCTAATTTCAAGCCTAAACTTTAAGCCATATTGATGCTCATAGTTGGAAAGCTGTCAGTAGCCCTGTTGATGCTCTAACTGTTCTAATGATGAAGAGTATCCAAAGCTGTCAGTCTTGTATCTTTCATAATCAGTTCACACACAAACAAAATTATGGAGAGGCAGAAAGTGTCTCCATAATTATGGTTGTAAACAGGGACCCATTACAAGTCAATTTTGAGACACACAGAGTCTTATAAGTTAAAAAGATGTTTACAAATTCAAAATGCTAGGGTTAAGTCTTGATGACAAGTAGATTCCTTTTCCTGAAATTTTCAGGAGATTCGCAAGTTGTTTTCCATATAAAGAAAATTAAAAATTAAAGACTTTGCAAGTCTTGTGGCTCACAATGAAAGTTGTATTGGTGAATACCAAAATCAGTAAGGTGAATTTCCACATTGCAACATCATTCACTGAATGTCTGCACTTTCTTGGGATGGAATATTTACACACACTACTTAAACTGGACATTTTCATTCTTTATAATGTTTTTAGGCCATGGTCCTGCACATATGTACACACGTGATTAAGTTTATGCAAGTATCCCATTACTCAAGTGTATAAAATTTCACACACACTCAAGTGTCTGCAGGATTGAGATCTAATCATTTTAATGTAATTCAATTTTACATATAATTCTCTTCTTATGAACTTTGTATAAGGATTATACTGTTTACTGTAGTGTTCCTTAACTTCAACTTTACAACTTTTGTTGTATTGGAATTATAAAAGAAATACATGGGTAAGTCAGTTTCTGTTAGGTCATCCAGCATTATCCAGCATGTTTCCTAATTGCACAGTGGCAGAGTTTTCAACATAAAGCAGTGGCACTTGTGACTGGTTGAGTTTGGTCTGTTATTACTGTCATATTTTGTGCAGTTCTGATTTTTTATACATTTTAATAATATGTGAAATAGAATACCAAAACCACTGTGCTTTCCTTGAACTATAAAAAGAGTCTTGAGTCATAAAGTCCAGAAGTAAAGAAGGAAAGAAAAAAAGATAAAGACATAAAATGGAAAGTGAAAAAAATGTAAAAGGGGACTTGCCTGGAAACAGTTCTTTAGAAATAGCAACAGTAAAATCATCCTAAAAATAAGAAAATATCATCCTCCACCAAATGTTTTAAGTAAGTATTTGTATTAATGCATGACTAATTAAATATTTAATGCATTAAGCCCCTTGACTGAAAAGGTTAAGCATGAATATAATTACTCACATACTTAAAATAAATATGTGCTTATGTTTGTATAGGATGTGGGTTCATGTGATTAGAGTGACAAATCAAAGGTGACAACGGAGAAAGAAATCTATGAAAAAAGGAATCTGAATATTAAACTGAAAAACAGTAAAATTGATCAATAAAAATTTTCATCGAAAAATGGAGAGTCTCATCAAAATCATTTTGTAAAATTGTTCTTTTGTAAAAAAAAGCAAATTTTCCTCAAAATTTTCACAATTTATTACTAGTTCTAACAATTAAAGCCCCAGTCCTTTAAACAATTATGCATGTGTGTAACTTTATGCATGTGAGTAGTCCCATTGGAATCAGTGCTGCTAGTAACTCTGGTGCTAAAGTTATTCACATGTATTTTCAAGAGTAGAGGTTGGGGGCTAAATTTGCAAATTGGGTTCTACTGCCATAATTGTTTCCAAATGGTTATAGAACATACATCCCAGATGGTTAAAGTTGCATTATGTTTTGCTTCTGCCCAAAGGTTCTTGAATACTTGAGTCAAAATGGTTCAGCCAATTTTGAATGAGAAAAAAAGGAGGACGGGGGGAGGAATCTACCACTTTTCCCCCTAGAAAAGTATTTTAGTGACTTTTTTGGAACAACTCTGTAGCTGAAATGACTGAGGATTAAAAGTTGTCATTTGCCATAGAAATTGTTCTTCATGCATAGGCGGTCATGCAGGCCTTCATTTTTAATTTGTGTTGTATTTGGTTTTGTTTGCAAACTTTTTAAAATTTTTCAGTGTTGCTTCCTTTTTTTTTTGTTCATTTAAAAAAAAAAAAGGATGTTAGCAGTCCTAAAATATTTTTTGAGTAACTTCTTGCCAGCACTTTCCAACTTCAGCAGCAGCATTGGCAGCATACAGACTGATCTTGGGTTTGCAATTTGTTAAAGTCTGATATCCACACTAACACCATCACTCAAAAGAATATCCTGTATCCCAGCTTCAAGGATATCAACAGCCAACTGATCTAGAACTTACAGTAATAGGACCTCCATGTAGGGAAGCAGAAATCTAAATAAGTTAAGCAGGTGACAAGACATTTGCATAAATTTATGTCTGGATGTAAAAAGATGTGATTCAGCTGCAAAAATCAATAACCCGTATTTCTGAGTAAACCAAAACCAAATTCAACTGTGGTTAGATCAAAACAGTTCAATAAAGTTTGAGTACTCTTAAACCTGGTGATGGATGCTGACCTGCAGAAATGGTACCTGGGAACTGGTACTCAGGCTAGCTCTCAACTTGCTGGCAGCACCATGCTTTTAATCATTCCTGGAAGTGCTGCTTTTGGAAGTGTAACTCCTAGAACTTGTATTACAGCATTGGATGATATTGATTAACTCATATTTCTATATTATTTTCTGTACCTCTGGAATAATTTCAAACATGACTTCAATAGCTTACAGACAGGTGGGTACTTGACAGGTACATGTGGGCATTAGGTTTTCCTAAGTTGGCTCATCTCTAAAAATCAATATAGATAAAAGGCATTTATTGCAGTTTGCTATTACACAGCCATACCTCAAACAGTAACACTCTGACAGCAATAATCTTCTGAGCTCTTCGCCCCTAACTGAAGTTAAAAGCAGGGAGATATGCAAAATTAAATGTTAAGTGAGCTGATACAGTACTTTAAATTGGAGGACTTCATTTCTCATTTGATGACTGTCTATTACAGAAAGAAAACTCACAAAAGTCAACCTTAAAAATGTAATGTAAAGAATGTCTCAAAACATGGGAGCATATGCAGAAGAGCATTTGACATTCCATAAAGATTCAGTGAAGTGAGATTCCTTCTAGGAGGAGGAGGAGAGGAGAGTAAAGTAGTTTCTATTTGAAATACAATGACATGTTAAGTTCAAGAAGAAGTAGATTTAGACTTCTCTGTGTAAAAAATGTGTGCTGCCATCTGTGTCTCTCTGTGTTACTACAGTACACTGTGATTTGGAACTTGTTGATGTAAACTACTGTACTATGAGGAGAAAGGAATTACTCTGGAGCCTCATTGACTCAGCATTTATACATACCTGACATCCATCTAGCACCTGCAAAGATATGATGTTAGCTTGCCAATAACTTACAGACACATCTAGGGTGTCTAGTTGGAACCTGCAACTAGATCCATGTGGGCAGACTCCTGAACCCACGCAGAACACTGTTACGATCCACGGGGCTCCTGCATGAATCCAGTTGTAGGATCAGGGTCTTGCAGTGCTTCTCTTGTAGAAAAAGCCATAACTACTGTGTAAATATCCTCTAGATTAGTGTTCATTCCCATGGCATGTAAGTAGCGCTCTTTCAAATGATCTGGAAACCATTATGGATGATTGCCATATTTGGTTAGGAAATACATCTAGATTGAATGTGCCCAGACCAAAACTGCTAGATTAAAATCAAGTTTGGGATATATATTTTCTAAGATACAAGATCACATATTTGTGAGTATTGCTTTGTCCAAACACAGCCTGCAACATTATTAGTTTGTATGGGAAGTTTTGTTTTATTTAGAATCAAAAGGCTTCTGCTCTTGGACAAATTTGTAATTCCAGGGCTCTATAATTCTAATTCTAATTCTGATTTCTAATACAAGTCTTCATGAAATCATGTGGTCCTTACCATTCAAAATTCCTATTCGAGAACAGAGGATTTGTGCCATAATGATTGCAACAAGACCAAAATGTTCAGAAATGGGTGCTCAAAGTTAGGCCCAAGAGTGCTGATTACTCATCAGGTCCCACTGAAGTCAATGAATTAGTAGAGGTCGCATTCCTAGAGTTAAAATTGAATTGTGGTCAATCCTGATTTCCAATTTGACACCTAATTAGCAAACAGAATAAGCCTAAAAAGTCTCAGAGCTAGCAAATAAATACAGTCAAATCAGAACTGCAAATCAATGTCTCTGTCGTTTGTCCAATGCATGCAAATTACATTCCAAATCTATTATCTGTTTTCATGACAGATGGCTTGTAAATATATCTTAGTTTTATAGCATCTGCCATTCTGAAAAATCTCAAAGCACTAACTTGTCTGCTTTTATTAATGAGCATGCACAGCACAACCAGGGGTGATTTTCATCTGAGATGCAGCATGGGCCACTGGAGAGCACTGAACTGGGATTCAGGAGATGTAGGTTCTATCCCCAGCTCTGTCACTCACATGCTGTGTGATCATGGGCAAGTTACTTTACCTCTTTTTCCCTCTCCCACCTTTTATCCATGTAGTCTATTTAGACACTAAGTTCTTCAAGGCAGGGCCTGCTGTCTTATTATGTTTGTATAGACCTTCTAAAATGGGGACTTGATCTACCTTGTGCTCTGAGGTGATACAATAATAATAATTAACAACAACAATCATCGACCGTACTAAGAGTTTGGTGAGCCCTTGGTCCATGTTCAAGGGCATTGCATACCCTGTGGCTGACCAGTTGGGATTGCTCCCTTTTGACTAGCGGCCTACTGTGTATGTCTCATCTGATTAACTTTTTTTATTGTTTATCTGCAGGTGTCAGTGGATGTATTTGAGCTGCCTGGGAACAGTTCTTTACTGTGACATACACTTTGAAAGACCAAGTGGTTTTCCTGGTTTTTGTGAAGTGCCTGCTGTGTGCAATCTGTCTTTTTGGCACCCTCAGATTCTTATGATCCTTGAGTTTTCCTGTCTGTTGCTTCTTGGCTATTGTCTTGTTTATAAGTTTTTTTGGAACTTAAATGTCAACAGGTGTGATAGAGTGTATGAAGGCATGCCGTGCCGATGCTTTGGTCCTGGCACAGAAATGTGGCTAATTAAACTCTCATCAGTGTGTGTTCTTTTCTGTTCATAACAAGAATTACAAGTAGTTCACACACACACACGAGTATGTGCACACACACCCACACAAATAAACTTGTAATTTCTTGTGTAGTTACATTTTGCTTCAGTCAAAAAACACCCCGGTCAGCTTGAAAAAGTCTTTATGCTTTCAGCACATAAAGTGCGACTTTTGAATCAAACCTGTGCATCGAAACCTTTTGTTGCCTGGACCCATGACCTAGCGCAAGGGTCTGAAAAACATCTAACTGGGTTAACTTCCATTCTAACAGATAGGCCTGAGTGTTGGCAGCATTTATATTAATCCAGTGTGGGTGTGAAAGGCAGCCTTTCCAGCCAGGCTGTTCATCTTCAGTTCATGTGTCTATGATTAAGGTGTTGTGCCACTGTTGAGCCCTACATATTTTCTAGGGAGATAAATCCCAAATATCACTAATAATGAGGCTGATATTTATGCTATGGAATAGGGCTCATGAGAGTGTAATTGACCCCCATGAAATTACTTTCCAGGTGTGTTCTCCATGGACGTGTTCCAAGGAGACCAGGAGGCACAATCCCAATGGTGGTTTCTTTCTCACTAGTGCATTCGTTGCTCTGCAAAAAGACCCAGGCCCCTTTCTTCCTGCGAGTTTCACAGAAAAAAGGACTGACAGAGGATTAGAGCAGGATGGAGAAGGGCTATTTACATCCTCCTCCCTTGTAGCTGTGGGTACAGAAGAATGTGCTAGTCAACCTTTCCTACTCTCCTTCTTTAGAGAGCGAAGGGAGAAAAAATAATAGGTTGATCTTTCCTCTCCCACCCTCACAATTACTGAGGAGAAGGCAAGGAAGGACCTATCCTGAGAGGACAAAAGAATCCCTCAGCTCAAAAGGAGGCTGCTTGGCTACCATAAACCCACATTGGCTACCATAAACCCACATTCCAGAGTTTGGGACCGAGGCTTATCCTAAAACATCTTTAGCCCCATGCATCTCATTCAGACTGAAGGACGTGGAGGAGCACTGGATAAAGGGAAGTTATACAGGAAATGAAAGGGGATCATGGGATGGAGAAAAGCAGGGCAAGGAAGCTGAAGGCAATGGGTCGAGAGAAGCAGGTTAAGGAATTTTCCACTTCTTCATGGCTAATCACAGAAGGATTCTGGGAAAAGGTTGGAAAAAGGTTTCTGTCCATTGGTCACCTTAACATAAATAGGTAGTTAGTTGCCCACTTTTCCCATAGCACTATGGATCTTACTTGCATGTACTGGTGGGTGTGTGGGACATGGGGAGCGATTGGGAAGGCAGGAGTGAATAAACCTAGAGCATAAGTGTCAGGGATTTGAGTGCCATATTATTTCCCAGATCAGAAGAAGAGCTCTGTGCAAGCTTGAAACCGTGTCTCTCTCACCAACAGAAACTGGTCCAATTAAAAAAAAGATACTACCTCATCCACCTTGTCTCTCTAATATCCTTGGACCAACATGGCTATAACAAAACTACGTGTTGTTAACAGTGGCATATTGCTTTGAATTTACAGTTCTGAGGTTGTCAGGTTTACCTTCCAGCAGTGTATGTGTTACTGAACCCCCTTCTTTTCAAACCACCTGGTGATATTAAAGTTGAGACGGGTCCGGGATCTTTTTGCGTTAATGCCAAAATGTTTCAATAAAATATGTCTAAATACAAACACGATGATGAATTCACAAAGCCTTCTCTAAATGCCTAAGGAGTTTGCACCCTATAAATATTTAAAACAAAGATCTCCCAACACATAAACACAGAGTCTGTCTCTTATTCATGCTGATAAACCCAAACACATGAGGAGGGGTGGATGAAAGTCAGTTATCTTTGTTCACGTTATTTAGAAAATCCCTAGATGCAGTAAAACTTTTCCTGTTAATTCTTTCTTTTCACTTATCCTTTTCATCATATAATGTTTCAAAAATGCAGCAGATGTAATCCAGCTCCTAACATTGGCGAATGGGAACTGTGTCTAATTAAAATCTCATTAGCGTAAAAATATACTTTGTTCACAGCACAAGTTTTCACACTATACTTTAAAAAATCCATGCTTTAATTTTGCTTTTGTTAGTTTGTTTGTGTGTCTTGTGTAATTACACCTGAATAAAACAACATTACAGGCTTAAAACAGGTTTTATATACATCACATAGACTCTATCTTCCAAAAGATTCCACAATATTTTCTTGCATAGCATATTTGTAAAAATTATATAAAGGGCAAGAGGGGGAAATCTTGTAATGTGGAGATATAAAATGCCTTTGGAAGCCAGAGAATCTTTTTCTGATATGCTGGGTTCACAGGCTCTCAGTCCCAGAGGCAGCTACCTCTCAGTGCAATGAAGCCCCTCTTAACAGCTCACAGTAACACTACACAGCAGCGTGGTAGAGAGAGTAAAGAACAATCACATCAAGACAAAACCACACAGAATTGTAGGTGAACAGAATGTAATTGCCTAAATTGGAAATGGGACAGATCACTGGTGCTAACCTATGCTTTGTGGGAAAGTGCATTTGCAACTTTAACATCCACAAACAGTTAGGGTCTCGGTTTTACGTCTCTAGATAGCACCTCCAGCAGCAAAGTGTCCCCTATCATCTTGCTGGTTCACAATCTCCGTATTGATTTAAGGAAAAAATGCAATCTGCTGAGTTACCATCACCACTATCTGCAACACTTGGGTTCCTCTGAGTGATCTATCTAAATACTGAACCATGAGCCTGTTCCTCTTACCTAGTAGTAGGCTGGTCATGCTTAAATAGTGCAGCCAATTTCTCCCTGCAATCCAAGCAGCTCCAGAATTCCCTCTGTGGCCATGCAGCCCCGCATGGCCCTCACCCTGGGCAATGTCTACAAGACAATGCTGAGGCAGAATGTTGACTTCATTGTCCAGAGCTGCCACAAATTTAAGAATTAACCTGACTCACTAATTGGCATCTACTTTGCAGTGCTCCATTTTTCCATTTCTATTAAGACACAATATTTTGTTCTCTGTCTTGCAGAGAAATGCTTGTTAGTGTACTCAGAACAGCTTTCAGGGCCTCTGCATGGGAAAGAGTGCAGATTGGAAGTGACAGAGAATCAGGCTATATTTCCCCCACTTAAGTGCAAGTAACTTCTTAAATTCATTTGCCTGCAAGTGAATTTAGCTTTTCCTCTCAAACTGGAGGTGGGAGAGTTTCTGGGACTGGGAGCCTGTATAACCCAGCATATCAGACAAAGATTCTCTGGCTTCCAATGGCATTTTATATCTCCAGCATTACAAGATTTCCCCCTCTTGCCACTTCTGTCATTTTTAAAAATATGCTGTGTGATTTGAGTGTCCATGAAATGTGCCAAACTGACAGCCCTGTTTGTACAATGCATAGCACAGGGATAGGCAACCTATGGAACACGTGCCAAAGGCAACATGCAAGCTGATTTTCAGTGGCACTCACACTGCCTGGGTCCTGGTCACCAGTGCAGGGGGCTCTGCATTTTAATTTAATTTTAAATGAAGATTCTTAAACATTTTAAAAACCTTATTTACTTTACATGAAACAATAGTTTAGTTATATATTATAGACTTATAGAAAGAGACCTTCTAAAAACATTAAAATGTATTACTGGCACACAAAATCTTAAATGAGAATGAATAAATGAAGACTCGGCACAGCACTTCTGAGAGGTTGCCAACCCCTGGCACAGCACAATGGGGGCCTATTCTTGGTTGGCATGTGGGCATTACCATAATACAAAAAATAAGTACTAATAAACCCTGGAGAATAAAGTTTTGTTAATCCACATATAGGTAAATCCAGGCCACGACAGCACAAGTTCACTACACCGCTCTATCTGCGTGCCTCAATCCTGATGTAGAAGGTTGGCTAATTGTTCAGCTTGCGTGCCTACTGGGTTGTTGGCCTGTTCTGAGACTGTTAACAAGGCTGCTAGATATGATTGGAAGGAGTTATAAACCTGTCTTCTGTAAACTGTTGTGATGAAAGGAGACTGCCAGACACTTGAAACTTATGTTAAGCAGAGTTGGGACGATGTTTTGGGAATTAACACACAATAAGCATCTAACCTCCTAGTGGTACTGCTTGTTCATAAATTGGGGCCTGAATCATATTGCTAAGTGAGTCTCATCACAGTATATGAGTATATAAAAAGGTAGCCCAATACTTCTTCCCTCTTTGTTGCCTACCTAGTCTGAAGTCTTGGTCTATTTTTTCATTTTGTGCTTTTGAAAACATACTTTGAAAGGGGTCCCATCCACGCATCCATCCTTTCCTTTCATTTCACATTTCACCCCTCACTTTTCACCTGTTCCCACAGCTACTAACAAGTGGATTTTAAACTGTCACCTTCCATCCCCAATGATCCATCCTCTTCACACGGATTTTCCTCCTACTCTAATGCCCTTGAGTGAGGCATGAGATTTTCCCTGTTCCATACTCCTCTGAGGCCACTACAAAAGGGCCACAGCATTAGCAGGTTTTATTTTGCTTCATGAGTTTTCAGTCTTTTCAACTCTGATGTTGAACAACCGTGGCAAGCTCAGCAAACAGAATCAGTGAGGTAAGAGATGGAGAAGAAATTCTCTCTCTAAGCTTTACTAGGGGTAGATGCAGCGTCTACTTAAACAGGTCGTTATCTGCCTCTGGAAATAAATGAAAGCCCCAACCTGGAATTTGTAAGTGTGTCTAGAAAAGTTTGTGTTTCATGGTTCAGATTTTTTGTAACTGCTGTCTGCAGTTTTGGTTAGAAATAAAAAAATACACACAGGTAACAACAATAACACAAATGAAGCCTGTTTCTCCACTGCGTTCAACATTGTGTAAGCCTAATCACTTACATCTAAACAAAGTGAGTGTAACATGCTGCCAGGAAGAATAGTAGTATTTTGTGCAGATATAAATGACTACATAAGATGCATAGGTGACCGTGCTGTATTTTCTATACATTGCACTGTGATATACTAAAGAACCAGTAGGAGGAGCATTTCCAGCACAAGGAGCTGAGACATAAAAGGAAAAGCACCAAATAGTTGTAAAATTGCATTCTAATGTATTTTTGCTTTTATGGCATGCAGTGGAAGTTAATGTGTTCAGAAGGGGAAAGGATGAGGTATGCATTGCATGATTAAAGCTAATGCTAGAGTTAGACAAAATGGAAACTGTCCTTTACATAGGCAAAAACAGAAACCTGGAATGGCCACCCCCTCCCCTCCCCTTTTTTTTGCATACTCCACTGAATGCTCCAAGAGAGGGTTTCCTCTCCTCCCTCCAGTCAATTAACAAAACATTTTCCAACTGGAATATCAAAAGCAAGCTGTGACGGGGCGCACTCGCCCGCACTGGATGGGGAAAGGTTAACCCTACATGGTGGGTTGAAGAAGCCACACCCACTTTATTGGGCATGCTCCAGGTGCACTGTTATAAAAAGGAGCAGCTCAGCTCAGTTGAGGCTGACTACCATGGAGGAAGGACATGTGCTGCCTGCTCCAGCCAAGGCTCAGCAGAAGTCCAGGACCGTAGGAGCTGGGGACACTGCAGCCCAGGTAGACACCAAGGCAACCCTGGAGGTCTTGCAGGGTTTGGAGGCGCTGGAGAAAGGGCATACTGGAGAATCTAGAGGTAATAAGGATGCCCAGATTACAGCAGCAGGGATGATGGCAGGAAGCAGTTCAGGGGAATCATATGGCAGACTGGTGAGTGAGCCAAAGCCTTGAATCAGCGTGTTTTGGTCAGAGCCTTTCCCTGCTGACTCAGTGGCCCACGCTATGGCCACTAACAAGGCCCTGGGCTGGGGCCCGGTGGAGAGGGAGGGCCTGAACCCCCCTGCTGGGGGTGCATCCCCTCCCCTTGTGTCTGGCAGTGGCTGCTAGACCTTACTGCCCTGCTGACAAGGGTGAATTTATTGACTCTGTTATTGAACAGGGGCAAATGTAGTGACTTGGTCCACTAGGCCTGACCACCCTGTAAGAAGGGGCAGATTTCCTGACTCTGGCCATTGGGCCTTACTGTTCTATGAAAAGGGGTGAAGTTATTGACTTGAGCAACTAGGCATTACTGGCCTGCGAAAAGGGCAGATTGACTGACATTGCCCCCTAGGCCTTACCGCCCAGTTGACAAGGGTGAATTTATGGACTCTGGCCACTAGGCCGCACCACCCTGCTGATAAGGGTGAGCGTATAGATTCTGGCTGGGAGGGATGTAGATGTAAGATATGTACACCTCACTCCCTGTTTCCTAAGAGAGGCGGGCACACTCACCCAGCATAGGATGGGGTTTCCCCCAACTCTGTCAAACAAGTTTACAAGCTGCTTTTTTTTTTTGGTTCTAGGAAGATTTCTGATTCAGCAAAGAATAATGGGGTATAATATGTAAAAATTAGAGACTAAATAACTCAGAGATACAGAGACTGTAACTTTTCCCTTTGATCTATTCTTGCTTCCATGTTCTTGGATTTGCTACTGTGCTAGAAAGCACTTGCTCTATGAGAGGGAAGAGAATTAATATAATAGATTTGAGCTAGACAAATACAGCAAAAAAGTATTTGCGAATGGAAAGGCTATTGTGATGCCAATGATGTACTGTACCTGTATTGTTCTGAGTAGCATAATACTGCCTGAAGTTTGCATTCAGGCTCTGCTAAATGAATATAGCCATCATGTCTTGCCTTTCAGTGGTTTACGTCTGTCTCTTGTTCAGGCAGGTAGAATAAATCATGGTCATTTTAAGTGGCCATATACAGCAACATCATAATGCTGTTGACTATTTCTCTGAGAAGTGGTCTCCTGTCAGTGACCCCAGCATTTCCCACACCACTTCTAGACTTGCATTGTCATTTCCTTGCTGTAGTGGTCAATACAGGAATTTTTCTCCTAATAGCCAGACCAATGGAATGACCTAGCTCATGTCACCATCAAGCCCACTGGAGATCTTTGTTCCATATCAAACAGTGTCATTCCCATTGTTGCACAGAGAGTGAAATCCTGGCCCCATTACAGTCAATGGAAGTTTTGCCAGTAGAGATTTCAATGGGGCCAGTCATTACCAGCGGCTAGTCTGCCAGTACAAAGCCGGCCATATTTCTTGGTGGAGCCGTGCAGGTAGAAAGCCTGAATGGAAGCAAACAGCTCATCAAAGTAATCTAACACGTGAAATGTGGAATTCCACATTCCAAAGTTGGTAGATACCTTTGAATTTCAAAATTTCAATGACGTTTAAAATAAAAGTTAGTGAAGAAAGATGGGAGAATTTCAACAATATTTTGGTGATTTCCCCCTCCCCATGTTACTTGACCTGGGTGAAAGTTTCAAATTTAAATATTTCAAATTTTGAGGAAAACAACAAATAATTTAGAAACAAATGTCATAACATTACTCCTTACACTTTGTGGGGGCAGGGGAAAACCATCTCTAATCATCACTTCCTGTTTTATCTGATGACAGGGAAGTTCATGATTTAATCAGCCAAATATTTCAAAGAATACACCTCCCCTAAAGTGGGCTCAGAGCTTTTGGATCATAGATGAGGTACCTCTTAAGCTATATGAGGCAAAGCACAACACAGAATACCCATGAGAAAAAGTGATCACATGTCTACATCACATTTTACCCTTTATCTGAGGTCAAGAACCAAATGCAGAGAGAAGATGTTGTCAACCACACTTTGACAACTGCATATAATTCATCCAATATACTGCTATAGGTGTGCAACTTCTCAATTTCACACATGTACAGCTTGCACACTTATGCTAGTGTTGAATCTGTCCGCACTATAGATAAGTAATTAGTGATCCCCAATTTTATGCCTCTCAAAGCTGGAAATGTGTGACAACTGACCGACATGTGAGACCTCCATTTTGTTGCATACCATACCATTAGCAACAGATCATGTTTTTAAGTTTAAAATCTGCTTAAGGGTTTTCCCCCCACTGTATGAATCTAATTAAACATTTCAGCAATTGAACCCCTCCCCCCATAAAATTAACCTGTTGAAGATTTGTTTATTTCACATAGTGAGGAAACATCCTTTAAACAGGTTCTATAGTTTAAAAACATTATTATCTGTCAATTATGGTGCAAATGTGCAAGAAAACACAGATGTCACATTTCAATCTTTTGGGGCCCAGGTGTGTGTGGGTGTAGGGGGAAGGGTTGGGAAGAGTCCCTGCCTGGGCTTAGGGTACCAGTGGGAGGGTGACATGAATGGAAAAATGTGAGTCCTACCCAGACTGTTCTCAAATTCAACTGATGCATCTCTCCATACAATTAATGAAGACACCCTCCTTCCCCATTCATAAGAACTCCCTCCTTCCCCATTCATAAGAACTCTCCATCCCCTACAGTTAAATGCATATAAAATGACTTATGTCCTAAGCTATTAAAGTAAATTCAGAAGACCCACAGAAGGCAACCAAGCTGCCAGGCTTGTTACCATCCCAATCTTCAGCAGGAGCAACAGGCAAGAAGATAGAAATGTGAATATAATCAGGAATGGCTCGCTCAAGGAAGCTACTATCTAGCCTGGCAATACAACTCCTAGAAAGGGCTGATTCCACCTTCTGATAAAAACTGAGAAACCCAGTGAATGGAATGAAAAACAAGCTTGACAGCCACGCTATCCACAGAGACCTTTGTAAAATTAGTAAAATCAATAAAATGAATCAGTTTTGCTACACTTGCCACAGTAAGAAAAGAGACAAGACTCCTAGAAACAAGACTAGGAATCCTCATGGCAGGGTTATAAACAGGGGGTTCAGCAAGTGGCCCCGGGAACGCCAACTGCCTGTGAAGTGGTCTCTGCATAAAAAAATCTCCAAGTGTTAAAAAGGCTATTACTGCCACAAAAGGCTTTTTCAATCCACAGCTCTAGCTCCTTCATACTCCAACGAAGACCTAGGGCTATCCACTGTGTGTACTGCTGACAAAAATTATTTAACATTAACTCTACCCACCTCCCACCATTGCCTCAAGGAAGGGAAAATATCCTGTGAGGCAACCCAGGCTCCCCGAAAATAATTGAAAGAGTCCCAAAAGTGAATATCTTGTTAAAATGTCAGTATGGATGGTGGTCTTGAAAAGAAGGAAGAGACAACACAAATAAGACCAAACCATAATCAGAAATCCCAGGAGGGACTATACAACTAGAAAACAAACGAGACAAATGATGAGTAAAAACATAAAAATGGTCCAAATGGGCCACAGTGAAAGAGCTGGCACTAGTACTCAACCAGGTGTACTGCTGTGCATAGTGGTGAAAACATCACAACACATCAGTCAGGCCAGAAGCCTGTAAAAGAGTTGCAAGTCGCTGAGCAGACAGTGGATGCAGTTCCAAATGAGTCCTATTCATCTCTCATTCAGAGTACTAGTAAAATCACCTTGCAAAATTAAGAATATCACTTGTCAAGACACCCCAAACTCTGGAAAAAATAAAAATCCACCCTGTCTTCCACTACAACAGGAAGATAGACATTAACAAAAAAATTTAAAAAAAATGATATTGCACAAAAGTAGCCTGAACTGTCAATAAACATTCTGGAACAACTTTCTGCACAACTACTGAATCAGGTTTCACCCAGTCCACAGAAAGAATGGCAAGCCCTGTCCTGGCTGTGGAACCATAACTCAGAAACCCACCCGCCCCCCTCCAATCAGCAAGCCAATCGGTTTGGTTGCCTGCATCTGTGTGCATCTCTTGCAGAAATAAAATATCCACCTTCTTCTGGGACAGGTACTCAAAAAGATTCATATGTTTTTTTTAATGTCCCTGTGCCCATTCACATTCAGAGAGCTTCATACAAAATTATCCATCACACTGGTACTCATTAGAAAAAATAAGAAAAAGACAGACATGGAACCTCTCTCCCCATAAACATCAAATAAAACCACCAAGTCCTCCTATATCCATAAATCCCCAACATTTCCATTGGGCAAAGAGACAGGCACTTTGGTGATCAGTTTTTTTCAACCTGTTTGTCAAACTCAGACAGAGAGACACATCTCATAGTATACAGAGCAGATAACAAAAACAGATTAAGATCAGGAAACCAATCTGCCACCTCTACTCCACATTTCCCCTTAGTCTCATCCAGAGACCTACAAATAGTGTCCAGGGTGTATCTCCCCTCAGGGAGTTCAGGACCCAAAGAATTTGTGAGTTCATCATCCCCCACTCTCAAACTTATAATCACTACTGACCTTAGGATGGTGGGGAACCTCAGAGAGTCCAGAGGGAAGGGGCTGCTGGGAATGAGGGGGCAAAGCTACTACCTGAGAGTTCTCCATGCTCCCAACCAAAGAACCACCCTCAGCACACCCCTAACAGTGTGCTTTCTAAATGCCCTGACCAAACTAGCCTGATTCCCGGCACCCTCAAAACTGCAGCCCCCTCCACCTTCATCAGCTGTTTTTCTCTTTGGGACTTTGACAGGGTCAACCTCATTTCAGCCAGGTGGAGGCCGAGAGGCCTCTGTGTGAGGAGCCACTGAACCAGCCACATCACCTCCCCCAGCTTGTTAAGGGGGCACGAGCCCTCCCTTTTCCCCCAAACCAACATCCTCAAAGACATCTGGAGCCTGTTGGGACTCAGTCTCTGCCACAGTAACCCCACCTTATGCTTTATTCTCAGAAACTTCAACATTCCCAGGCACAGGGACACCATTCCTAAGGCAGTCTGCCTCTTAGGGCACTGATTAACCAAATGTGTCAGATTCCCACAACGAAAACAAGCCATGTCCTCAGTTGCAGCAAACACAATGTAGTCATACTTCCTAACCTCCCACTCTTGCAACTCTTAGAGGCATGCTGTACTGCAGCCTTTGCTGCTCAGCAAGGTACTGGAAAGAGCATTGTACTTGCCACTGTGCATCTGTAGAAGTTATTAGCTCCCATGAGCCTTTTCACATAAACAAAGGACAGCCTGCCAAGTGCCAGCATCTTTGCATAGGCAGTATTTACTAATGGGTCATTGGGGTGTGCATGGATGTATTTTGGCCCTTCTCAACACTCTGAGGAGAATTCTTTTGGGTCACGACCATGCTGGGCCTCCTACCGACAATTGTGGATGTGCTGGTGGACCTGCTGCTCTGACCCACGCATGGCTGCACTTGTACTGCCACATTCCATGGTGTCAAGAAAGGCTCCTTTCCTCTACTGCTCCAATAAGGCTTTATTCCACAGACACCTGGCACTGTTAGAAAGATAAGGCCATAAGAACATACCCTCTGCAAATAACACTGTGCATGTACATGAAATTAAAGAGAGTAGTGAGTGGTTGGTGATTAAGTGACATAAAATGAGTACCAGTGGATTTATATACATGCACTGGGTAGAGCTGGAATGGAGAAAATAAACAGATGGTCTCCAAACTCCCATAGCCAGACCCGTAGCATGGAAAAAATTAAATGAGCAGGACTAGGATCTAAAGTTACAAGTTTTTCAGCTAGGAACAGGCATGGCATACATAGGCAGTTACATTGGGGTGAATGGGACAAAAATAGGGAAAGTAAATTCTGTTATACAAGCTCCTAAATCTGGTTTCTATCTTTCTACTTTAAAATCCAGAGTCCACGTACTTATCCAAGTGTAATGAAATACTATTCCTTGTTCTCTATCTAGTGTTATGTTCTCCAGTCCAGCCTTTCCCTGATAGAATTAAATCCCCAATTATTTTTTCAGGCATTCCCTCTGTTTACAAATTTTAGGTACTCTCCAGTCAATACCACATGACATATGTGCCCAGTCACATAACTTGAACAATGATTTGCAATTAGGGCATGATCCAATGCCCACAGAAGTTGTTGGAAGCCTTGGTAAATATTTATAACAGATTGTAGCCCAGGGAATTCACAACCTATTTGCAGATAATTCACCACTAAAACAAAAACTGCAGTTTTGATTTAAAAAAAAAAATAGCAAAAGACTTCCAAAAATGTTCTCAGGTTGTAAATAAAATTCAAATTGTTCTGAAATAAAACCATGATCAGCTTTATAATTGGTCAAAACACTGGGCTAAAAATCATGAATATTTTGCCATTTATTTTTCAAAATTTTTCCATTGTTGATCACATCGAGGAATATATTTGACAAATACTTAATTTGCTGGAAATTGTTCACCAGCTCTATCCATGATATTATGGTTAGAAATATTCTGACTTATCTAGGGCTTAAATGGGCCATGAGCTGACTCTCTGCACTGAAGTGGTTTTCATAAGAGGTTATATTTGCCAAGTACAATGTTCACTTCTATTATAAATATTGCAACTGGAAGAAACTTCATGGCTTATCCAGTATCTCTTTCTCCTGCACAGAGAAAATGACCTCCTCTCCTGAGTTGATGTCAGTGCTTTATAGGGGATTGATTGTTTTTGGCAGAGATGGTTCCACAAGTTCCCATTGATCTGAATCCCAAACTGCTGCAGGATTTTGGGTTTTCAATAGGCAATGCAATGACTGAGGTGAGTTCTGCACCTGTGACCTTATCACTTCATCTGGCTAGTTTCCATTTTCATGAACACACCGCTGCCTTTTTGTATGTTAGTAGAAGTATAAATGTTGGCATATGCTAATAACTTGTATGATGACAAGCAAAGAAAAGGCTGAAAAGTATAGCTTTATTAAGTGAGATTTTCCAAGATAAAAATAAGGCCAATCCATGGCATATTTATACGTTTTCAAGAGATATATTCATAGAAACGAATATGTACTTTGGCTAACCTTCTTGAAAGAAGGAGGGAGATCTTTTTTTAGCTGAAAAAGCAGTTAATTGGCTCTGCTAGCTGAAGGGCTATGTGCCAGGAAGCAGTAGCATGCTGTTGAATGGAAGAGCTACAGAGACAAATGAGCTAGCCTATAGGATGAAAATATCCAGCAAATGCTTTGGGAAAAGGGGAAGGAAAAAAAATGTTGAGATCCCAATGCAAAAAAGAGTTTTATGTAAAGGATCCCTGGCTACTTCAGGCCCATCATTATGATCAGACTCTCCTGCAAACAATGAAGAACAGTTTGTTTAAAGGGAGAAAGAATATATTGTTTATTTGCTGTAATTGCCAGAAGAAGAAGTCATGTTAGGACTGAGGTATTGCTCAGCAGTCACGAAAATATTTACCTTTTCCAGCCCAGAGATTCTAGATCGCAAACTGTCTAAGAGCATTTAATCTCTAAAGGTCTCTGCCATGTTCACAAAGAACAAATCTCACGTATTCCTGTTTAAAACAGAAGTGAATGATTTGTGTGAGAGAGAAAAAGCTATGTAGTAAATGCAAGTGAAGACAGATATATCCCTCATGAGAAATTAACTAAACAAGAGACAGAGATTCAATGGTAATGGTTAGCAAAGGCTGGTCATAAATAACAGCTAATAAAGTTACAGTAAAATGTCTGTAGACGGGAAGCGAGTTCTTGATAAGAAAAAGCCTCCTCTTCATATATCCTCTTCCTGTTTGTGTGACTTCCTTTGTCTGTTTAGTCTAAAGTTGGAATGCCCACAGGCAAGGCATAAATTCTGAAGTTTTCCTACATAATGTAATTTCTCTCTTTTATTTGTCTTGTCTGGTTCTCTCTCTCTCTCATGCAGAAGCTACAATTCTCCCCAGCAGCTGTTCACTTTGCAGAATCTCAGTGCAAACTAAACACCATCAGGACAACTTGTTGCTGAGTCATTTAGGCAGAGGTGTAGCGAGCGCCCTCCGTACCCTCCAACCAGAGGGGGCCCCGCAAGGAAGGGGGCCCCTAAAAGTGGCAAAAAAAATGAATGCAACGGTGAAGATGGTGTCAATATTCGTGAAGCGTTTGTTGGTTTTCTTAATGTTCATGATACAACTGGCGAGGACTTATTGGAAGCATTTCTTGAAAAGGCAAACAACTTAGGAATAGACATTGCTGACATGAGAGGCCAAGCTTGTGATAACGGCGCAAATATGAGAGGAAAGAATAAAGGAGTTCAAGCCCGCATGCTAGAAATAAATGACCGTGCCTTGTATGTACCATGTGGAGCTCACACTTGGCATCTTGTGATCTCAGACACAGCAAAGTCATCGAAATATGCCGCTGACTTTTTCGGTAAGGGGCTCCGGACATATGTTCGGGAGGGGGCCACGTTCTTTGTTGCTACGGCCCTGCATTTAGGGTAAGATCCCAATACACTGAATAGTTGCTTACTCCATGAATAGTCAAAGCGATACTTCTGGAGTCAGTACTCCACGGGTGTAAATGGCAATACTTGTGGAGTAAGACCCTGCCCATCATAAGTAAAAGTATCAAAATCTATCTATGGAACTTATATAGCCCCGGTTACCATAGTACAGGGAAGTACTATTATTCCCATTTTAAAGGAGCAAGTGAGGCACAGAGAGACTAAGGCCCAGATTTTTGAACGTATTTAAGCATTACTCTATTAAGTGTTGCAAAGCCTAAGCAATTTAGGAGCCTAAGTCTCATTTTTATTAGTGATTTAGATACTTCAGAGCCTAAATCCCATTCATTTTCAATCAGGAAATCTTTTAGAATACTGATGTTGAACATCTTGTTAGAACTAAACTGAAGCAAAAATATGTCTTGCACTTTTGTGGAGAATGAGTCTTCCATAGAAAAGGACAAAAATAGGACAAGTATATTCCAATATGATTGAGTCACAAAGTGTGTCTAAGCCTGTTTAATACTGTTGGGAATATAAATATTAACCCAAGAGTTTCATTTAATCTGTTTTTTTAAATGTTAAGTTTTGCTGTTCCCTTTGTGTTATAGGGAAGTTTACAAAGTCAACGTTAGTCTAAGTGTCCCACTGTTCTTATTAGTTTTTAACACACTGAATATTACATTTCTGGATTATATTCCAAGCAAAAAGTATATCTGTTTTCAGATGTGCTGTATATTAGATATTCTTGACCACCACCCCTTTCAAAATAGTATCAGGGGAATTAAGAAAATATATAGAACCTTTCACCTCTAGGTCACCTGTTGAAGCTTCTTTAGTCAGGTTGACAGTAAAGGAAAGCCATTTCTGTAATGATAGCTGTTTGGTGGCAAGGCATGTGTGAACCTATCAGAGAGAAATACAGATAAAGAGACATTACTGAATATATTTGGTTAGTGTTTTCTGACAAGGCCTTTTTTTGTTCAGCTTGTTAATTAAGGGCCTGATCCAAAACCCACTGAAGTCTGCAGACAGATTCTCATTGACTTCAGTGGGCTGTGGATCAGGTCCTGAACTCATAATTTTGTCATGCATTTGCACATTTGAGAAAAGAAAGATTCTCTAAATCAGGAACATACATAAAAAAATCAATTGATTTTAAATATTGCTTATCTGATAAACATCAGCACTTGACTGCTTGTTCTTGTCAGAGCTGGGTAGCTGCTATATGGATTACACATACCCTTTTTGCATGCCATACATTGTAAAGTATCCATGCCTTAAAAACAATTAATGTTTGTTTGCAAATATATATTTTGTGGCGTTAAAGATAACATAGAAAATGATTTTATGTTTCCAACATAGCTTTATTTTTCTAGAAAAGGTAAGCTGTTATGCAAAAATCTCCATTATTCTACCCCCAAAAAGGGTAAATTAACATATGCTGAACGACCTAATTTTCAGATTTTCTACTTTTTTCTCCTCTTACCTCATAATGATCTTTTTGCTGTGCTTGTGATTATGCTAATACAAACATTTCTATTTCTTCCTCTTATTACAAAGTATA
Organism: Chelonoidis abingdonii; assembly: GCF_003597395.2. NCBI lineage: Eukaryota > Metazoa > Chordata > Testudines > Testudinidae > Chelonoidis > Chelonoidis abingdonii. Next base: position 26,922,887 of record NC_133773.1, read on the forward strand.
TGCAGGATATTTATAAGAAAGCTTAATATTATTAAATTTGTTTGAATTATCAATCACTGAAAGATTTACAGATGCACTGTGAACAAATACAACAGTTGACCTAATACGACAATCTCCCTTTAAACACAGAAGTTGCATTTATTTTAAGCGGCATAGCTAGTCATTTATTTTATTATTGGCTTGTGGTTCTCACTGCCTAAGAGCAAAGTTCAAAGGTAACTTTTTAGTTCTTTATATTAATAATCCCTATTTAACTGTGAACACAAGTGTTCTAATTTAATGGCAAAATCAACTGAAGAAATTAAGATAATCTTGTTCCTTTGGCTTTGCTAGTCTATTTTAATTAACCGAGTCAAGACTGAGCTTGAAAATAGTTCTTGACATTTTGATTGATACCATATATAATCTTCTGATTTTCCTATCTCATGTATAGGCTGATAAACAGGGAGGAAATTTGGCATGTAAAGAAGCTAACACTTCAGCCATTGTATGTCAATGGTTTTGAAAAGAACTACCACAAATTAAATAAGTTACAAGGTCTCGGAGAATGACTCTCAGATGTTTTTTTTTTATGCAGAAAGACTTTTGGTTTGGAGATTTCAGGATATGATGACATTGCTAATAGACAGTCTTCAAATGTTTTTGGATTTCTGTTTGATTAATAAAACAAGTTGGAGCTTGATAAATTTATGAATAGGATTATATGAAGGGGTTGCTTGTAACAGCAGAGGGCTGGACTTGATGACCCAGCAGGTCCCTTTCAGTCCTGTATTCCTAAATAAAATAACAAAAAATTGTACATCTTATGCTGAGGCTGTCAAACCACTCCCAGCTGAGGCTGTCAAACTACTATATAACCACTAATTAATCTGATGTCAGTGGGACTTAAGTGCTGTCCTGAACAGGGATATTTTCCAGAACGGGGGCCTAAACATTTACAGTTTGGATACTCTTTCAAACTTATCTGAACCTCAGAAGATCAAGATGGAAGCTTCAGGAGCACAGGAGCACAAAATGAAAAATAGTGGAAAACAAGGCAACCTTTAAGGAAAAAACTATTTGGAACCTCAAGAAAGGTTTTATTTGGGTTTTAGTCAAAGGGAGAGGGACGTATTCTTACTTTTTTCTGAATCATTTCATCTGTCTTTACTGGAAATGGAAGGAGAGATGGAGTCAAGCCTCAGAGCTTGGATCTGGATCTTGAACACTTTGAAGTACAGGGGTTTGGGGCATGAAGTTATGTTTTGCTCTATTTGCAAATTTCTGATCTAGACTTGGATTTTGAACACCCTTAAAGTTTGTATTGTTCAGATCCAGCATTTTGGGTTGACTTAGACATGAGCCCAATCCAAGACCATGGATCTACCCAGGCCTGGCAAAATTCAGTGCCATCTCCAGATGGAAGTAAAGTAGATAGAGTAGAAGGCACAGGAGCAGATTAGCAGCTTTCGTGTTTGTTTGGTTTTGCCATTTCCACATGTTCACTACATGCTAAGCAATTGTGTACACATCTGGAATGTTGTGCAGTTATGTCAAACTGAATTCAAAGCCCCCCTTTTCCAGTGGCGTTACCTATAACAAAAGAGTTTTTGGGAAGAGGGTAGGAACTAGGAATAAGAATGAATGCATACTGCAGCCATACTGAATGGGCCTTGACCAGGATAGCAAAAAGAACAAGATGGCCATGAATTACTCATCCCTCTCAAGTGGTGCACTTATGCTTCCTGCATTGTTAGCAACTGCACCTGTGCTCATTTTGCTATAGGAGAAGCACAGTTTTGTACTCAGTTGGGAAACTGAATTTTCCTTAACCATTGATTTTTCTTCAGAAATATATTAGAATCATAACAACAGTATTGTTACCTCTAACAGTTCCAAAACAGTTTTATATTCCAACACTAACGACAGAACACTGTGGAAATCCATTCATGCCTGTTTTTTCTAATTTTAAGACAATTACATTTTCAGTGTGAAATTTCAAACATACACTTCCTCTTACATGTACTGGGTGAAAAATGAACAGAAAGAAAAGAGAGGGTAATCTCCCTTCGATCATTATATTTAGATTTTTTCATTATCAGGATCTTTGAAAATTCCACTGGGTCTATTCATTGGTATAAATGACAAAACTTTCTTTAAGGGCTTATAAATTTCTCTTTACAGTTTTGTTTACAGTCCAGTATCTTTCATAAGAAGTTTTTCAACTTTTATTTTACTATGAGTCCATGTTTATTGCCATTTTAATTTAAACTTAGCATATGAATTATTTGAGCTTTTTAAAGCCGTGTTTAATAGAAACACTGAACTGAAACTTGTTTAAGTACATAAATAATGAAAGTGAATTAAAATGTCATTAGATGGAATGTTAAATCTTGACTCTAGATTAATAATTTCCAGTGAATGGAAATAAATACACTTACATACATATCTCTCGCACTTAGGTTCCTAATCATTTCCTTGGCAAAGAGAGTGAGCTTTGCTTTACAATATGAATGTATATACTTTATATCACACAAAACCTTAAATCTGATATGGAACTAAAGGAATTGTAATACTTAAATACAAGGACTATCTACTTGAAGATTGCTCTTTCCATTTTAAATCATGTCTAGACAAGAAATTAGAATAACCCATTTCTTGCTTTATGCTGAAATTGAGCTAACCAAAGACATCAATCAATTTCACACTATGGAGAAGTAATATGAAAAAAAAATGTGATAACAGTATATGGTAGCTGAGTTCTCTTGATTTTAGTATCCAGCCATGCACCATTGGTATCAGGGACTACTATATCATGCAGTATATGTTAAATGATGTTCCACTCCATGCAATGCTCTCACACTGTGAGCATATTAAAATGAAAGTAAGAGCTATGCTTAGGACAATATGAGGACCAACACTTCTTTGCAATAAATCCCCACAGCCAGCATCTTCCAGAAGAAGTGAGGCAGACTAACGGCAGCCAGGGAAATTGATTCTGATGCTCTCTGCTTTTGCATCAGAAAATGTTAAAATAAGCACTCAAGACAAATAGTTACCTTTTTCAAAGCTACTGTAACCTTCCTCCTTCAATGTAGATTCCCTCAACCTGAGAATGGGAATTAGCCATTGTTTTGAAAACAGAGGTCATACTGGAAAAAACAGTGCCATGCATGACTAACAAAGTCCTCTCATTCATGAGGAAATTTGGATTTAAATTTCAAATCAGTAGTGATCTCTACCCAAACCTGTTTTTGAGCAAGAAAGAAAGTCAACTCTGCATTTCCATGGAGATAGTTTGTGAAGCATAACATATGATGGGTCTAATCTTGTTTCATATGTCATTGCTTACCGCCAAAATATACATTAGTCCTTGCTAAAGGAGCGATGCAACTTGTGAAAGCAAGGTATATTTCCCACTGATGAGACTCTTCTCTATATAGAAAAATAAGTTAATTGGAAATTTGTGGTAAGTGCATATTCTTCCCTCTTTTCCTTCGTCACTCCTTTTCTATTTGGAGAGAACTAAGGTCAAATCTGAAGGCAGAGTAGATGACACAAGAGTGTATATCTGATGTGATCACAGCCCTATGATCTATACCTTACAGAGGGTAAGAAAAGAAAAAAAAGTTAATCAGTTACTTAGATGGAAGTCTGCAAGAGAAACGAATAAAGCAAATGTGGGAATTAATAGAAGAGCAGGAGCAAAAGGATGCAGTTAGTATAACATACCTTTTAATAAGTTTAACATAACTGACTCATAATGAAAAATATTTAGTATTTTTTGTATGAAATGCCCGTTACCTTTATCAGCACACAAACAGTAGTAGTAGAAAACATGGCAGGTAGAAGCTAGAAGGGGTCTCTGCATGGGTCCAAAGAAGACTAACAGAATGATTGATAAAAGAAGAGGATAGTTTGGGAATGCAAAATCATTTAAAATCTATAAATATGAGAAGTTAAAGATGTCCAGGAGCTGACATCTCTCTTTCTCTCTCTCAATAAACCATTTAAAATATATGTATTAGAAATTAAAGATATCCAGAGACTAATTTCACTGAATAAACCAGCACTTACACAAACAATAAGTCTGTTAGTTGCTAACCTTGGCAATAATGCACAGGCAATAATTTTGCAAGAACGAGCTATCTTCATTTGTATTCACCACAAATATAATTTCCCAACATTTTCCTCTCACACTGATTTTACATTGTCATAACTGCAATGACTTAAATGAAAATTCTTCTGCTCTACGTCAGTGTAAATTAGAGCAGTTTATATCAGAGCAGTTTAAAAAGAGTGAATATTTATTTTGGACGATGCAAAGAAAATTCCGTTTTCCACTTGCATGCAAATTCTTGAAGCTTCCTTATGTTGTATTGCAAGAGAGGATCTTTTAAATTTATTTTTATTTACTCCCCATAACTCCAAGACTAAAGGCCAGTTCATCTGCTGCTTGAAGCATAACATGGCATATTCTCACAGGGAAGCAAAAAGTGATCATGTCATACCCCTTCTGAGTGCTCTACCTTGGCTCCCTTCAAAGTTCCTAATTGGATTTAGTAAGCCCTGTAGGTTTTCAAAGAATGTAAGTTATGTCTACATAGCCTTTTGGAGCCCACAAAGTTGAGCCTTAATTTTTAACTTCAAATTAGCATTTTGAAGTTGAGGCTTGGGCGGGAGCTTGGGATCTGAAGCCTAAGAAAGGGAGTGAGCTTCAGAGCCAGAGCTCCAGCTCAAGACTCAACTTCAAAGCACTGTCTACACAGGTATTTTTAGAGCATCAGTACGAGCCCCACAAGCCCAACTCTATTGATCTGAGCTAGGAGGCTTGCTCCAAAATGCTGTGTGGACATACTCTAAGGGTCTGATCCAGTGCATATTCAGGTCAATGGACCGACTCCCATGGATTTCAGTTGGCAGCAGATTGGGCCCTTGCTATATTCAACACTTCCTCTTTGTCCCTTGTCTTGGCAAGTATTCATTAGCTGAATACTTTTCTCTCAACGAAGTGTAACTTTGCTCTTTAGGTCAATGGCCCACCACAGCTGCAGACTATGAACTCAGAGAAGTGCAAGAACTGCAGTCTTGGTGCCCTAAAGTGGGTGGGATGGGAGAAGCCATAGCCTCCCCCATCCACACTAGCCTTGGTGTGGGCTAGATAACTGGGGCAAGGAAAGAGCAGTCACCTTACGCTCTGGGCTGCTTGGGGAGAGATTGTGGCTTTCTCTAGCTCAGTACAATCCCACAGGGCAGCACAACTACCCATGGATCACACATATCTGTTACCAGTGGCAAAATGTCATTATTTGGCCTTAAATATCAAAGCACCGTGGAAGTAAGTGTTATGGCCATATGCAGAGCAATTTTATCTCAGTTTCTTTTCAAAATGGATTAAAAATAGGTTGTAAATATCCTTAAGAGCCAGCCATGCATTCTTTCACACCCTAAACTCCCAATTGATTGTTGGTAGTTTTGGGTGCAAAAGGAATGCAAGATTAGGCCTTTAGCATCTGGTTAAACACCCACTGAAGTGGACGGAAAGACTGCCAATGACTTCAAAGAGCTTTGGATCAGGTCCTTAGGCAGCAGTTTCACAATCACTGGAAGAATGGTTTAAAAACAGATAGGTACTTTTCAGAATTTTCAGCATGCTTCATCATGGGGAGATTAAGGGGTGCAAGAAAAGTTACCCTTTACTTTTTATATTTTTCCTACTGTACCCTGTCTTGTTACACCTTCAATTGATATTATCTGCTTTAGAAGTCAAATTAATAAGTCAGTAGAATCATTTTGGTCTTGTTTGTATTGCACTACAGTCAGTTCATTCTCACTCAATTGTTATCTCTTCTAGGAACTGACAAAGCGTATACGCAGCACCATCTGTTTTTGATGTGGAGGGAGGGAGAAATGAACACACAAAAACACACACACACATGCATACACACACAAGAAGTAGAGTTGTCCATTAAACAGATTGCATTAAATAGATCAGGCAACAGAAGAGAATGGTAGAACTTAGCATGACTGATTCCTTCAGAACAGAGAAGCAATTTCCCAAAATGACATTCTGAGATCTTTCAAATAGGAAAGGACAAGAGAGACTATATACTTCATATGGATCAACAAAACCTTCTTATGCCAGAAAGATCAAAGAGAATGAACATGGATGGCTGAAATTTGCCACCATTGCAGGAGCGTATTAACCAATAAAACATGTCCTGTCTGTGAAATATCCAAGCTAAAAGCAGGATTTAAAGAGAACAAAGAAATCTGATGGTTTCTAAAACAGTGGTTTTCAAACTTTTAGAGCTGAGCCCCACCCCTCTGAATTATAATTTTTGGTTGTGCCCCACCGCAACCTAGACAAAAATAGACACAATACCTTCCTCTTCTCCCCTCAGGTTTTCAGGGTAGGGGAAGCCTCAGGGGGTGGAGCCAGCACTAGGTGCAGAGGCTGCCAGGAACTGAGATCAGTGCAGCCAGGACAGATGTTGACACTGACCCATATGCTGCGTGGTCCACTGAGGTGAGTCAGGGGTGGCAATGGTGTGGGCCTGGCCCAAGCTGCCAGGCATCACCACTCGCCCCCGTGAACGTTCCTTCCTACCCCACCATAGGGGGGCATGCCCCACAGTTTGAAAACCTCTATTCTAAAGCATGTGCCCAACAATTGCTCATTAGAGGGAAGCTGGCATCTCCCTTCCTGTAGGGATCAATTCGTATTTAATGCACAACAATCAGCCTACCAGAAATTAATTGAATGAATTGTTCAGTGTATTTAGGACACCTAATTTCTTTTAAAGTGATACTGAAATATTTATAGAGTATTGCAGACTATAGGCCAAATTCTACTCAAGGGTGCTCACATATGACTCTCATTGACTTCACTGGGAGTAAACATACACATTCAAAAACATTTGAAAAGCTTGTAGACATTGGCTAGTATAATGCAGCAATGTTCAAACTGCATTTGAGGAAAGTACTAGATAATCAATTTTTTTTACAAAATTAGGAGACAATATTAGCTTATGTTTGTTTTTGGAGTAAACCACTTTTTGGGTAGGAAGGGAGGAAGCGGAAGGTTAGTCTTGTGGTTAAGGCACTAGACAGGGATGTGTACAATGTGGATACAATTCCTGGCTCTGCCATTGACTTTATATGACCTTAGGCAAGTTACTTAGGGCCTGACTCTTCTCTCTTTCAAAATCAGGACTGATTCTATTTAAGTCAAAAGAATGATACCAGTGTAAAGCATGTGTAAGTGGGAGGAGAATCAGTGCCTTAATCTCTCTGTGTTTTGTTCCTTATCTGTATAATGGCCAAGTCATGGAAGCAGCATAGTTAGTTAGTATACAGCAGCTCCTCCCTGGATTACCTCCTAATAGGCTCTAAAGACTGACAAAGGAACACACTGCAGAGGTTCTGCTTCCTCCTCTGCATCCTTTGTCCAGTTCAACCAACTTTAGCTCCTGTCTACCAGTTTAAGTGGAGAGCACAGTCCAGGCCACTGTTTTGCTCCAACTCGTGGTTGAAAGGCTTCTACATTTTAAAGGATAATATGAAATGCTGCTCAAAACTTACAAAACCAAAACAGGCATCCACAGTTGTATATTCTTTCCCTTGATGTCCTACACTATGATCACAAAGCTCTGTGTGTACTTACAATTTTACCAGGGTAGATGCAATAATTAGCTCTACCAAACAGAAGCATTTTTTTCTCCTTCTTTTCGTCCTGACATTTTTCTCTCTCAAACTGATAATGGTTTGAAAGTTTATAGCTCATCAAGCAGAATTCTCTTTCTTTTTTTCTAGTAGTCAAAATAACAATAAAAAATCACTGAAAAAAGTAGAAGATGCTTTAATCATTTCAGACCAGTATAAGAAATAAAATATTTCATCTGACACTTGACAAACAGATTTTTTTTTATTTTTTGCCCATACTTGTCAGTTTCAAGCACTTTTGAAGTTAATCAAAATAATCTTTTTAGGTCTCTTTTTTTAAAGTGATTAGGCACATGCTATGAATAAGGGACAGTATACAGGCTGGTACTAACCTGCTGGAGGTCAGGAATATCTTATTAGTAAGTGAATACAAATGGTACATATAGGAAGAAAACTAGCAATCATTATACCTTTCTTTTTAAAGACACTGAAAATCCTAGTTTGAATTCAGTCCTAAATATAAATGCTAACTGTGATTCTGAAAACTCTGTTGCCTATGAAGAAAAATAATTTTCAGATGATGCTTCCAGACCACAAATTCTTCCTTGTGTTAGCACATCTGGCTAGCTGTATGGAGGTCTAAATGTAACGTGTGCAGGTGGAAACAGAAGTTTCCAGAAGTTGCCAATACTGTAATTGTGTTCCTCAATTTTAAAATGTCCTGCGTGTTAACTATTTTCACAAGTGCTGAGGGACAGCAGTTGAAGTCTCAGCACCTCTGAATAATGGGCTCTACTTGTTTCAAGTTGAATACCCCAAAATTGAGCCATACCAAATCAGTGTTCTTTTCTGAAAATATGGGCCTTAGCTTTTTAGCCCTCATTTAATTACTGTAATTATCTGTGCATTCCTCTACTGCCCGTATGTGCAATCTCTCTCAGTCTCTTTAGAGGCAATACTTTTTCATCCAAAAATAATAAATAGATGATGCAATATTGGCAGATGAGATGAAAGGAGTCAATTTTACATCCACAGACACCTGCCTCAATCACCACATTAATGGCATTAAGGGTACGTCTACACTACAAGATTATTCTGATTTTACATAAACCGGTTTTGTAAAACAGATTGTATAAAGTCGAGTGCAAGTGGCCACACAAAGCACAATAATTCAGTGGTGTGGGTCCATGTACCGAGGCTAGTGTCGATTTCTGGAGCATTGCACTGTGGATAGCTATCCTGTAGCTATCCCATAGTTCCCGCTGTCTCCCCCGCCCATTGGAATTCTGGGTTGAGATCCCAATGTACAATGGTGCAAAAACAGTGTCGCGGGTGATTCTGGGTAAATGTCGTCACTCATTCCTTCCTCCGTGAAAGCAATGGCAGACAATCATTTCGCGCCCTTTTCCCTGGATTGCTCTGGCAGACGCCATAGCATGGCAACCATGGAGCCCGTTCTTGCCTTTTGTCACTGGTCACCAGGGTATGTGTGCTGGGTGCCACGAACAGAAGTGGCCACTGCAATGCTACACGAGCGCAGCCATCTATTTGCCTTTCAAGATAGGCAGCAGACCGCGCTCTATCAGCCTCGTCCTCTGCTACCGTCTGCACCATGCCATTGTACTCCTGGCCCGACTGCACGCACTCGCAACTCTCTGTCATGGCCGTGCTCCTGCGCCGCCTCTGCCTGAGCGTCGGCCCGGCGCGCGCAACAGACAAATGCGGAATGACTCCACAAGGTCATTCTCCTTACTGCCTTGTATCTACCCACAAATCACCGCAGTCAAGTCTCCCTCAGAAACTGAGAATCTCAGACGAACCAGTGTACCAAGAAAGCCACCAGCCGCCTCGCAGTCGCTCAGACCCATTCGCCAGCCAATGCAACCATCGACGACGCTCTCACTGCCATTCCACCTGCCCGGGGGCTCGCTTCGCAACACACTCCACATCCTGCTTCCCTCCTCCCAACCCTCTGGGCTACTACCGTTGCACGACCTCCCTTTCCAATGTATGACACTATCAAGACTGCAGGAATACAGAGACACTGACCTTTTGTCGAGAAAATGAGGGGCGAGGCACCCTCCCGCTGCTATACATAGTCCCCAGGCCAGGACATCAATGGTAGGGGGGACAGGAGCCCAGCATCCCGCTGCTATGACAGTCCAGCGCAGTACACGAATCTTTTCTTTAAGACATGAAAGGCTGGGGGGCCTGACTGGCCCACCTCACGCCCGACCTTCTATCGATGAGGATGGTTAGCAGCTGTTCTTGGTACCACATTCGCCCACGCACATCACACCGCGGGCAGGTCACCTCTTATCTTTCACCAGTGCCCGGCCGACCTCACCCCTGAGTCAGCCAGGAGCACTCAGCGGGCTCGCAGATGAGACCGGATATCAGCTCACTACTTGTACCCGTCTGCCCACGCCGGAAGGGCGACTGCTGCGTCGCTCTCAGCCGCGCACGCACCGTCTACCAGGCACGCACTGTCAGTAGACATAGGGTGGACCACCCTGCAAAAAGTCACCCAGAAACAATTTTCTTTCCCCTTCCCTTCTTCACCGGCGGGAAGGGCGCACCAGTCAAAATTCGCACCCGGACAATTGTGCTTGACCTACAGCCGCACTTGCGGCAGCCTCAGCCCAGAACCATGCACAATACTTTTCCGGAGACTCAGGGACTGTGGGATAGCTGGAGGTCCTCAGTCCCTCCTAAGCACTTCTCTCCCTCCATGAGCCATCCAATTTGACTTCTTTGGCTTCTCCATTACGCTTGTCACATAGCACTGTGCTGTGGCCTCTGTCTATCATAGCCTGGAGATGTTTTTCAATCCTTGGATTCGTCTCTCTGTAACAGACGCTTGATACGACACAGATTCTGTCTCCTACAGTGTCAGCATCCAACCTCCCTCCGTACAGCCCATGCTGGAGCTCTTTTTGGATTTGGGACTGCATGGCCACCCGTGCTGATCAGAGCTCTACGCTAGGCAAACAGGAAATGAAATTCAAAAGTTCGCAGGGCTTTTCCTGTCTCCCTGGCCAGTGCATCCGAGTTCAGATTGCTGTCCAGAGTGGTCACAATGGTGCACTGTGGGATACCGCCCAGAGGCCAATGTCGTCAATTTGCGGCCACGCTAACCCTAATCCGATATGGCAATACTGATTTCAGCGCTACTCCTCTCGTCAGGGAGGAGTACAGAAACCGGTTTAAAGAGCACTTTACATCGATATTAAGGGCCTCGTTGTGTGGACAGGTGCAGGGTTAAATCTGTTTAACGCTGCTAAATTCTGTTTAAACGTGTAGTGTAGACCAGGCCTTAGTCTTCAGCATCTTTGGATTTAGCCCCTCTCATGCTACCAAATACATATTTTACCTGTCATCAGAAATCGCACATCATCACGTTACTGTTTCTATAAACAGAAAAATCAAAATTAAACTACATCTGTCTGATAATGTCTTAAGCTGACTAGATGGTTTAGCTCTCTTGGGACTGTATCCCAAAGACTGACTTAAATTTGCTGGTCTGGCCTGTAGTCTAAATCAGAGTGACTTGCAAAACTGCATGTATGTCAGCCTTCCCCTGTTGTTTCCTGTTTACAACAATGAAATCCCACAGTACTATCTGTTTCTGCCAGGGGAATAATTTGTTTACTTCATACCAATGTTTGGTATGGGGCATGCTCACTTAACCAGAATGTGCATAGGAAGATTTAAATCTCAACTACTATTACTAGGACTTCTGAATCTAGTCTAATGTACTGTACGTACAGATGGACAGACAAATTGCCCTTCCCCAAGATACTACGTATGGCTTATACAGTGTAGCTGGCAGTAAGAAAGCTGGTTAGGAGGAGGAGTTTTGACAAAGCCCTGGGGCAATGTATTTTGAGGTGTTGTAAAATGCTGAACAAATTTCTCAGTGGGTAAAACAAAGGTTAAGCTTTGAGATTGGAGAAAGTTCTAGGATAACGAAAAGAGATTTTAAGGCTTCTTCCTGCTCTCCCACACTGTATGCTTTCAGAACACATGCTTTATCACCACGCAGGAGGCATACATTAACACTATATCTGATTGCTAACTCTGAATAGGAGAAGACCAACAGAAACCTAATCGGGTCTCCTAGAAATGTCTGTCTCATGAAGGAAAGAATGTTTTAACTAATAAAATTCCTGTTGGAATAGCATGAAATAGCATTCAGTTCAGTCAAAAAGTATGGAGGCATATTACTAAACTATTAGCTGCTTGGACAATGGATAGTATAAATATAATGAGGCTATTGTTTTTCCCTCCTAGAGAAGCAAATCCCATTCCCCTTTGGGCTTCTCCGCAGAGTGTCAGCAAAGCTTTCATTTGCCTCTGCCATGAAGAATACTCAGCACTATTTTGGAAACTGTCACTCATTGGATTGATGGATACTTCCGCCATGTAAACAATTGCACTTGGTTCTGGATGAGGTTCTTGCTAATGCTGAAACTGCCCTTGCTACTGAATCTGTATAAGTGGTGGAATGTTCTTGATAGGAACATTACAAAGGTTCACCTAGCCAGGCATTCTTGTGAGACTAGTTCCACTATAGCAGCGGTTTTCAAACTTTTTTTCTGGTGATCCAGTTGAAGAAACTTGTTGATGCCCATGACCCAACTGAGCTGGCGATGAGGGGTTCAGGTTGTGGGAGGGGATTTCGGGCTGAGGCAGGGGATTGGGGTGTGGGAGGGGGTCAGGGCTCTGGGATGGGTTTGCAGGCTCTGAGGTGGGGCCAGGGATGAGGGGTTTGGAGTACAGGAAGGGGCTCCAGGTTTGAGGTGGAGGGCTCAGGGCTGGGGCAGGGGATTGAGGTGCAGGGTTGGGCCGCGGGCTTACCTTCAGCGGCTTCCAGTCAGTGGTGCAGCTGGGGTGCAGAAGCAGGCTTCCTGTTTGTCCTGGCACCACAGACCGTGCTGTGCCCCAGAAGCAGCCAGCAGCAGGTTTGGCTCCTAGGCAGAGACACACAAGCGGCTCTGTGCAGCTCTCACCCGCAAGCACGCCCTCCACCCCCAGCCAGAGTTGGTGCTTGGTGTAGAGGCAGCGTGCGGAACCCGATGGCCCTCCAGCCTAGGAGCCAGACCTGCTGCTGGCCACTTCCAGGATGCAGCACGGTGTCAGAACAGATAAGGACTAGCCTGCCGAAGTAGGGCAGCACCGCTGATGGGACTTTTAATGACTCGGTCGTCAGTGCTGACCAGAGCCGCTGCAACCCAGTGCCTTACATTCCGCAACCTAATACTGGATCGCAACCCACAGTTTCAAAACTATTGCACCATATTATGCAGGTTGGAGGAAGAATGAACAAAGCCATCAATTCTTAATAATGCAGTCAAAAATTACGTGGCAAGTGTCAAGTTCTGTCTGTTTTGGAGCAGTCAAGGGTTTGTGGTATGCTCTGATGCCCATCTATTCATCATCTGACCCAGAGGTGAAAGTAATATTAAACACTTACCTGTATGGGGCCCCAGTTCTGGGCCCCTGGAAGGGGTGGAGCCTCAGGAGGAAGGAGTGGGGCTGGGGACAGCCTCCCTCAGCCAGCCTATCGGTGCTGCCTGGCCCATGCCTCTTGGGGCTCTGGCAGTGATTTAAAAGAACCTGGGGCTCTGGCCGCTGCCATGGTAGTGGCGGTGGAAGCTGGGGGCCCCGGGCCCTTTTAAATCGCCCTCCCAGGGGCATCTGCCCCTTATCCCCTCCCCCCGGTGGCAGCCCCACCGATAAGGTCCCTACCAGCAGGACTGCCAATGGGGACGCAAAAGGGGCAGCGACGTTAAAGCACTGCCGTGGTAGTGCTTTAAGGTGGGTCCTTTGCTGCAGCAGTGCTTTAATGTTGGCTGCATATGGGCCAGTACCAGCTTCTTACCGGTACGCTGTAGCAGCCCGTACTGGCCCGCTTTCACCTATGATACTACCAAAATGTTTTTCTTTGGTAGTTGGCAACTTCAAAGCTTTGGAGTTTTGTGTTGATAACCTACCCAATGATTATCACACCCTCATCTGAATTTATTTGAATCTCTTTGGCGAGGAAATCAAGCTGGAAATCTGGGAAGGAAAGTTTTCCTTGAGAGTTTTCCAGTAGTTTGCGGTGCTGGAGAAGCTAGAAATACTATGACATGTGTTAAGATGCCTAGTGAAGGCCATCGCCCCACACCTCAGTGAGATTGCAGTCAACCGCACCATCCCCGACACCGACAGCCCGCTGCGCCCAGACATCGTCCTCACGGACAAGGAGCGGAAAAAGATCATCCTCGTCGACGTGACGATCTCATTCGAGAACAGGACCCTGGCGTTCCGCGAAGCCCGAGCCCGTAAACTCGAAAAATATGCCCCCTTGACTGACACCTTGCAGGCAAAGGGCTACGAGGTTTACACCGACGCCCTGATCGTCGGGGCGCTAGGAGCCTGGGACCCCTGTAACGAACGTGTACTTAGGGCCTGTGGGGTGGGCCGTCGCTATGCGCGACTCATGAGACGTTTGATGGTCTCGGACACTATCCGGTGGTCCAGGGACATTTACACTGAACACATCACCGGCCACCGCCAATACCAGGAGTGAGCCGATGTGGCTCCACGCACCCACGGGAGCGAGGGGGAAACCCTTACAACCCCCCTGCTAAACTATATCCCATGAGTCCTGAACCCACCGATCTGGATTCCACCACGTGAGGGTCACCCTGTCCCCATTACCCGGCCCGCTTACTCTAATCATGGCTGTGTGTAACCCATTATATGAGTGATGTACCCTCACTGCTCCCCTACTATATCTTGACCCCACCCACTGTACACCCCGCATTGGGGACATTACAGACTGTATGTATTATATGCTAACCCATAACCAAATACCAGCGTCCCCCCATACTCTGTATGTTGCCCCCGATGACTAATGACTGACGCATCAAACTCTTTATATCATCTTATTTAAATATTTTCTAATAAACGTTTGGCTGTTGTGTGTAAATCAAAAAAGCACAGAGGAAGGCAAAAAACAAGCTAGACTCCCCCACCCCAACCAGTTTGTTCTGAGTTTTAGGCATTAGTTTGTAGTTGGCTCTCATTTTATTCAAATCAGTTTGAACAACAATTTCTTGCTATTGTTTTGTAAATTTAGGCTCACTTAGCAGTCATTTCACAACTGCCCCATTATGCTCATGGCTGGCCTTCTTGTTTGAAACATTCATTCTAAAATCTGTTCAAAATATGGCTGGGTATCTGATCTCTCTCTGCTTCTTAAGAGAAATGTAGTGGAAGCCAGGATTATCTGAGTTCTAATCTTGGCTCCAAGAATGGCTTTCTCTATGGCCTTGGGCAAATCATCTAAGATTCCTGTCTGTTTCCTCCCCTTGTAAGATTGGGAGTGATAATGCTTTTCTATCTCAGAGACATTTGGAGGGTGAAACTCTTTGATGATTAGAAGTGTTAAATATTATTACACACCTAAAGATTAAAACTATTAGCACTGTTTTTTAAAAATATTTTATATTTACATCTTTCTCAAGACACCCTGCCAACTCCTTGCCACTCACTCACTCTGTTGTATCCCAGTGGAAAGTTCTGGATTACTATCCCTTGACCACTACCAAAATGCTTTCATGACAAATGGGGGGAAGGCATTCACAAACAACAAAGATCTTACTGTAATTAATTTATAATTCTGTAGTAGGGGGGACATAACAGGTAATAGGATATGGAGCTTAAGTCTGATAATCCTTACACCAGAGTAATTAAGGAATAACAACTGTTACCAGATTTGCCTCTTATTAGAGTTACTCTTTTTTTGGGGAGTGGGTTTTGGTAATTCTATCAATGTACTGCTTGTGTTATTTGTGTTCTCATATGGAGCTCTACTTCTCCCTTCTGGAAGTTCCCTCCCAATGAGGCTATCCTGCAGGATCTAGGTTACCCAAGGCTGGGTTCTTCTAGCCCTAGAATCAGATAAACACACACACGCACGCATTAACAGAGCACATCTGAGAGGACCGGGTTAATCAGCACTCCCAAGATGACCTCTTACATGTCCCTGGACTCAGTAGGCTGGGTCGAGCAGCACTTCCAAGCTGTCACCCTCATATGCCCTTGGACTCAGCAGGCTGGGTTGAACAGCACTTCCAAGCTGCCACCCTCATATGCCATGGGCACCTCATTGGAATAGAGTATGCCTGAGCAGGATGAGTCGAGCAGCACTTTCAAGCTGCCACCCTTATATGCCACTGGACTCAGCAGGCTGGATTGAACAGCTCTTCCAAGCTGCTACGCTCATATGTCCCAGGTTCAGCATGTCCCTATCCCCCCTTTCACATTACAATTGTTCTGTTAGTAACCCACTTGATGAGCAAACCTCACAGTATTTTTGGGTGCTGCAGGGATCTTTAGATTAGAAGCGTTGCTGCAGGTCAAATGGAGAAGTCAAAAAACACCCACGGAGCAGGGGGGAAGAGAGAGAGAGAGAAAGAGAGAAAGAGAGAGAAGCAACCAACTTAACTGTGAAAGTTATTTATTGCCAGGTAATAACCATACAAGGGGAGCCAAACAAACAAAAGAGTGATAATATTAAATGTATCTTAAATTGGTTTACAAAAGTCAGGTTTAGAAAACTAGAACTGATCACACAAGTCAGGTCAGAAGGCTATACCTAGAGAGAGAGAGAGAGAGCTGGGTTCTCAGCACTCCATGAAGCTTGAATCAATTGGGGGTCCCAGGTGGTGGTGGTAGCTGAGGGTCCGGAGTGCTGGCGACCGGCAGAGCTCCCAGCTTGATCAGTCAGGAGAAGATGTAGTCCCAATGGAACTGATGCAGATTTTGGATCCAGGCATCAGAGCACTTACTTGAGCATGGGTAGGGGTTTTTGTAGGGAAAGGACAATGGTTCAAAGGAGAACACTAGATTTGTTTGTGGGTAAAGTGATGGCTCAAGGGAGTATACCAAAGTTGCTTTGTTCCGGCTAGAGAATAGGAACTGATCATTCCTATGGGTGGTGTTCCTTAGAGGGAGCTCACAATGCAGTTAGACACCTTCAGTATTTTGGATACCAATAAAGGATTTATTACTAGAATTGGTCTCATAAGAACTGAGCTGGGTGTGTGCAGACGGGTCCATTAACATCTGGAGCAGTGCTTTCCTGCTTTTCTGGTCCCAGAGTTCAGTGTGGTTCTTGCCTTGGAATCTCTGTTCTCTATTATGTATGCTAATAGGAATGCCTCCCTAGCCCATCTTTGATGCAAATGAGGCAAGGGGAGTTTTCTTAGACTCTTGTTCGGAGGAGTTTAGGTGTGTCTTCCACCACTTTTTCATTGCTTTCTGCAAGTCTTTCTTCGATCGGCTTTGATTCAAGCAGAGGCTGGGGGAAGGGGGCAGGGAAGGTCTTTCATGAGTCAGACAGGCTGGATACTGCACCATGGTTCCCCAAGAACACAGAGTCGGTAGATAACACAATATTGAAGTCAGTGATGCCATGCCAATGTGGAACTGGTATAAGTGACATCAGAAGCAGGCTTCCCCATCTCTACAGGACTAAACCAGTCCTAGTCAGCTGTGTCTAAATAGTTATCATATAACCTCTGTCTGATGGAATGCATAAAAAGAGGAGATGGTGGTGGTTTCAGGGTCATACTGCATTTGGGAGCTGTAGTGGGTTCTTACCTGTCTGATCTCTGACTCAGGTTCCCTAACTCAGAATCTCAGCTCTCCCCTGCAACCAAAGCAAAAAGTGCTTCTCTTGTGGGCCAAACAAAAAACATCTAGATGAAAACAAACAGGTCCTTCATGGGCCCACACTGTGCTCAATAGTCCTTTACTTCTTGGTGCAGGGGCTTGTGCTGCACTTCCCATGCCTTTCTTTTACTATGGATTGAAGGTTTTTGGTTTACAAATGGTTTTGGACTAAGAAAGAAAAAAAGGCTATATGAAAAATTTCAGGAAAATATTTGTATTTTTCAAAAAAATTCTGAGTTTTCCTCAATATGAAAAATTTGACTTAGATTCAAAATTGATTTTGATTTGCAGCTGAGATTTGGGTAAATGAAAAATATCTATAACTATTTTAGCAATGAATTTGATAAAAAATAAAAAGTCAATACAGTGGAAAAAGGAAATTTTTGGAAAAAGTCACATTTTTTCATTAATATTAATTTTGAAAAAGGGCCATTTTTGACAAAAAGAAATGATGTTAAAAAAATTGTGCATAAGGGTTTGCAGGATCAGGGCCTAGGGATGTTAATCTGGAAATGATCTTTAGGGCATCTTTCATTAACACTAGATTCACACAAAAATATCATGTAGGAAAACAGCCATGTCAGAGTTGTGCAAAATTACAGTAACATTGCTGCTATGAATTATACTTATAAAAACATTAGCGTTAGAAGTATAAGTACAAGCTGTACAAGCCATTCATTAATTGGGGGGAGAGAAAGAAGAGAATCCTCGTTTTGTCCCAGTAACGAAAAGACCACTTTTTTGGACGTGTGGGAAAGACTTGGAGCCTTTTCCATAGCAACAGGCAGAGATGTCAAACATGTATGACTCATTCCACTGCATGGACAGGCAGGGAAAAGACATTTAACTTTAGTGCAAATTTCTTTCCTTTGAAAAATTGAAAGGTAGAAATATTGAAGACAAATGAAAGGGACTACAAAAAATCATGTTAAAGTTAAATGGAACTAACTGAGATAAAGTCGGCTGCTTGGAATTAGTAAAATATGTAAATTTAAACATAAGACTGCATCTCCACATACCAAAATGCTGGGATTTGTCACATTTTGGATATGTGAATTTCTATCTTTTTTGTATAGCTACGTTCATAAATTGATTACAGTGTGGATTTTTTTGCCTACTGAAAATGCAAAAGGATAGTACACACAGGCACAGATTCATATGAACCTACTCTTTCAGTGTCAGTTACGTAGATTTTAGATATGCAGCAGGCACTATACAAAAGTGTACTGTTTAATATAGTTCAGTGTCAAGAATGTGACAAGTTGACAGTTTAGCTCAAACATTTGAAGTCAAGGATGACAAAACCAGGTAGAACATCATGATTTATGGAGAGCAAAACTTTAGGCTTTGATCTTAGGCTACGTCTTCACTACCCGCCATATCGGCGGGTAGCAATCGATTGCTCGGGGATCGATATATCGCGTCTCATCTAGATGCGATATATCGATCCCTGAACGCGCTTATATCGATTCCGGAACTCCACGAACCCGAACGGAGTTGCAGAGTCGACATGGGGAGCCGTGGAGGTGAGTAATTCGAACTTAGATACTAACGTAGCTGAAGTTGCGTATCTGAGATCGATTTTCCCCCGTAGTGTAGACCAGCCCTGATTCTCCACTCAGTTACACTAGTGTAAACGGACATAACTCCATTCAAAGCAATGGAGTTGTACTGGTGTAGAGGAGAGTGAAAGCAGGCCACTTATCTTCGAACTGAACAAGTTCTGAAAGTCTATGTCCTGTTTGTGTGATATATAGAGTTAATTGTTAATATTTTCTGGGTTTGTACTTTTAATATCCTGCATGGTGCTGGTGTGGTCTCTCAGGCAAATGCATAATTATAATATTCAGTTTTTTAAAAACCGATATAACTTAATCCAGGGACCATCTCTTGGGTAGCTATGTAATTATACCTCTTTTTTGTTTATAGGCAATATTACAATATGTTCCAGACAGAGCTGTTTCAGTTTTTTTGGTAAATATTGGATACATTTAAATGTAAATATTTACATAATTATAAAATAAAAAAAAAACGTATATTATGTGGCAAAGACACCAGAACATCATTTTTTGTTGCTTATTGTATATACAGTACTCAGATCTCTTTTTAGAAATACTATTACAGGCTATTTAATGTGTTTCTCCATATTTAGGTCATGGAATATCATATGCTACATGATTATCTGAAAATGTGCTGTAGAAAATATTTTTGCATGTACATCCAGCAGCATTTAGCTGCCCTTCCCTATCTAACACTGAGGTAGCAAACAGAGGACCTGGATGAGGAGGGGACTCATGCACAACGGTCTATTATGGCAACCTAACAATTGACAGTTTTGATCCATTTACCATATACCATATACGCACATGTATAACCAAGGGCTTACTATTCTGACCTTACTTTGATGAGACTTGTTGGCATGGAGATGGGACAGAATAGAATGGTAAGAAATGAGGTAAACGCCCCTGAGCCATCCTTCTTGGGCAAAGTGGTCTATTGGACTTGGCATGGAACTATGATCCAGAATTACTATTCTTGTCTCTGCTATTGACTAGCCCTGTGACACTGGGTGAGCTGTAATTTTTGTTTCTCGGTTTCCTCCATCTTTTAAATAATATATAAAATGTCAGAATCTTAAAATTTCATTTTGCCTGCAGGATTTCCAGTGAATAACATGAATTTTTGAGGCTCCAGGGCTGTACCAGCTTCAGAGGAGAGTTGTGAAGAAAGATGTAATGTTTGTACCTCATTTGAAAGATGTCAAATGGTTGATACACACTAAGCATTGTATTTGTCCTCCAAACTTTTTGAACTTAAAATTTATTAAATAGTTTCGACCCTCACATCGGTAAAACAAATTTTAAATCCACACCCAAGTTGAGACTTTGACTGACAAATTTTAGGAAGAAGGAAAAATTTTTATACCTGCATTATGAAACTAACTGAAACTATGAATGTATAATGGAAATGCTGAGACACTCTGAATTATTGCAACATTAGTGGGCACCATTATAATACTAAGAAGACACTATCAAAAAGGTAATTCTTCCCATTAGAGACTTGCGGACTATACACCTGCTTCAGCAAATGAAGTCTGAATGTAGCTTCAAAGAATTCTTTTTGACTTAGAGCTGCTTAGTTTTTTCTGTCCTCTTTGCCTCAGTATATCTTGCACATGACTGACAAGTATATCTGCACAATACTAAAATGTGAGAGAAAACAGTCTCTTAGGAAGTGTTTTTGCTGATGAATTAATTCATTTCACTTCTTATGTGATCATGCCTAAGTTGATTTTATGAGAAGGCTCACTGAAGTGAAAATCAAGCCAATGAATCGTTTAATATGAACTAATGAAAACCAGATATAAAAGGCTTTCATAACTAGTTTGGAACTTTAATTGTCAAGCTGATGTAAATTCAGAGCACTCCTAAGTAAAGGAAGGGGACTGCAATGCAGAAAACAGAATCACTTTGTGAGAATTGGGTTTAATTAAATAGCCATATAAACCGCTCTGTCCAGTGTGATATAAATGGAATAAAAGGAATTTTGCAAGGTAGAAGCTGCATTTGCTAATGGATGTGAGCAGGGAGAATGCACCATCATTTCTGTACTTCTCTTCATTACGTATCATAACCAAATAGTCGATCAATGTTTCTTCCTCTTTTGAAAAATAACTCACACAATTTGTACAGAGCTGTATTAACTCTTCAACCTGAAACTCAAAGAACTGGAAAAAGTGTCACTTTTCAAATCTGAACTGTTTCCACAAACATGGTGCAATTTCTTATTAATTATTGTTATTAATCTGTATTGCAGTAACACCTAGTTATGGACCAGGCCCCGATGCGCTAATTTTTTTTTTTTGCACCTGCTAAACTTTTCCTGAAACAAAATGCAAATTTCATTCACTATCCAGATGCTAATGAAAATCACTCTGGCTTTTTGTAATGCATTTTGAGTTTCCAGCCACACAGGGCAGTTGGTGGAAGTCATACAATGTTGTTGCTTCTAATATCTTGAATTGTTGACTCTACCTCTATTCAGGAAAATCAGAGAAAACACTTTGATTTCTCGGAGACAGAGGCACCGTAAAATGCATTTTCTGCAAGCCACGATGGAAATATCATTAAAAAAAAAAAAACTCTTAAACTCACAGGGTTAGATCTCCACTTGGTGTAAATTGGTGTAGCTCCTGTAGGCTGCTGGCCTGTCTCCCCAGATTATGCTCACTGCCGCTGTCCTTCCTCCAGGGCACAGTTTTATTCTTCAGATGTAGAATTTAGGCAAAACATCAAAACAAAGCAGTTCTGCTCACCCTGGTCTATATGTCCCAGTGACTTTTTCCTTGCCTCTCTCAGGCCTTGGCTACACTTGCAAGTTGCAGCACTGGTGAGGGGGTTACAGCGCTGCAACTTACTCGGTGTCCACACTTACAAAGCTCAGCCAGCGCTGCAACTCCCTGTCTGCAGC